>NW_006399848.1:12413377-12418954 GCF_000299155.1 Elephantulus edwardii | reverse complement strand
AGACACAAATTTGACTAACAAGTTATAAGTACATGAGTCCAAAAATTATGGAAAAGTAAAAGAAAAGATTCTTTCATTGTTTTACAAACCCTCCCCAGGTCTTATGCAGATAATGAAGTGACCAACACCACTACTGACATCCAGTTGTAGTTTTGACAGAAATGTTATATTACTTAAGATTTCCCCTGCCTCCTCTAGTGGAAAATCATGGACTTTATCTTAACTTTCTCATCCTCAACGTCCACTTTGTTGCCACACAACATAATGGGAATGCTTTAACATATTTCAAACAAATCTTGATCCAGTAATACATATACTTTTTCTCTACTAGTTTATTTACAAAATTTGAATACAAATTTGAATAAATTTTTACATATTTCTGAAAGTAAATCTCAGTGTTATACTTAACTTTATAATGACACATGGAACTTGGATATAACAGCCATCTCTCAGTCCTCCATATAGTTAAATCCCACCCTTTGAATTTAATCAGTTATCTATTAGCCTGAACTCTCCCGAAAGGGCCAGAATAACAGAAGGAAAATTACTGATGAATCAAAGACATAAAAAATAAATTACTGATACATGAAAGACATACACACATACTGATCAATGAAAGATATTACTGTTTAAAAAAAAGATATTGCTGTTGAAGGAAAAAAAATACTACCGAATGAAACAGAGAGTGGGTGGCATGAACTCTAAGTATATAAATCTTACCCAAATACAGGTTTTGTTGCTCTTAGAAGCACTGAAGATGATTATGACTCTGAGTGAACCGATGTACAATAGCTCTGAACCTTACTCAGTCCTGAGCCAATCTCACTGTCTCTGACACATCTATCCTCATTACCCTAATTATTGCGTCAATCCATCTCATCCAGGGACGACTTCTTCTTACTGTCTCTCTGCTCTTTCAAACTTGATATTCTTCACCAGAGACTGGTCCCTCCTGGCTTACATGATCAAAGTATATAAGAGGGACTCTCTCAAAATTCTTGTGTTAAGGAGCAATTTGGGTTTACTCTCTTCAGGTCAGACCTGTTAGTTTTCTTGGTAGTCGATGGCATGTATATTCAATACTCTTTTCCAGCACTGTTACTGAAAGGCATATATTCTTCTTCTGTCATCCTTGATCATTTTCCAGCTCTCTTATGCATATCAAGTAATTATGAAGACCAGGCCTGGATCAGGTGCACTATAGTCTCTTGACTGACAAACTTGCTCTTCAGTAAATATATTGTTGTTGTTGTTGTTATGTGCTGTCGAGTCGTTTACAACTCATGTATAACAGTTCTGAATCCTGCTTTATCTTGAGCCGTCATAGTTGTTTCTGACACACCTATCCCCATTACCACAGTCATTGTGTCAATCCATCTCTTCCCAGAATTTCTTCTCTTGTACTTTCTCTCTTGAGCATAATGTATCTGTTCAAATACTGCTCCTGCGCCCCTCCTTGCAACGTGCCCAAGTATGTCAGATGGAACTTCAAAATCCTTACCTCCAAGGACCAAGCTGGTTTCACCCTTTCTAGGATGAACGTGTTTGTTCTCTTAACAGTCTATGGTATATGCAATGCCCTTCTCCAGCACTGCAGCTCAAAGACTTCTTCCACCGTGCTTAGTGATAGTCCAGCTTTCTTATGCATAGCAAGTAATTGTGAAGACCATGACCTGGATCAAGGACATTTTAGTCTCTAGACTGACACTGTTGCTTTTCAGTATTCTGGAGAGGTCCCTGACAGCAGATTTCCCACCGCAATTCATTTTTTTATTTCCTGGCTGCTGAAACCAAGAATGTTGATTGTGGAGTCAAGCACACTAGAGTTGTTAATAATCTCAGTCTATTCACCATATATCACAATGCTGCCAATTGGCCCAGGGGTGAGAATCTTTGTTTTCTTGATGTTGAGCTTCAATCCATATTGAAGGCTGCAATTCTCGACCTTCTATAGCAAGTGTTTAATGTCCTCCTCAGTTTCAACAAGCAGGGTTGTGTCATCTGCATAATGCAGACTGTTGATGAGTCTTCCTCCAATCCTGAAACCACTTTCCTTATCATGGAGCCCAGCACCCAGGATGATCTATTCTGCATATAGATTGAAAAAGTATGAAGATAGGATGTATCCTTGGTATACCCCTTTCCTGATTTTCAACCATTCACTGTTTAAATATAGGTAACTGTACTGACAATCTTATTACTTAATTGATCAACAATTGTCCACATTTGTTGAGTGAGGCTATCATCAAACTTACCCTTTTCTCCCTTGTCCTTCCTTGCTTGCATTCTAACTTGATTATAATTGTATTGTTGTTAGGTTTGGTTGCTGTTGTCTGGCGTGACTTATAGTGACCCTATGAATAACAGATCTGAATTCTGTCCTATCATGTGTGTGACATCTTCACACTTCCTGATACACTAGTTGCCATTGTGGCAGTTACCATGTCCTCCACCTGGTTGAGGGTCTTCCTCTCTTTCGCCGACTCTCTATGCTTCCAAGCATTATCTCCAAGGAACTCCTAGCAAAATAACCAAAGTATCTGAGGTGAAGCCTAATCACCCTTGCCTCCAAAGAGGACTCCAGTTGCACCCTCACCAAGACATATTTATATATTGTTTTGGTAGCCCGTGGGATGTTCACTGGTCTTCTCCAACACCACAGTTCAGCATCATAATTTCTTCTATTATTCCAGTTCATTGTCAAGCTCTCAGATGTGTAACAAGTGATCAGGAAAAGCATGACCTGGGTCAGATGCACCTTAGACTTCAAACTGACATCATACTTTTAATAATTTGGAGAAGCTCCTAATTACAGATTTTCTCATTGTAATGTGTGTCCTGACTGCTGGTACCAATAGTGTTAATTGTGGACTCAAGTAAGTTGAAAGTGTTGACAATTTCAGTCTCTTCAACCACTGTGATGTTGCCTATTGGTCCAGTGGTAAGAATCTTTATTTTCTTGACATTGAGATGCAATCCATATTGAAGGCTGTATTCCTTGATATTCTCCAACAAGTGCTTCAGGACCTCCTTTCGTTTGATAAGCAAAGTTGTGGCATCTGCATAACACAGGCCATTGATGAAATCTCCCTCCAATTCTAATGCTATATTCCTCTTCATAGAGTCCAGCTTCTCAAATACTTTGATCTGCATACAGATTGAGCAGGTATAGAAAGAGAATATACCTCTGAACCACTTTTTTCTTAATTTTAACCATAAAATGTTTCCTGCTGTGTTTGCACAAGAGCATCTTGGTCTGGGTATAGTTTTCACTTGAGCAAGATTAAGTGCTCTGGGATTCCCATTGAACAATGTCAGTCTCAAATTGTTATGATCCACACAGTCAAATATCTTTAAATAGTCAATAAAGCATAAATAGACATTTTTCTGGTATTTTTTACTTTCAGCCAGGTTCCATTTGAAAAGAACTGTCATAATCCTGGTGCCAAGACCTCTTCTAAATCCTGCTTGAATTTCTGGCACTTCCCTGACCTGTATTTTAGGCATATTTTAATGATCTTCAGCAGTGTTTTGTTTGCATGTGATATTAATGATATTGCTCAATTGTTTCCACATTCTGTTAGATCACCTTTCTTGAGAGTGGAAATGACTATAGACCTCTTCCAATTCATTGACCAGACATCTGTCCTACAAACTCCCTGGCATAGACTGTTGGGTGCATCAGAGACTGCATTTGCTAACTGAAACACATTAATTGGTATCCCATTGCTTCCTGGGACCTTATTTTTAGTCAGTGCCTTCAATGTAGCTTCCTCTTCGTTCTTCATTATCATTGGTTCCTGCTCATAAGGTACTTCCTGAAATTTTTCAGAGTCAATCAGTTCCTTTTGTTAAAGTGATTCTGTGTATTCCCTCCATCTTCTTTTGATACTTTTTTGTTTATTCAATATATTGTCCATAGCATCTTTCAATATTGCAACTAGAGGTGAAAATTTGTTTTTTAGTTCTCTAAGCTTGAGAAATGGAGAGTGAGTTATTTCCTTTTTATTCTTCAATTCCAGTGCTCTGCATATTCCATTATAATATTTTGCTTTTTCCTCAAGCTACCCTTTAAATCTTCTTTTCAGCTCTTTTACTTAGATATCTTTTCCCTTTGGCTTGGCTTCTCAATGCTCTAGGATCATTGTTAGAGTGTCCTCTGATATCCATTGCAATTTTTTCTTACTCATCTGTCTTTACAATAACTTTTTGCTCTGTTCATGACTGATATGTTTGATATCATTCCACAACTCATCTGATCTTCGAGCATTGATGTTCAACACCTCAAACCTCTTCCTAACATGATCTTGAAGTTGAGATGAAATAGATTCAATTGGTTCTTACAGACTTACTTTAATTCCCTTTGACCTCAGTTTGAATTTGCATATAAGTAATTGATGGTCTGATCCACTGTTGGGCCCTGGCCTTTTTTTTTTTTTTTTTGACTGTCAATATTGAGCTTCTCCAATTATTTCTTGCATAGATGTAGTCATCCACATTTATATGCAGCCCATCAGGTGAGATGCATGTGTAAAATTATCGTTTGTGTCTTTTAAGAAAAGTACTTGCAGTGAATAAATCATTGAAAATTCAAAACTTGGTCATTCTAATTCCAGCCTTATTTCTATCACCAAGCCTATAAATTTCAAGTATTATTTCTTCTTCACTGTTTCCAACTTTTACATTCCAGTCACCAGTTTTAATGAATGCATATGGATTGCATGTGCAGTCAATGTCGGACTGCAAGATTTGGCAAATATTCTCATTTCTTCCTCTTGATGTATCAGCATATATTTGAATAATGATCTTGTTAATGGATCTGTGGATCTTTGTTGTATGTTTATGGATAGTATCCTATACCTCACAACCTCACAACCTTGTATTTCAGGATGGAACTTGAAATTGACATCATTCATATATATATGAATCATATATATATGATTCATATATATATAATTCATATATATATAATTCATATATATATGATTTATTCACAAAGTTTGAATACCTTGTTTTTCACAGAAGATTCTTCCCATTTCTTTTATCCCACCACCCATCATATTGTGCAACTCTATGATTAATACCCTACTCCCCCTCCCATCCTCACTCCTCTATTTCTCCCCTTCCCCTCACCCTTGGATACTCACACTAATTTTACAATAATGGTTTTATACAGTATTTGCGTTTGTGGGACTGAATTAGTTAGTTCAGCATAATGCTCTCCAGTCCCTCCCAAGTTAGGTAGTAATTTACAAAATTATTGCTCCTGCGTGCTACGTAATATTCCATTGCATGAATGTACCACAACTTCTCAATTCACTTGTTTGAGGTTGGACATATGGGCTGTTTCACAAAAAAAAAAAAGGTGAAATAGACTTTCTGACTATAAAGGCAACACCACTTGTCTTCTGTTTTTCATTCCTAGCATATGATTGTTTGATTCAAAGTGTCTAAGCTGTCTTTTGATGTGTTTGCTTATTGCTATAAGTTGAGCTCTGATTACTGCTTTGGCTGCTTCCCAGAGGTTTTGGCAAGTGGTGTTTTCATTGTCATTAGTTTCAAGAAACTTTTTAATTT
>NW_006399848.1:12408338-12410012 GCF_000299155.1 Elephantulus edwardii | reverse complement strand
AGAATCTCTGTAAATGTTTATGAAAATTAATAAAATATAATTATAGAAAAAAAAACAACAAAGTGTCTAAGCTGCCCCATCTCACCTCAACAATGCCTACTATGTCGATGTTCATACACTCTATTTCATTTTGTACAATTTCCAGTTTTCCAACATTCAAGCCATGTACATTTCATATTCCAATTATTAAAGGATATTTGTCACTGTTTTCTTTATTTCAACTAATTTCCATTCTGGGCTCTACAACCACACTACTATAATTATCTGTGTTCCTCTAGTTGTATTAAGTATATATTTTCATAAATGTTACTTCTACATTTTATTCTATCAGGCTGAGTTGGACTCAACTTATTCACTATTTTGGATCTATTATTTTGCTGACTTGCTGATTGTATGGTTCATAACAAGAGCTCATCCTTTTTTATTTTATTTTATTATTTTTGTGTGCATGTACTGTCAAATCAGATCTGACTGGTACAGGAGGAGATTGTCCCTCCTTCCCCAGCAGAGCATCTGGTGGATTTGAACCGTCTGCCTCTGGGATTGTAGTTGCAGCTCCTTGCCACTAGGCCACCAGAGCTCTCCTTAGCTCATCCTTAAAAGAGAAGAATTTTTTTTACCTCCATTGGCTTTATAGAACAAAGGTCCTTCTTTGAAGACTGCTTCTGGGCTCTTTACTCTTTTTGTCACATGCAAGGAAAAATAAAATCTGATCGACTGTGGTATTATGCCAACTTCTGTCTCCCACATTAGTTTCAGGCTGTCCTTGTTTGCCCTGAGATATAAAGCAACAGGCCATGCTTCATACCATGGATGACAGGACAGGCTCATAAGTCTGCAGGTGACAAGGAAGCAGAGAGGGAATTACTGACTTGGGCATAGCTGAGGGGAGAACTGTACTGTATCAGGAATTAGTTTCTCCAGAACCTGTTCAGGGAGCATAGTGCTACAAATGAGAAGTGCAGAACAGTTGATATGGGAGAGTTCACATTTTATGGGGCATATTTTGACCAATGAAAGAAAGAAATGTGTAAATATGTTCTTCTGTCCACTAACAACAAACGATTTTGAGGTGCAATGCCTCTATAAGATTCTAAAAGACATTAAAATAAAAGTAATAAGCAAAGCTTGTCACAATGTTGCAGCCAACATAAAATAGTCCTCTCCTAGGCTCTCTCCTCTTCTCTGATTTGCTTCAGCCACATGTCTTTCCAATTGTATTCTGAAATAGCATGTTTGCTTACAAACTTTTATTACACGATCTGTGTTTTATTTTGTTTAAGAATGTTGGTGTTGGCTCTTACAGATACACTAATTGCCATATCATAAATCTTCCTTTTAGATAGCCAGATAGACAGACAGATAAAATCTACCATTTCAGATTTAAAATCTTCTTTTTGAAAGAAGTGTTGTCATGTCTTCATGAAATTTATGATTTTTCAATGTGTAGTTTTCTTTCATAAAGATTATTGCCTCATTAGCATTGTGTTTTCTTTCATGACAATATATTTGATCTTATTTTTAATCTTCTTTGTACATCACTCCCTGTCAATGTGCTGTATGAGGTAACCTGGGTTTGCTGTGATGCTGAACCTTGTGCCATGGGGATATCAAATCCCAATGTGGACAGTGTTCAGTGGAGCTCCCAGTTGTAAAACAGGCTTGGGAGCAGGA
>NW_006399848.1:12393807-12406808 GCF_000299155.1 Elephantulus edwardii | reverse complement strand
TATAAGACTTTTGTCTGAGATGGTGTTACCAAATGTTTGTTCCCAGTCTGTAGGTTTTCTTTTCACTCTGTTGGAAAAAGTCTTGGGAGGGATTAAAGAGCTTTATGCTGAGTGAACTAACTGTTCCACAAGGATAAATATTGTATAAGACCATTATTGTAGAATGAGTATAAGGATCCAGGAGGGGTTGGAGAGGCTGGAAGCAGAGGGATGCGGATGTGCAGGAGGGAAAGGGGATTAATCACTGGGTTGTACAATTTGATGGGTGGGAGGGTGAGGGAAATTGACAGAAATTTTTCAAATTTGCATTCAAATTTTGTAAATAAACTAGCAGAGAAAATAAATTCTTTCTCACAATATACAGCTCAACTTATACATAATGTCATCTTATATGATGATTTCTACCCTATGAAAGTTGATAAATGTCAATAGTTGTAGAGGGGCTTCAGGCCTTTGTTCATAGGGTTGCTTTTAAATACAAGGGGGATACATATATATATATATATCCCAAAAGGCCTGAACTCTTTCCAACTATCATCATTTCTCCAAGTTCATAGAGTTTACAGAGGCATGTGGTTTAGGATGTGGATGCCACTCCTGCTTCCACACTTGAATCAATCTGGGAGCTTCACCAAACACTGCCCGTGATAGGTAGCCATTATGGTGTTGGGCATAACTATGGCATAGTTGTTCCATTATGGCATTTGAAACCCAAAAGACACAAGATTCAGTGTCACGGCAAATCCAGATTACCTCATTACACCAAACTGGCCAGAGTGTTTTATGACTTAGAAGAATATTCTTCCAAAATTTAGTAACAAGAGATTAAATATAATCCCTCAGGCCTAACTTTTAAATATGAAGGCCCCTCCCCCAGGGTGTCTTGTTGACTCTGAACAAGAGGCTTAAATAAAAACAACCAAACAATCCACACAGATCCTCAACAAAAACAAGAGAACCATCCTGTAGAGTCCAGCGGCTTCATCCAACTCCAAAATGGAGGCAAGGACTTTGGTGTTATATGTTTTTGTTAAGTGCCATCTCGCACCAACCCTGTAAACAAAGAACCCGCTATTACCCTTGTTCTAAGTTCATAGAATTTCCACAGCATTTTAGTTCCAGCAGGTTTGGTAATTTGCAATGTTTTGTCTTGACATACAGTTCATTTCAAATAGGTATAACTGGAATATTTTAGAGTTATTAATTAATTAAAACTTTTGCAACTCTGCTAAGAATTGTGTTAAGTATAAAGATGAATAATAAGGTATGGTATCTTTTTTAAAAGAGTTTAAAATGAACCTCATTGGAAACTTAAAATTCAGTATGACATATGTTAAAATAGATAGATGTCCCCTTCTAGAAACTGAGAATAAAAGCTAGGACAAGCTTAATTCTATACTGAAAATTCACTCTTTGGAATCTGTCCTAGAATCTTGTAGAGCAAAAAATCATATTTGCATGGCATTTATAGGTTCCTGTGCTGAGTAGCAACCAACTTAAAAATATAACTAATAGTTCTTTAAAGTTACTACTTATATTTTCATGCTTTTAAAAATAATTTTATTTTCATACCATCCCTTGATTTAATACTACTTATAAATTAACAAAGTTGTGAAGAATTGTTTAGCATATTAATCAACTGATTGATAATAAATCAATTATTTTTCCTTGATTCGATTATCATCCATTGGAATGACATCCTATATGAATTAAACTGGAATGAAAAAAAAGTACTTGAAATATTCATATTCCATTAGCAATCTGGACCAGAACAATAGCTGAATCTAATCTGTGGCTCTCAGGCCTGGTTCTAGTGGGTTTTGGTCAAACATTGTTCTCAGTGGTATAGCAGTGGGTCTGTCCATTTGCTGTACAGAGGTAACTCATGGTTGCTAAACACTGTGACACTGATGTGTCAAATTCAATAATGATTACCCATGGTGGATAGTGTTTGGTGGAGCTCCAAGATTATAACAAGCTTGGAAGCGCCAATGGCATCCACTAATGAAATAGCTTGCTTCTGGAAACTCTATGAACTTAGAGAAATGATGATAGTTATACAAGTGTTCAGGTCTTTCATTCATAGGGCCACTATGACTTGACAGCACTTAACAATAAGAACTATATTATCTAGAGATTAATTTAAATAATTAAAAATTAAAAACAAGATGAAAAACAGAAGCTCAAGGTAAAGAAATGGACTATATGATGAAGGTAATCCAACACTATCCCATTAAGTAAATAGAAGTTTAGAAAGAGAGATTATGTAGTTTTTATCTCAGTTACCTGAAAGGACTAATTCATATGGATCCTTTATTGGTTTAGAACTTATAAGGGAAAGTACAAACCTGAAGCCCATCACTCTGTGAACCATTCTTTTGATATGCTATGATGATAAACAGAAGGAATTAGCTGTGACTCTAGGAAGATTTAAGCACCGTTCAAAATTTTATTTCTCAAATGACCATATTACTACATAGTATAATATGCAAATTATTAATAAGATTATTTTGCTTGGCTCCACTGTCAACACTCTCAGCACCAGTAGCCAGGAAATTAAAAAGGCGCATTGCCATGGGAAAGTCTGCTGTTAGGGAGCTCTCCAAAGTACTGAAGAGCAATGGTGTCTCTCTGGAGACTAAGGTGCACCTGATACAGGCCATGGTCTTCGCAGTCACTTGTTATGCATCAGAGAGTTGGACAATGACTAAGGAAGATAGAAAAGAATTGATGCCTTTGAGCTGTGGTGCTGGAGAAGAGTATTGAGGGTACCATGGACTGATAGGAAAACAAATAGATTCATCCTGGAAAGGGTTAAACTGGGCCGCTCCATGGAGGCAAGGATTCTGAGGCTCCGTCTAACATACTTTGGACATGTTGTGAGGAGGGACCAGTCCTTGGAGAGGGACATCATGCTTGGGAGGGTGGAGGGACAGCTCAGGAGGGGAAGGTCCCCTATGAGGTGGATTGATTCAGTGACAGCGGTAATCAGGATGGGTGTATAGGAGACAGTGCGATTGACACAGGACAGAGCAGAGTTTAGGACTGTTGTACATACGGTTGCTATGAGTTGCAAGAGACTCAACGGCACGTAACAATAACAACCACTTTTATTGTCTTTTTAAATTTTATTGAATAAAATCTCCATTTAAAGAGCATTTCGAGAATGCATTTGTCATATTGAACATTATGACAAAAGGCCAAAAGTTGTGAGATGAAATCAGGAAATTGTACATGAATAAGCAAATAGACAATTAAAAAATATGGGAAAGAAAGAAGAGAAAATTAAGAAGGAACTCTTGAAATGTCTTTTAAATATTAAACAGCTAGTGTGAATTGAAAATTATTAAATAAAAGTCTGACCAGAAGATGTAAAGGGTGATTGAAAAACTCAAAGCAAATGCTATATTGGATCAATTTTCAAAAGTATTTTGTCAGGCCATGGGTTTTAACTTTCATTACATAGCTATGCAGGGATAATATAGTGATGCATGAATCATTGGCCCCACCTGATAATACACAAAGAATGTCAGAGGAAGTCTCACCATAGTAACCTCTAAGGATTACTCTATTGCACTATCTCTAAGACAGACTTAATTGTTTTTTTTGGTGTTCCATGGGACAGTCAGGACTCTTCTTCAACACCACATTTCAAAGGCATCATTTCTTCTTCTCTCATCTTTAGTCAATGTACAATTTTCAGACGCTTGGGAATCTGTTGAAAATAGCTTGAGTTAGGAGTGTCTTAGTCTTTAACTAATAGTAAAACTCTTTAACACTTTGGAGAGGTCCTTGAATGCATATTTTCCCAAAGCAGCACATCTCTTGATTAGTTTTTCATGAACGTTGCTTGTGGATACAAATAAAATTATATATTTGACAGTATAAATTTTGTCACTATCTGTTATGCTGTTGGCTATATGTCCGGTGGTGAGGATTTTGTTTCTTTTTTATTTTATTTTATTATTTTGTGTGCGTGTACCGTCAAATCAGATCTGACTGGTACATTAGGATATTGCGCCTCCTTCTCCGGCAGAGCATCTGGTGGATTCGAACCGTGTTCCTCTGGGATTGCAGTGTAGCTTCTTGCCACTAGGCCACCAGAGCTCCCCGAGGATTTTGTTTCTTGTGGTTGAGTTGGAATTCATATTGAAATTTGTAACCTTTGATCTTCTTCAGCAAGTAATTAAAATACTCTTCAATTTCTGCAAGCAAGATTGTGTCATCTGCATATTGCAGGTTGTTGATAATTCTTCCTCCAATTCTGATTCCACTATCATCTTCATAAAATACAGCTTCTGAAATTATTTTCTCAATATATAAAATGAATAGGTATGGAAGAATTGTATAATTCTCACACACATCTCTCTTTATTTTAAGCCATACAAAATACAGCTCTTGTTCTGTTTGGATAACAGGTTCTTGGTATTCATATAGGTGTCACATGAGCATAATTAAGTGTCCTGATATTCCCGTTATTCTCATGGTTAAATAAAATATATTATGATCCACACAGTCAAACGCCTTTGCAGGTTGTTGATATGACTTCTTCCTTACCGGATTATGCACTGTTCTTAATATAGCTTCTGAAATTATTTATTTGGTATCCAGGTTAAATAGGCATGGAGAAATGATACACTTGAGATACACAACTCTCATGATTTTAAACCATACATTGTTCCCTTGATATATTTGTGTAAAAGCTACTTGATCTGTGTGTAGATTACTGTAGGGTGGTTGTTAAGTGTTATCTAATTGCCCATGACTCAACCAGATGAAGTTTTCTTACGTATACTTTAGACATGTTCTAAGGGACACTATCTTTTGGAAAGAGATATCGTGCTTAGTAAGGAGAACTGTCAGCAAAAGAAAAGAAAGTCCTCATTTAGATGGCTTGACGTGGTGGCTGCAGCTATAGCCTCAAGCGTATCAGAGATAAAGAGAATGGAACAGAATAGAACAGGGTTCATGTCTGTTGTTCATAGGGTCAACTTGTCAACCACACTTTAAAACAACAATGAGACCCTAAGTCTAAAAATGAAATCTTACCTAATCTTATTCCATACCTACAATATCTGCTGTGCTTAAACCCAGGGCTTTAGTTAATATTTCAATCTATCTCTTTGTTGGAGTTTTTATTGTTTTTCTGACTCTTTGTATTTCAAAGTATAACGTCTTCTTCCAAAGATGGAAACCACCTAATATCATGCACAGAATATATTAAATAAAGTCTCACTACTCTTGCTTCAAAGAAGCACTGTGACTCCTTTGCTTCTAAGCGGATTTGGTCATTCTTTTAGTCCACAATGCATTCATTCATTAAAGTCCACAATACATTCAACAGTATAATTCAAAAGTATAGGTTCATCTTTGAATTTCCTTATACATTGTCTAACTTTGGCATGCATATGAAGTGATTAAAAATACTGTAGCCTTATATTTTCTATATTCTGTTTTCTAATACTGAAGTTATGTGCATCTTAATCTTTAAATTGCATCCTTTGTCAATAACACTTTTAAGCAGTCCTTGACAGAATATCTGACCAATGGAATGCATCATTGATTTATGGCTAATATTTCTGTGTGTGCTAATTGTGGATTCAAGTAAAATGTATTTTTTGATCACTTGAATATTTTCTTCATTACCTTAATATTTATTAGTTAACTGATGAGGATTTATGTTTCTTTTATGTTATGCTAGAATCCATACCTCAAGCTATAGTTCGGTTTTTTGCTGTACAATACTGACATTCTTCACTATTTTGTCTCATTTTTTTATTGGTTTGCTTACAAAATTTGATTACATTGTGTTTTACATTATTCTTCATTCATATTGTGTTTCATACAATCATCCCCATGAATATTTTATAAAATCAGTCACCACTGAATCTGGCCCATCATTACCCAGTCTTTCTAGGTCCCCACCAGAAAATTCGCATTTCCTTCACCTACTCCCTGCACCCACCAAGCTGAGCAACCCTGTGCTTTTGCCCATACCCGTCCTCACCTCTTTGTTCCAACTCCTTCCCACTTTGGGTCCCCATATTAACTAGTTATCCTCCTATTTGTACAATAATGGTCTTATGCCACATTTGTAATTGTGAGACTGAATTAGTTCACTCAGATTAGTGCTCTCCAGCCTCTCCCAACTTATGCAGCATTTTTTAAAATTGTTGCTCCTGAGTGCTGAATAGCATTCCATTTAGTGAATGTACCACAATTTCTCAGTCCATTCAGTTGTGGCTGGACATGGGCAAAAGATATGGAAAGACTTTTCACAGAAGAGCACATTCAGATGGCCAACAAATACATGAAGAAATGCTCAAAATCACTGGTAATAGGAGAGGTGAAAATCAAAACCACAATGAGGTATCATCTTACCCCAGTAGCAGGGGTAAAGTTTAACAGAGCAGTAAACAGTAAATGTTGGAGAAGGAATGGAGAGATGAAATTCTTTTGTACAATGTTGGTAGGATTGTAAAATGGTACAACCACTCTGGAAGATAGTTTGCCATTTCCTCAGAAAGTTGAACATAGAAACTCCATATGACCCAGCTATTCCACTACTAGGAATATAACCCAAGGAAATTAAAACTGAGACACAAACACATTGCTCATAACAATGTTATTCACCGTCATAAGAATATGGAAACAGGCTATAGTTTTTTATCTTCTTCAGTTTGTGCATCAAATTTTCTTCACTTTAACCGAACAAGGTCACGTTATTTTCAGAGCACAGATGGTTGATGAGTTTACACTAAATATTTTAAAATCAGAAGTATGCACCAGACTTATATCCTTTTAACATACATATTCAGTCTGTGTGTTGTCCAGATAACTTGAGAAACTGAACTACATGAGCAATAATGAAACATCAGGAATATAAGAAGACTTTTTAACAAGCTGTCATATACAGATGACACAACTGTGCTTGCTGAAAGTAAAAGGAACCTGAAAAATCTACTTCCAAAGCCTGCTGTGTTTAACATAATTATACCTACACATAAAGGGGGGAAAATCTTTAAATGAACCAGTAAGTAACATGATTTTAAAGGGAGAAAAGATTGATGTTTTCTTTGGATTTTACTTTGCTTGGATCTGCAATCAATGCCTATTGAAGCTAAAGTTAAAAAAATAATAAATGATGTATTACACTTGACAATTCTGCTGCAAAATATCTTTCAACTTTAAAAGCAAAGATGTAGCCTTTAGGTAAAATATACCTACTCCTTACCATGATATTTTCAGTTATTTCATACGCATGTTTAGTATAAGAATGATAAAAGAATAGCTGATGCATCTGAATAATGGTATTGATAGAACATTCATGTATAGTACATACTGACAATATAATAAGCATATCTGTCTTGGAGGAATTGCATCCAGAATGTTCGTTATATACACATTAATGGAGTGACTTCACCTCAGGTGCATTACATATGTTATCACTAAGATAACTATTCTTAAAAAGTACATTATACTTGGAGAAGAAGACAGTCAACAAAAATAATGAAGACCCCAGATGAGATGGATTGATACAGTGCCTGGGGCAATGAGAGTTGGTGTGTCTGAGTTAGTGAGACTGTCTCAGGATAGGGAAGGGTCCAGAGCTGCTGTACATAGGGTCACTATACATCGCAGGCAACTCAGTGGAATATAAAAACAGTAACATACGATGACAGGTTTGGAAGCAGGAGTGGCAGCTATCTCCTAAATAACATGCCTCCAGAAAGTCTATGAATTTTTATAATTGTTGGTAGTTGTAGGGGGGCTTCAGGCCTTTTGTTCATAGTGTTACTGAGTCGTGCTTGACTCAAAGATAACCAGCAACAACAACATTAATAAGATAGATTGACCCAGAAGTTGTAACAATGGGTTTAAACATTGCATTCTGAAGATGGCATAAGATCAAGTGTTTCCTTTTGTTATACATAAATTACATCATTGTAAGTCAGAACTGACTTAAAGACTCAGAAAAAAATATTAATAGAATTGTACAGATAAAGACTAGTGATCACTCTTGACCTCAAGGTACTATATCTGAATTCATTATCAACATATATTTTTCCAGATAGGGAAGGATGTAACTTATGCATAAGGCCCTTAACAATTCTCACACAAAGAGTTTTGTAATAATTGTTTGTACTTTTTTGCTTTGTTATCAGTTTCAGACTTGACTGTTGCATATGATATTTTTTTTAAAAATCAGATTATCTGGAAAAGAATACAGTAATACCATCATCCTCTCTTTCCCAACTCACCTATAAATGTAGATGAATTTGCACAGTGGAAGATCTCTATCCCGCTTTCCATTCAGGCTGAATTTGAATGTGTGCATTAGCCGTCATAAAGCCATGTACAGAAACCCTCTGCTTAATATCCTTGCTTTTTAGCTAACAAGTGTTTCAATTGTCCATTTCAATTTTCCATGTGTCAGTAGCTTTGAAGGAAACAGCTAACTGATCATAGGACATTAATGGCTGCTAAGTGTACATTTTAGTCTCAAGAAATGTGACCCAGTAATATAAATATGTGCTTTATTTTCTGGCTCAGGCCTTTTTACAGTATTGTGAGCATTTCTGTCCAACCCTCTGTAAGCAAAGCCTTATACCCGTCAGGCCATATTTGCAGCATTCTGTGTCTATTGACATCAATCTGACTTGCTAGCTAGGTGCAGGGTCTTCTGCTTGTGGAAACTGCCTTATAGCCCTCTTCATATCTGTGTCTGTTGCTGATAAAGAGGGCAATTGTTGTTGGCATTTTGTGCCTCAGAGAGTATGAGAAGTATAACCTAGATTGAACCCATTTTTGCATTGCTATTTCTAGCTAATCTTGACTCATTTCATGGAATCAAATGGTCACACCCAGTGAGTACCCCAGAATATCTGCTTGCTAATTCTAATCATCTTTCAATCCTAGAAGGAATTTCTTCCTGTGCATATATCTCTGTCTTACTTTAATACACTCCTTAAATTCCAACTATGATTTCCATCGAGCTGTGTCTATAAAGACATAATTTTCCATTGTCCATTTCTGACTCTATAACTTATGAGCTACAGAAGAAACAAACATACAACAAAAAGCTCCTGAACTCACTGAATTGATGTCTTTTTTACCTTTTTTAGTTAGAATGGTAGCTTTATGAAAATGAACCTTGCTATTGAATTTGCATTGTTATTCAAACACCACACAGCTCTTTCTTGATTCATTGAGAATAATGTAATGACATTTTCAAAGACATACAGAGATTTCCAAATGATTTTCTTTTAGTCATAGAGAATGTCTCAATAAAAGTTCAATAACTGTCTCAAAACAACTATGAAATATCATCTCACCCCAGTAAGAATGGCAAAATTTAACAGAACAGCAAACAACAAATGCTGGTGAGATTGTTTGTGGGAGAGTAAAATGGTGCAACCACTATGGAAGGCTGTATGGCGCTTTCTCAAAAAGTTGCAAATAGAAATACCATTTGACCCAGCAATTCCACTACTGGGAATTTACCCTAAAGAAACCATAACTGCCACCCAAGCAGATATATGTACACCCATGTTTATTTCGGCTTTGTTTACAATACAAAAGAACTGGAAACATCCCACGTGCCCATCAACAAATAAATGGATAGAGCAACTCTGGTATATTCACACAATGGAATACTAGGCAACATTGAAAAACAAGGAACTCACAAAATATTATGCAAAATGGATGACCCTGGAGGAAACTTACTGAGTGAAATATCTCAGTCACAAAGGGACAAATATTGCATAGGGCCACTGTTGTAAAATGGGACTGACATCAAGGTTGAGGGAAGAGAAAAAAGGAGGGGAGGAATGATGTACATTGCATCAAAACAGATGATGAAGAGAAGTGTTTAGAAGGGATATGTGAGTGGGTATTCTCGTCATTACAGAAGTCCAGAGTGAAGGCTGCATAGTGGAGTGGACCTGGGGGGAGGGATTGAATAACAATGAAAGAATTTTTCTTTTCATAGAGAAGAGTGAATTGAGGGGCAGGGGGTGGGCAGGGAGAAAAGTGCAACAATGAATGACTGGAAACCTAAGTCTCTGTAAACTTTCATTAAAATTAATAAAATAAAAAAAATTATAATATTCATGACTATAAAAAGTTCAAAAACTGTCTAAGTATATGACAAATGAAAATTTTCTGATTTAATTCTCTGGGTTTGGTGTGGTCCTTGAGATATTGCTCTTCTAACCCAAAGGCAGCACTTTTATGGTCAGTTGACTTTTTCAGCAGTTTTAAGAGAAAAGATGGATTATATGCTTGGAATCCCAATGGATAGTCAACTCAAAGTTGGTTCAAATGTTACTCTGAAGATTTTTTGTTGTTGTTGAATATCCCAACAGTGATTGCTAGGAGTCAAGTCATAGGTTTTGTTACAAGTGTTTAGCAGAAGTTCTTTTTTCTACCCCTCAACCCACTGCCGTGGAGTAGACTCTGACTGACCATGACTTTGTACTGGATTTCTGAACCTATAAATCTTATGGGAGAAGACTGCTTTTCTTCTGAAGATAATGACAAACAATAAAAAGAAGTAACCTAGATGGCTTCAGTTGCCCGCCTTCCAGTCAGAAGCCACGGGAAACCCTGCATTCCTTCAAAGGAATGTTCTGTGTTGCCTCAAGGAATCTCTGCTTCTCATGCAGTGTGTCTAATTGATATTAACGGAATCAAAGTTTATTATAAAGACAGAACATATTAAAGCAGATAAGGGCAGAGACAAACGTAGCAGAATCCAAGAGGGCCCAAATAGAGAGACTTCAGTTATCCGGACTAAATGATAATTAAATTCTGATGACCAGTGCCTTGGTTGAGGCTAGATCACATAAGCATGAATAACTACTCGTTTGACTTAGTCTCTGGCTGTTCAGGGGAGGAAGCAGATGTTCATATGTCCCCAAAACTCACAACTCAAATTCCTTTGTTCAATTTTCTGTCGTCTTAGATCCCTGAAAAACAAAGATCTTATGGTCTTTATTTGAAATATCATTGAACATGATATTACAAGGATGTAGAGATTCCTTCTCAGTACAAGGGCATAGATCGTATCTTCCTTGGGTAAGATTAATTCTCACGTTTCTGACTAAAACAACAGTTTCATTATCTGTCCCATTTGTGTCTGTCATGGGGAGAATCAAGGTAGGCGAGCAAACTCAAGAATTCTGTTTGGGTATTTGAATTGGGTAAAGAACCTAGGGGTGAATTCACAATCTGGGGAGGAATTTCAAATTCAAGAAGAAGCATTAAGGTATAAATGAAAAGATGAACACTGTGAATATATGCATCAGAGAGTTGGACAATGACTAGGTAGGATAGAAGGAGAATTGACGCCTTTGAGCTGTGGTGCTGGAGAAGAGTATTGAATGTACCATGGACTGCCAAGAAAACAGATTCATCCTAGAGAGGGTTAAACCAGGCTGCTCCTTGGAGGCAAGGATTCTGGGGCTTCGTCTGACATACTTTGGATGTGTTGTAAGGAGAGACAGGTCTTTGGAGAGGGACATCATGCTGGGCAGAGTGGAGGGACAGTGCAGGAGGGAAGACCCTCTATGAGGCGGATTGATTCAGTGACTGGAGTAATCGGGATGGGTGTGTCAGAGGCAATGAGATTGGCACAGGATAGAGCAGGTTTTAGGGCTGTTGTACATAGGGTCGCTATGAGTCGCAAATGACTCGACGGCACATAACAACAACAACAATAAAATATTTCACCTCTAACTAAAGAGAATAAGTACGTGAACTAACCAAGAGAGTTAAATTTAGACTTCCTTTGTGGAGGAAACCCTAAGAGAAAACAAGAATGGTTAATGATTGAGTACCAACATAAAGAATATAAAAGGAAGAGGAGTAAGGGACAGACACAGATCCAGTGCCCGCTGTGACCAGCAAGTTCAGCTGCCAGCCTGCAGTTGTTTGTTTGGTCAATGTGTGTCAGCGTTTGAGCTGAGGTTCTTTATTCATTGAAAGGCCTCGTTCAATAATTTTCAAGGGTAGGTAGTTGAAGGTCTTCAGAATTTCTGCTCAGCAGGAAATTCCGTTAACATGTAACATTTACTGTATAAAGTCCACAGCACTGGCAGGGACATTGTCAGGTCAGCATACCTTATGTAGCTGCTGCTATTCCAACGCTACCGCTTCCCTTTTCCCCCATAATACTCTGCAATAAAATTTTGTAAGTATTAAAACTGGATCAATAGTTCATAACACTTGCTTACTGTGAATACTGTTTAGTAGATGGCATCGATTTTATTTCGTTAGATTTTCTGAATTTACATAGCTCCCAACTTCTCAGTTTAATTGTACCCTTGAACACTAATTTATTTCATTATACTTATTGACACTACACTAACATGATGTGTAAAATCATGAACGAAGCATGAAAGTAGGCGTTAAAGATGTGGTTTGAAAATAAATGACAGTTAAAATTTATAATAACTTCTTGCATTCTCCATTTATTCCCCTGATAGTACTTAGTATAACTTAGAAAGGATTCCATTTAGTAAGAACCATTTCTTAGTAAAATATATTTCCTCCTGGGTAAACTTAGGAAATGAACAAGCCTTTCATTATTATTTTGTTAAAACTATGTAAAATTTTCCTAGATAAGGAACAAGAGAACAAGCAATTTTTTCCCGGAGAGGGTAAAACCAAGTTTCTCTTTGGAGGCCAGGGTTTTGAAGCTCCATCTCACATACTTTGGGTATCTGACCAGGAGGAATCAGTCTTTGGAGAGGGACATACATCATGCTTGGAAAGATGGAGAGACAGTACAGGAAAGGAAGAATCTAGGTGAGCCCTCTAATTATTATTAAGCCTTTTTAACAAATGGTGTTGGCAAAATTGGAAAAATATCTGCAAAAGACTCAAGCAAGACCCACACCTCACTCCATACACAAAAACCAACTCAAGGTGGATCATGGACCAGGACTAAAACCAAGGACTATAAACTTCATTACAGAAAAGCTAGGAACAACACTAGA
>NW_006399848.1:12381442-12382201 GCF_000299155.1 Elephantulus edwardii | reverse complement strand
TCTATTAGCCCAACAGCCTCCTGATCTATATCTAGGTTTCACACTATCACAATTAAATGCTCTGAGATTCCCATTCTTCTTATTGTTAGCCATAACTTGTAATGATCCACAAAGTCAAATGCATTTGCATAGCTAATAAATCATAAAGAGTCATTCTTCTTATATTCTGGCATTAATAAACTTCAGTCAAGAAAGCTACATCCTAATAGGTTGGTTAGCTGTAGCATTTTGTGTGATATTTCTATTGTTATTTGTTTGTTAGTAAAATAATCTTACAGTTATTTTTTGTATATGTATTTCTCCATAAAGATACCCTATTTTTTCAGTACTGTGTAACTTGAAAGTGAGTTTAAATTATCCCCATATTTTAGTAGAAATTGTCAAACTGATTTTCAAAGAATTTAAATTTATATCATACTTTCCCAACAACAGGATATCAGAGTAAAGATTTTCCCAAAATTAACTAGTACTGATAATCATCTACCTCTTAATTGTTAATTGGAAAGTTAGTGCACATGTTTGCGAAAGTCTACCAAATATTGTTGTTATGTGCCATCAAGTTGACTATGACTCATAGTGACCCTACATACAATAGCCTAAACCCTGTTCTATCCTGTGTAATCTTATTGTCTCTGACAGATCTATCCCCATTACCCCAGTCAATGAATCAATCCGTTTTATTGAGGTTCTTTCTCTCCTCCACCCTCCCGAGCATGATATCCCTCTCCAAGGACTGGTCCCTCCTTCAAACATGTCCAA
>NW_006399848.1:12370199-12380892 GCF_000299155.1 Elephantulus edwardii | reverse complement strand
TCTGAACCCTGCTCTGTCCTGAGCCAATCTC
Source organism: Elephantulus edwardii (assembly GCF_000299155.1). Taxonomy (NCBI): domain Eukaryota; kingdom Metazoa; phylum Chordata; class Mammalia; order Macroscelidea; family Macroscelididae; genus Elephantulus; species Elephantulus edwardii. The sequence continues at coordinate 12,380,861 of NW_006399848.1, read as the reverse complement.
ATCGTCTCCAACAGATCCAGTCCCACATCTCATCTTGGGTCTTCCTATGGTGTGCTATTCCTCCACACTGCCAAACATGATATCCTCCTCCAAGGATGGGTCTCTCCTGGCCACGTGCCCAAAGTATGTGAGACCAGCTTCCAAATCGGTGTCTCCAGGCAGCAGCTTTGATTTACTCTGTCCATGACTGATCTGTGTATGCTCTTGGCGCTCCACAATATGTTCAACACTCTTGTCCAGAGTTCTTCCATGACTCAAAGACATCAATTCTTCTTCTGTCATCCTTAGTCACTGCCAACTCTCTGATGCATACCAAGTAATAACTCTCTTTTTTTTTCTGTTTATCTTATAGTTTCATCCAATAATGAAACAATTTTTACATGTGTTCATCAGTAGTTTTCCTCATTTTCATGTAAAATGTAATGGTTATAGAAATAAAAGTAACTTTAACACTAATGTTGTTTACACTAATTTAAAGATAAAGTCAAAACCGTCCTAGAGAAAAATCAAAGAGATTGTCTATCCTAGAATGATGATATCAATATCCTCGCATTAGCCTCAACTGCCTGCAGGACCTAACAGAATATTTAGACAAAACAGGATGACAGCCAAATTAAAGGGAAGAGAACTTGAACAGGTGTTTGACTACATCTGCCCTCATTTTCAATGGCCAAGAGAAAAGACTTCTGATTCTGTCCAGATCTTGAATTTATGTTTATTAGTTTTAGAAATGTAAATAAATTGATCTCCCTTAAGTTTAACAGTTCGAACACTGAAAGCAATTAGATGTAGTATTTAAAAATTATGATTTGTAAATAGGGGTCAAAGTAATGCTGGAATTAATTGGACAAGGTTTAAAACTGTGTGCACACGAGAAAACAGTTTTATTTTATAACTGCCCATCATGTTCATCATTTGATGGCCTTCTTCTGTTGTGATTAATACAATAGAAAAATTTGTGTTGAGATACCTTAATTCTGATTTAAAATATAATTGGCTCTTTGTCCTTGTGACCTCGGATATAGCCAAACAAATCCTGGTTGTTTCTGCACGTCCTATGCCAATCCAACTTTTTGAGGCATTGTTGCATTTCCTACGGCACTGGAGACAGATATACAAGACTCAAACTGTCAACAACTTCATCTTTCTGGAATCTGCAATCAATACACTTGGTACTAGCAGTCAAGAAATCAGGAGACATATTGCACTAGGAAAGTCTTCAGTCAGGGATCTTTTCAAAGTATTGAGTAACAATGATGTCAGTTTGAAGACTAAAGTGCTCCTGATTCAGGCTATCAGTCACTTGCTGTGCATCTGAGAACTAGCAAATGACTAAGAATGATATAAGAAGAATTTATGTCTTTGAGCTGTGGTGTTGAAGAAGAGTGTTGAATATCCCATAGATTGCCAAAATAACAAACAGGTATGACTTGCAGAAGGTGAAGCCAGAGTTCTTGGAAGCAAAGATTATGAAGCTTTGTCTCACATACTTTGGACATGTTGCTAGGAAAGGGAATCCTTTGGAGAGGGACTTCATATTTAGAAAGGTGGACAGAGGGTGGAGGAAAGGAAGACCCCAAACCAGGTGGATTGATACAGGGACTCCAGCAGTGGGCTTGAGGGTCCTGGAGATTGAGAGGGTGGCACAGGATAGAAGAGGGTTCAGGTGTATCGTTCATAGGGCTCCTCCTTTTACTCACCCTCTATTTACTCATCCGCTATACTCACCCAACCATGAGGGCTTTTTCCAACAACTGGTCACTTCATGTAACATGGCATGTTTGTTTGCACCATGTGTGCAACCAGAATAATCCTGCTTGGTCTTGTACCAGCCTCACAATCTCTTCCAAAGCAAAGCACATTGTCGCAGTTCCTCTGCCAGTTCAGTTCTTAAGCCCATTGTTGAAATTCATATCCCATTCCAGCTCCTCTCCTTTACTGACATTTTATTTTTCCAAGAATGATGTTTTTATCCAGCAACCGATCCCTTCTTATAAATATAAAACAAATTTTCATCATTACTGCTTCTAAGGAGCACTCTGGATGCCCTTTTCAGACAAAGTTATACCTTCGTTGAGCAATTTATGGTTTAATTAATATTCTGCTCCAACACCACAATTCAAAGACAGTAACTTCTCGCACTGTCAATCTAGTACCATTGGGTCAACTCATTACTAAATTTCTAAGACTTTCAATCTTAGTGGGAAGAGATTGTCCATATTTTTCTGGTAGTGCAATCAATGGATTTGAACCACCAATCTTTCTATTACCACTCTGACATGTAATGTACTTTGTTGTTGTATAATTGGAAGCTGGGGTGGCATCCACTTCCTAAACAACATGTCTCTGGAAACTCTATGAACTTTGATAAATGACGATAGTTATAGAAAGACTTCAGGCCTTTTGTTCATTGGGTCGCTATGAGTCATGGTCCACTGGGCAGCAATCAACAACAACAACAACGTTGCATAAATTGCACATGCTTATAAAAAAAAATGGAAAATAGCATTGTTTGTGTCAGATACAAATTAGTCTTTACAGTGACACCCTTTATGTTTAATATTTTAAAGTGTTTCCTAGATGCTTGTTTGCCCAATGTGGTAATGCCTGAAGAGCTGGAATGGTACAGGGAGCACATGGCCTTGACCATCTCTCTGAAAGGACCAGAAGGATTGAGAATACCACAGCTCCTCAGTGCCGCAGAAGAGAAAGCAGATAAAGAGCCCACACCCCAGCTTATGGGATCTCTACAGTCACAGCAGCAGCAAAAGGTTCATTTATTCGTTGTTGACTCACCAACTCACAGTTGTTGGTATCAACAATGGGTTTAAAAGGGAAGTAAGTTTGAGAGTAGGGGATGCAAATAATGTCATCCAATGCAAAGGCAGATTTTAGCCCAACAATTCCACAGCACAATTTTCCAATTTGCCCAGGCTCTGGTTTCAGTTCAGCAGTCAAATACAAAACATCCTGCAAGGTTTGTCTTCTTGTTGTTTTGATGTGCCATAGGGTCACTTGTGACCCCTGGTGACACTATGTACAACAGTTCTGAACCCTGTCCTATCCTAAGTCTATCTCATTATCTCCGCCATTGCCAAACCCACTTCTCCAGTCACTGAGTTAATCATCCATCTCACTGTAGGTCTTCCTCTCTTGAGCTTTCCCTCCACTCTCCCAAACATGATGTTCTTGTACAAGGACTAGTTCCTCCTGGCCACGTATCCACAGTAGATGAGATGGAGCTTCAAAATTTTTGCCTCCATGGAGAAGCTTGGTTTCACCCTCTCCAGGACTGACGATGGTATATTCAACACTCTTCTCCAGCACCACAACTCAGAGGAATAGATTCTTGATCTTTCATCTTTGGTCATTGCTCAGCTCAAGTAATTGTGAAGACTATGGCATGGATCAGGAGCACCTTAGTCTCTAGGCTGACATTGTTGCTCTTTGGTACTCTAGAGAGGTCCTTGACAGCAGACATTCCCAATACAATTTGTCTTTTGATTTCCTGATCACTGGTGCCAAGAATGTTGATTATGGAGCTGAAGTTGTTAACAATCTCAATCTCTTCTCTGTCTATCATGAAGCTGCCAATTGGCCCAGTGGTGAGAATTTGTTTTCTTGATATTGCACTTCAATCCATATGGAAGACTACATTTCTTGACCTTCTGCAGCAAGGACTTTATTACTTCCTCAGTTTCAGTAAGCAAGGTTGTGTCATCTACATAGTTCAGGTTGTTGATGAGTCTTCCTCCAATCCTGATGCCACGTTCCTCCTCACAAATCCCAGCATTCTGAATCATCTGTTCTGTCTATAGCTTGAAAAAGTATGGAGACAAGAGGTATCCTTGATGCACATTTTTCCTGATCATGAACTATGCAGTGGTCTTTGCTTTGTTCTGACTACTGCTCTCTTTTCCAAGTATAGTTTTTGCACAAACACAGTTAAATTTTCTGGGATCCTCATTCTTCTCTAGGTTAGCCACAATTTGTTGTAGTCCACAGAGTCAAATAACTTTGCATAGTCCATGAAAGGCAGGCAGTTCTCTGATACTGTCTGCTTTTGGTCAAGATCCAGGTAATGTTGGCTATGATGTCCCTAGTGCCACGGCCCCTTCTAAACCCAGTCTGTCTGCACAAATTTAGTTTGTTGTTGTTATAAGTCACCTTCTCCTTCAAACATCTGGCAAGGAGAGCAAAACATTTAACTGTGGCCAGCACAAATGCAAGGAGCCTCAGGTCATACTTTGCCACAGTTTCTCCACAGCAGTGCCACAGTCTCTTCACCACTATCACCTGGATCTCGCCACCAGGGTCTTATTCTCATCACGATCTTGCTCCAGTCTCCCTCATGTCTTGCTTGTCTCAAGTCTTGATGCCACAAGTCTTGTTCTTCAGTGTGGGAAGCATGCTCTTATCCTAGTTGCACAGCTGTTGATTATTTACAAGATTATATGTCTGTAGTCAAGGTATCTGAAGACCAGAAAAGGCTAGCTGTAATGGCTTAAAAAAAGCCAAATTTTAGGCTAACACCACAAATACATAGTTTGATTTCTAGACTGTTGCTTTGATGGGTATTGATTGTGGATCCAAGTAAAATTAAATTCTTGAAAACAACCACTTTTCTCCATTTATATACTTTTTTTAAAAAAAATCTCATATCTGAATATTTTTGTTTTCTTTATGTTGAGTTGTAATTCACTCTGATGGATACAGTTTTTAAGCTGTTGTAAAATTAGACAAAGTTTTTACTCTCCCCTTGGTAAGAATAACCAGTTGTAGCAATTAACCTAATCATAACAATTGATTAAGGTGTTCTGCAAGCATGTTAAATAAAGAGGTGAGGGGTTTTTTTTGTGGCTTGGTTTTGTTGTTGTTGTTAAGTCAAAGATTACACCTGCTGGCAGTTAAATTCATCAGTAGCTCGATGGATAAAAGAGGGGAATGAGCTCTTCCTGTATGATTTGTAGCTTCAGAAATGAAATGGATGAATTTCTGTGAATTGGTTTTGAATCAAGAGTATTTAATTTGGGCAAAACAACTAGGAAACTTAGTGGCATGGTAATTATTACATTCACTAATAACAAAAAACCCCATTAAACCAACATTTGTTCTGTATGAAAAATATTTCATATTCTGGATTCATAAAAAAATTACTATCTTGAAAATGCTATCTGACAGTTCTGCTCTGCTCAATAAGGTTGCTAGTGGGCAGATTGAGTTCTACAGCAGTGAAAAGTTATTATCAGCATGACTTTCAAATTTCTCTAAAAGCTTAAACGTAAAAGTCATGTCACTTAGAGAGAGCTCCTAAAGTTATTTCTGAACAGTAAACCCTCCAATATTAATAGTTCAAAACCCATCTCAAAACTGTACCAAAAATCACATTGTAATGTTTCTTTTTACCTAAGTATGTAACTGAGGGATGTAGTTCAAACTTTTTGAAATTTGTTTATGCATAATTTTTCTCTCTTTTTTGGTATTTTTAATTTACCTTTTGGATATAACTTTATATTTAAAAGTTGGGAATTTTTTTGTGAAGCATCCATTAGAAATCGTTTTGGAGAGCTGATTTTGTTGGAAAAGTAGAGAAAAGAGGTTAATAGTACGGATGTCTCTGACATGGTTAGTAAGAAATCCCTGCACAATAATTTGTGAAATTTCAACTATCCAAAAAGAAAATAACGTCTAAGCAGTCATTTAGTCCAGAGCAGGAACCCATCCCCTTAGAGACTGGAAAGCCAACTTTATTGTGCAGACAATTCCTTACATCACACTTCCAATTATCTAGTCTTCCAGTGATTTTTAAAAGCTTGAAACAACACAACTGTTAGGAGCATGGTTGAAATCTACAGAGGGATGCAGGGGTTGTTATGGGTGAAAAAGCAGAGATGAGAAAGTGTGGAATCATGTGTCTTGCTCAGAAGACTGAATTTAAAACACACCAGCATGGAGAAAAAGAGAAAGACAAACAGAACAGAAATGATTAGCTTAGAGTATAAAGAAATCAGCTGAGACAGAGGAGCTCTTTCAAAACCCTCAAGGTGAAATTCTTTATCAGGAAAAGAGAAGTCTATTTTGAGTCAGGAGAAAAACAGTTCTGTGATGGGACTTGTGATATGTTTCTCTGTTTTGTACTTATTCTTGCCAGCGAGAAAGGCAAGTGATAAGGAAGAGATACTGATTCTAGTGAGGTGAAAGGAATGAATACATGTTTATAACACAGTTGTTTCTTGGAAATACTTTGTATTATATGTATCCCACGTCCCTTATGTCCTCACCTTTAGTTTGTAAGGTGGCATAATTCCTCTTTGAAAAAGTCTTTATGTGTATCGTGTTTTACAATCTCTTCCATTATCGAAAGTTGTATGTGTCTGACCCCTAATCTATCACCAGTCCCTTGGAATAGGGAAAACACAGCATAAACCGCAAAAGCTCAAAAGGTAGAATTTTGACAAGTGGAGACTCTCAGCAAGGCTTCTTCCTTGTGAAAGATTCTAGGACAATTTTAGCATAATTGCTATCTGGGTAAAAGTGAAAGTGAAGCAGACAACTTTAGGAAGCTGTAGAAAAATGAAGGAAATAACTTGTATCATTAATAGTATCAATAGTAAAGGGATGGTATATCCAAGCATAAAAAGTGGCATCTATACAAAGAATCAATGAAGTGGGTAGGATGAAAGAGTAGTAACTATAATTGGTGGAGTTAACTGGAGATTTGATGACCTCTCAACCTGAAGAACAATGGCAATGATTAGTCACTGAGGTTGAGGAAAAAAAGAACTCTGGTTCTAAGAGGAACATAGCGTCCTTTAGACTATAGACTACCTGAGCTGTGAGAAGATGTGTTACTTCCCATTCTCCAGTCTCTGTTCTCTGGTACCACTGATTGAACCAAACTGAAGCCTTTTGACATTACCCAGCATCTGCTCTGCGTGTCATAGAACACAGTGGAGAGCAGAAGTCAGTAGATTTTAAGAGGTCAACAGAAAATAGTCAAAACATAGAATCAGATAGCTAGGACAAATATGCAATACGTAACATACAGTAAAAAAATATTTACTCTGTGATTCTATGAGTTTATTGAGAAAGTAAAGCACTGCATGCTTCTTAAAGCTGATACTTTAATGCTTATTTTTGTTTGTTGTTGTTGTTAGGTTGGTTTTTAAAAAATTTTATTATTTTGTGTGTGTGTACTGTCAAATCGGATCTGACTGGTACAGGAGGAGATTATTCCTTCTTCTCCAGCAGAACATCTGGTGAACTAATGTTTATTTTTAATAAAATGGGCTCATGTAAATAAAGGTGTACATGTTCATATGCTTCAACTGGGTCTATAAACATTAATGTCCTTAGGAAATATCTTCAAATATTATTTTGTGCTCATTCTTTTCTTCCACTATTCCAATGTTTTGGGAGCAATCGTGGCCTAGTGTCAAGAAGCTGCACTGCAATCCTGAAGGGACACAGTTCGAGGCTATCAGCTGCTCTGTGGAAGCAGGATGGGCAATCTCCTCCCTGTAATTAGCTGCCTTTGAATACCTGTTGGATGGTCAGCTATGTGTCAGTTCTGACTCTATGGTATTCAACAATAACAAAGATAAATTAGAAGAAGTATTACAGAAAAAAGAAAAGGGGGAGTCGATAGACTGACACTTCTGTGGTTTTGATTTTGGGTGGTTTATGTTTTGTTTTGTGTGATGTATATATGTGTGTTCTGATCATCCAGAAATGACTAGAACAGAACATCAACAGAGAACTGCCTGAAGTGCAGGCTGGGTTTAGAAGAGACAGTGACACTTGGGAGGCTGGGCTATATGAGTACAATTGTGGCATCAGGATTGGAGGTAGAATTATCAACAATATGTGTAAATGCAGATGACACAAGCCTGCTTGTTAAAACTGAGGAGGACATGAAACACTTGCTGCAGAAGGTCAAGGATTGCAGCCTTCAATATAGATTAAAGCTCAATGTCAAGAGAACAAAGATTCTGACCACTGGGCTGATTGGTAGCATCATGATAGATGGTGAAGAGATTGACATTATTGACAGCTTTAGTGTGCTTGGCTCTACAGAAAACACTCTTGGTACCAGCAGCCAGGAAATTAAAAGACAAATTGCATTAGGAAAGTTTTCTGTCAGAGACATCTCCAAAGTGCTGAGGAGTAACGATGTCAGTCTAGAGACTAAGGTGTGCCTGATACAGGCCATGGTCTTTGCCATTACTTGTTATTCTTCAGAGAGCTGGACAATGACTAGGGATGATAGAAGGAGAGTTGAAGGCTTAGAGCTTTGGTTCTGGAGAAGAGTATTGAATATAAGAGTATTGACTACTAGGAGAAGAAACAAGTTCATCCTGGAGAGGATGAAGCCAGGCTGCTCCTTGCAGGCAAAGGTTCTTAAGCTTCATCTGACATACTTTGGACATGTTGCAAGGTGGGACCAGTCCTTAGAGAGGGACATCATGCTTGGGAGGGTAGAGGGATAGTACAGGAGAGGAAGACGTTTGATGAGATGGATTGATTCTGTCACTGAAGTAATGGGTATAGATGTGTCAGAGACAGTGAGATTGGCAAGGGATAGAGCAGGTTTTAGGGCTGTTGTGCATAGGGTTGCTATGAGTTTCAAGTGACTTGAAGGCACATAACAACAACAACAACATCATCATCAACATCAACATGTGTGTGGAATTCCAAGTTAGGTTTTTGAAAATTAAAGGGAAGACCCTGTAGCTATGAGTCAAAATTAACAGAATAAGATCTGGTTTGGTGGATTTTATCTTTCTTGTGGCCATGACCTATTATCACATCATTCCCTGTATAGTTGTGGGACCTGCATATTTGGAGAAGAGGGTGAAATACTGTTGTTCCCTTTCCCACCATATGCTGTCTACTTATGTTTGATGTAATCTGCAAACACCTCTACTCAAGAATACAGGACTAGTCCATTAGAGCTCCAATGAAACAAAAGGCAACTTAATGATAGTTGTTTAGATCAGGTCATATAGACGTGGTCTCGCCCTCCACAAGTTTCTACACCAGGACAGTAGTTTTAAACTTACCTTTTCTCAGTATCACTCCATGATAATTTTGGTTAAATTATAAAAAAAAAAATCTGTCTACAAATTTGTTTGAGTGATTTGATAAATTAGACACTACACTAGTTAACTGTATTTAACAGTTGGTTGGGCCCTGACTAAGTCTCCAGTTTGGAGTCTCCTGTGTGAAGGAGTTGGCCTCTGGAAGGTAGGTTTTGATTTAATTGAAAGTCAGGTATAAACTGTTTGGTTGGTTTTTGTTTTGTTAACAATCAAGTGTAAACTAATCTTCTGGATTTAGTATAGTATTAATTGTGTTTGGGGAAAAGTTCTTATAAGTGTTACAGCACTTGTCTGTCTGTTTGTTTTACTAAGATAACTTGTGATTTTATTGTGATACTGTTTGTTGTGAAAGTAGTGTCACGAATGTGTCAAGTGCCATATGGATACCCTTGGTGGACAGGATTTGGTAGAGCTCCCAGATTATAAAAGAATTGGAAGCAGAATTAGTACCCACTTTTTAAATCACAGGCCTTTGAAAACCCTGTGAACACTGAAGAAACAAAGATAATTATAGAACAGGGTTCAGATCTTTTGTTCATAGGGTCTCTGTGAATTATACTCAACAGGATAACACTTAACAGCAACAACAATTTTAAACAACTAAATTCTGTGTTAGAAAATAAATCATATTTCTCTATACAAAATACTATTTCAGTAGCTTTCAAAACTTACCCTGATATTAATATGGAGAAAGAGAAAGAATGGCAATTGAGCTGCTGAGATAATTTCCATCAGCTGCAGTGCTTGGAACTGGCTTGTGTCCATCCGACACCTTCTGGTCCTGTGGTCTCACTGAAGGCAGTGTTCTGCATATTATCTTTGATCTAGTTCCACTTGAATGATTTTGGCTAAAGATAGAATACTTTTCTGCTATTCAGAACTTTATGGTTATACTTATTACACAACTACTTTCTTTCTATTTTAAATGCAAATCATTCTGATTTTTAATTCTCCGTTTAAAATTCACAGTGTAATTTTTCACTCGTAAGAATTGTGGACATGTGTAGCTTCTAAGAAGCAATAATTATAATAGAGTCCTAGTTCTGTTTCTATAGTTAAGTCTCAAAAAGTAAAATAGATATCTTTAAGTCATATTCTTCCATGGTAGGAGTATATGACCCCAGTTCAGGCTTTCTTGTAAAAAGATTTTAACAAAGAGCATGTCACTTTTGAGTTCAGACAGTCACACTGCATAATAACCTATGCTAGAAAACAAATCTCTTTAGAAGCACACTACTATTTAGCATTAAAAGGAATGTTTGTAAGATTTTTAAAGTGTGTGTAAGTTATTGAGATATTTGCTTCTAGGAAATACTGGGAAAGGTGGAGAGCCACCTGCATTTCAGTGATAAGAATAAGAGTCAGGTAAGAACCATGACTTGGCTACTTTCTTTTAATGATTTGAATCCAGATTTTTTTACCCTAGACTTCAGGCTGAACTCTTATGATTCTGATGTTCCTAAATAACAGCGCAGGAGGGGAAGACCCTCTATGAGATGGATTGATTCGGTGACTGGGGGAATCGGGATGGGTGTGTCAGAGGCGGTGCGGTTGGCGCAGG
>NW_006399848.1:12359762-12370099 GCF_000299155.1 Elephantulus edwardii | reverse complement strand
GGCACATAACAACAACAACAACAACATTCTTCTAAAGTAAAAATTCTAACATTATTTCTAAATCATTTTTTGTTGAAATGATGGACAATGGGACACTTCTGGGGCTAAAAACATATCAAATTATATAGATTTTATTTATGTACCACTCATCATTTGTTCCATTTACTAAAGATATAGATAGGATTTGGTATACAATAGTAATCTCTCTAAGAGTCAAAATTTATTGATTTCTTATAACCTGTCATGAGTGAATAACAAGAATTTCTATAAGAACATTTCCTCTGGTGAGAAAAAAAGAAAGGGAAAATTTACACTGTTCTGTGAAAAAGTGTTTCCAAAGAGAGGACATCATGCATAAAAGAGAGTTTTCATGTTATGTGTTTTTAATTACGGTTTCAGTTCTCTCCCTAGAATTCTCTCAGATTTGTTTGTTTCTCTAATATGCAAAACGCCAGACAGACAGCTCCATATCTGGAGGCCTCACCCCGTTCAGTCTCCCAGAGAGACTGCAAAGAGAGCTGACTTTAGAACCTAATGGGATCAGGTTTGAAATCAGGATTCATCTCTTAAGAAATGTGTGACCTCAGATAATCTAAATTCTTTTACCTTTGAAATTTAAGAAAGTGGGGGTGGGGTGGGGGGGAGAAGTTATTTCTTTTACTATTTCCTTTGTAAAATTTAGGCTAGGAATAGATAAACTATATGAATTAGTTCACTGGAATGTAGTTGTGAATATGGTGAAATGAACAAATCGTTAATAATCTCGATTTTTAAATATTTAACACTTTTTCTCCTATATTGTGTCCTCATTGCTGTGGGACCAGGATATTTTATTTCAAAAATTTAAAATAATTAAATGCAGAAATTTAGATTACTGTGCAAAAACATCACTGCAGGCAAATAAGTGGTAAGGAGCCATTATATTTAGCCATGAGCTATATAAATACATTACTACATATGAAAACAAAAATGAAAGCCGGTACTAATATAAGCATACACTTTAATCAGGTATTAAGACTCTTAGGAAATTGTTATTTCTCTTCTGTTTTTTTTCCATGATGATTAATGCCAATAATTGGCAACTATTCTATTAGTGTAAGTTACTGATTACTATTACTATTACTCTTACTATTAGTGTAAGTAACTGATATTTAAGATATCAGTTAGTGGAAATCTTAAGATACATCAGAAGTTGTCTTGTGCATAGAAAGGACACATAAGCCTTTCATTCATTTATGTGCCAGGTAACAGACTGGAGGACAGACATTCCCAGCATGTAGTATCAGGAGCTTTTGAGATTAGAATTTCATCTGAGGCAAACTTTTAATGTTTCCATTTTATACTGACCTACATAAAGCGATAACAAAGGGGCACCAACCGATAAACCTACTTGTTTGATGTCTTTACTTATGCGAGTTCTTTTGAATACTATCACCTAATGTTACAGTTATTGTTTGCCCTTGTTACAATTCAAGTTTGACTGTGACTCCTTCAAAGATTGCTGTACATAGGCGAAACTCCAAGATGAAATCCTACTTCTTAGTCAGACAGTTGTGATTTTACATGCCCATACTGGTTTTTAGGCATAACCTAGTGTTCTAGGACAGAGCATTAGTAGCGTAGGTCATAGAAAGTTGTGTTTCTGGACAAGAGCAGTACCCCTCTAGCATTTCAAATCCACTAGTGGTTCCATTGGAAAAAGAGTGGCAATGTTCTCTTAAGCTGTTTACAAGATCAGATACCCAACGGAGAGGCAGCTATGAGTCGGTTCTCACTCAAAAGTACTCCAAGGATAATGTGAATATGTGAATAGTAAAATATGTTAAAATTGGAATTGATGAAAGTAAACCTACAATGATAATTAGAATTACCTGTTGAAAGAGTTGTGAGGATTGTTTTCTCAATGTTCAGGCACCATCCATACAGAAAGCTGTAGTGCTTGATAGCCTTCAGTATGTCCTTTAGGTCTCCTTCACTGTCTGCCAGCATGAATAAAGAAATCAAATATCATATCTTTTTACATGGGTTAGCTCAATAAGAAGTCAAATTATGTAACCAATTGGTGCTTATTTTCTTAAATTAGTGTAATAAATTTGTTGTCATTAAGTCGAGTCGCAGGCGACTCATAGCGACCCTATGAAAGAGAGTCCTCGGCGCTTGGGTGCCTTTCATCCTCTCTCCAGGTTCCTAGGGTTCCCGGAGGCAAGCTATGATGGAAGTGGATGCCACTCCTCCTTCCAAGCTTGTTTTAATCCGGGAGCTCCACCCCACTCTCAGTCCGCATTGGGTAGCCAACCATTAACGCATTTGACACATCTGTGTACTAAATATATGTACACAATATACTGTAGTTTTCATTTTTAATGACAATTTATTGTCTCTGAACTTTCAAAACCAATTTTTAAAATATAACAAGGTTTTCCCCCCTGGTAATCTGATTCACTCATTACACATATATTGACTTCAATGTTGATACCAAACATAAACTCATTGCATGTGTCTGTTTTTATGCACCATAGAGCTGAAACCCAACCCACCCATAGCCGAAACATCAAGGATATTCAGAGGCAGTAAATTGCACAGAAGGGAGCTCCGGTGGCCTAGTGTCAAGAAGCTGCTCTGCAATCCCTAAGATACACTGTTCAAATCTACCAGCTTCTCCGTGGGTAAAGGATGGGCAGTCTCCTCCCATGTTATTAACTGCCTCCGAAAACGCGACAGAGAGTTGTTTTTGACTGGAGGGTAAACAACAACAAATTGCACAGGAGGAGACTGCCCAACTTTTTCCTGCAGAAAAACTGGTAATCTTGACCCACATGCCATTGAGTTGGTATCAGGACTCCTTGGGATATTTTTAGATTGAGGTTTAAAAATTATCTCAATCATTTCAAAGATTATTTTATCATCAGTCGTTTAGAACACTCTGAGTCTAATGCGAGTCTCAAACAGCTTAAATGGGAAGCTGAACGTGATGACTGGCTACACAACAGAGATGTGAAAAGTATCATCAAGAGAAAGAAAAACTTTAAAAAGAAGAGGCTGCGAGCCCCTCAGAAAACTAAAATGCAAAGAAACTAATGGTTTTTTAGTTATAAATTAAAGTTTTACATACTTCTAATTTTTGCTGTTCAGCCATTTTTCTCGATCTTGCTCTCTGACTCCATACATTCCAGATTGTTCAATAGACTTGTAATAAACTGCAAATAAAGATAGATGTCATTTATAAAATCAAAAAAAAAAAAAAGAACACTCTGAGTCTCATTGTAATTTGAAATTCTGTTATTAATTTTCTGCCTTTTCATTAGAATCCTTCATGGAGTTTGTTTTATTTGAACTAGTAATAAATTAGATCTTTCCCCTTTATTTATCTACTTTCTTAGCTATTAATGGTCTTAAATTATTTGCTATTATAAAATTTACACTTCATAGTTGTTGTTTGCCCTCAAGTCAGAATTTACTTGTAGCTGACCTTCCCGATTTTCAAAGGCAAATAATTAATTAATCACATGGAAGGAGATTGTCTTGTACGAATTGTGCAGGTGTTTCAGTTAAAACTTAGATTTGCATGGGATAAATTCCTTTAAAGCTTTTGTTCTTAGTCTTATTTTACTCACTGTGTACTGTTTTCATTGTAAGCATGACAATTGGATAGTATAATAATTGCATAGCTGTGTTGTTTAACACAGCATTTTTTTCATTATACAAGATGAAGACATTTTTATAAATATTATGATCATTTGTTATATTTCTCCTTTCTGTAAAAGACATGGCTATATTTCCTGTAACTAACATATTATAAACATAATTTATATTTTGCCCTGAAAACTTCTGAAACCTAGATGGTACCGTGGTTAAAGCGCTCCCCTGTAAATGGAAAGTTTGGCAATTTCAAACCAATCAGATTCTTTATGAAAGAAAGGTGGGCCAGTGGGCTTACAAAAAGATTTATACTCTCAAAAAACCCTATGAAATAGCTCTATTCTGTCCTGAAGCATAGTTCAAGATGCATTTTGCTTGCATGTGATATACATAATGAAATAAATAGGTATAGATAATCAGACAAATGTAGAAACAAATAAAAATTATATGAACAGCATATTTAATATTTAGTAACTCTTGTTCTCCAAAAGTTTTTAAAATGTATGCTGAGTAAATGTAAGATCTAGTAACTTTTCTCTGTGACTCACTCTTAAACATTGTATTATGCAAAACAACATAGAAAAAATAAAACACACATAGATAGTTGTAATCCAGTCTATTTCAATGCATGTCGACATTGTGTACAATAACATAAATATTGCCCAATCCTGTGCCATCCTCAGTAATCCCTGACATATTTGAACTCTTCTTTATAGCTATTGTATCAATTTGTCTCACCAGTGATTTGTTTAAAATGAAATGGACCATTTATCCTAGGCATTGATGAGATGAACTGGACCATTAGTTACCATTTTTAATCAGATAATCATCTGCTCTACTAAGCTAAGGATGAAAGGTTGGGGTAAATGGTGTCAAAATTATCATTAAAAAGAACAATTTAAAATTTATTAAAAAGCAAAATGTTGTCAATAATAAGATAAAATTCATGATAATACAAGGAGGACTGTTAATGCAAAAATTTTTAAATTTGCCAGCAAATTGCTTATGGCTCAAGCCAAAAATAAAGAAATTTATTCTTGGAGAGGGACATAATATTTGGGAGACTGGAGGGACAGCACAGGAAAGCAAGACCCTCAATCAGATGGATCAATTCAGTGACTGGGGTAGTGGGAGTAAGTGTGTCAGAGACAAAGAGGTTGGCACAGGATAGAGCAGGGTTTAGGGCTCTTGTACATACGGTCGCTATGAGTTGCAAGCAGCTCGACTGCACATAACAACAACAACTGTTACTTATTCTAGATGCCAACTGTTGGAATCTAGAACAGAGCAAACATGAAATCAAAACGCTTAAATAACTGATGATTGGAATGCAAAACTTGAAAATAATGAGAAAGTATTCTGGAAAATATGATTTTGCTAAAAGAAATAAGACCAGTGACCATCAAATGAAATTCTATATAATCAACAACTTAGTATTTGCAAGTAATATTACAAAACCCTGTTGTGGGCAGCTGATGTAAGGGCCTCACCTGATGGGAAACACAAGAGTTAAATGGACCAAATCTATGAAGAGAAAGTGAACATGCTCAGTACAGTGTGGAATCAGAACAAGTCAAGTTCAAGTTGAAGATGAAGCCTATTAAAATAAGTCCATGAAAGCAAAAGTACAGTCTTGTATCTATCCTACCTGAGTTTACAGACCCTCTTAAGAACGGAGTTGATGCACTGAACACAAATGACCAAAAACCAGGTGGGTTGTTGAAGGAAATACATGTATGATATTTCTCAAGCAGAACGAAAAGAAAAAAACCCAGCTTCCAGTTATAACCATGAAGGATTCAATGGACAAAGTATTTAATGACTCAGGAATAACCAGAAGAAGAAGAAGGAAGGAATACACAAAATTTCTATACCAGAAATAATTGATCAATGTCCAACCATTTCATGAGGTGGTGGTTGTTGTTATTGTTATGTGCCGTCAAGTTGCTTGTGATTCATAACATATATACAACTATATACAACAGCCCTAAACCCTGCTCTATCCTGTACCAATCACACTGTCTCTGACACACCCATCCTGATTACCCCAGTTACTGAATCAATCCACCTCACAGAGGGTCTTCCTCTCCTGTTCTGTCCCTCCACCCTCCCAAGCATGATGTCCCTCTCCAAGGACTTGTCCCTCCTTACAACATGTCCAAAGTATATCAGATGAAGCCCCTGAATCCTTGCCTCCAAGGAGCAGCCTGGCTTAACCCTCTCTAGGATGAATCTGTTTGTTTTCTTGGCAGTCCATGGTACATTCAATACTCTTCTCCAGCACCACAGCTAAAAGGCATCAATTCTCCTTCTATCCTCCTTAGTCATTGTCCCACTCTCTGATGCATAACAAGTGATTGCAAAGACCATATTCTGTATCAGACGCCCCTTAGTCTGGTGGATTTGAACCACTTACCTCTAGTATTGCAGTGCAGCTTCTTGTCACTAGGCCACCAGAGAGTTCCTTCATAAGGTAGGATATGTTATAAAAACCTATAGAGCTGAAAGAAGGAAATGATTCCAAGTGATGGCAGCGTTGAAGCACGGCCCCAGGAATTGACCAAATATTAATTGAGGTGTTTCAACTAGGACATAAAGTACACAGGTCATCTGCTTGTCTTTCCAAAGAAAATTCAAAGACAGACAGTCTAAGGATAAAATGTAAAGGAATATATCTAAAGCATTCTCCATAATAAATGTATATACGCCAGAGGATAAATCTTTATGGTAGCTTAAATCACTCTTGAGTAATGGGTATTTTCCTGTCTAGAGACCTAGCTGTTGTGCAGGAAAGGAAGACCCCAGATGAGATGGATTCACACAGTAATTGGATCAATGTGGTTAGATGTGTCAGAGTTAGCGAGAATGGCCAGGATAGGGCAGGGTTCAGAGATATTAGACATACGATTGTTATGAGTCATGGGCTATTTGATTGCATGTAACAACAACAAAGACCTAGCTAATTTTCCTGTATCAGTTAAGACCTAATGTCTTTTCATAACTACTGTAATTTCTCCAAGTTCACAGAGTTCCAGAGGCATGTGGTTTATGAAGTGGATGCTTCTCCTGCTTCCAAACCTGTTTTACAACTGGGGGCTCCACCAAACATTGACCACATTGGTGAAAAAGTATGGCATTTGATACCCCAATGGCATAAGGCTCACATCACAACAAACCTGTATTACTTCACACAGCACAAAACTAAAACCTTATTTTATTCCTGTCCCAAGGATTGCCCAGAAGAGATATGTGGACCTGACAAGAATATCCTTATCTGCCTCAATAACTACTGCTAAGAATGTATGTATCCGTATACTTACACATAGGGAGGCTTAGTGGTCTAGTTGTAAGAAGCTGTGTTGCAGTCCCAAAGGCACATGGTTCAAATGCAAAAGATGCTCCATGGACGAAGAATGGACAATCTCCTCCTGTGCAATGTACTGTCTCAGAAAACCCACTGAAGAGTCAGCTATGGGTAAGTTATGACTTGACAGCAAACAACATGATTGAACTTGAATAAAACAAAATAATGATCAAATATGCTTCAGAAAAAGATCATACATTTTCACTTTGAAATCTCAGTGCATATATTTGAAAACCATCAATATTACCATTAATTATTGTGATAATGGAAGAGAATAAGTTTGGAGAAGACCATGTTTGTAGATACACTGCCAAGTCAGTTTTGACTCAGCCATCCTACGTGACAAAGTAGAATTTCCCCACTAGATTTATCTTGACTAAAATCATCGCGGAAGCAGATCAGCAGGTAGCTCTTTTTCCAGTGAAGTGTTTTGGATGAGTTTGAACTGCCAGTCCCTTGGTTAGCTAGTGAGCACTTAACTGTGACGTCAGAGCTGCTTTAAAAACGTCATCAACTCACTCATTGCCATCAAGTTGGAATTGATTCACAGACCCCCAGTGGATTTTTGAGGCTATAAATTGCATGCGGGAGATGACTCATCATTCTCCCACGGACTAACTAGTGAATCTGAACTTCTAGAGAGGTGGTATTTTTGAGTTAGCAGCACAATTCTGTACTGCATGTACCAGCAAAGATAGTGACTAATATTTTACAATACTGATCAGCCACAAGTCTGGAATCATCTGGCACATTCGTTGTCTTCTGACTAAATAATTTCCCAATGGCCTGAGAGAGTCAGTGACACAAAATCTTGTGTGACTTTTATTTCTCTATCATTGAAGAATGCTTGTCAAACAATAATATTGGGCTTATTGGAGTTGTTAACATTAATATAATTTAACAATTAATGAGTAAAGGTTGAAAGGAATTTCCAGTTCTTAAAGAATGGTTTTGCTCAGTACTTGATACAGAAAAAGTTCTACAGAAAATGTGATACCTTATTGAATGGCTAGTTAGGTCCTGTGCCCATACAAAGTATGTAGGACAGCATCATTCTGGGAAAGTTTGAGAGTCAGTCAAAAAAATGTAAAACCTGTACAGAATGAATGGGCTTCGTGACTATCACAGTAACTTTGAGCGTGACAAAAATTGTGAAAATGGTGCAAGGATAGAGCAAATTTCATCTCTCTTGTTCATAATGTTTCAACTGGCTCGATGACAATTAATAGCAACAGTAATCCCTCCACCATAACCTGGAGTAAAATATCCTTTCCTTCCTCTATCTTCACTCTTAAAGAATAAAGACGAGATGTTTATAACTAGGAAATTAAGGCATAATTTTCTAAAGCACACTTTTAGTAAGCTAATTCTAGTATTTCTAAGAGCACTGATGGCTTAGTGGTAAAAAATTGCAGTAGTAATTCACGAACATGCAATTTTAATCCACCAGCTGTTTCACAGTGGAAATATGAGAAATCACTTCCTGTGCGATTTACTGTTTCTGAAAATTTGCTTGAAGGTCAGCTATGAGTTGGTTCCAACTTGAAGGTATACAACAACAACAGTATTTATGTTGTTGCTGTCGTTGTTATATGCCTTGGAGTTGCCTGTGACTCACAGCAACCCTGTGTGCCACAGTTCTGAAGCCTGCCTTGTTCTAAGCCAATCTGCCAATCTCACTGACCAAAACATACCTACCCCCAAAGCCCCTGTTACTGTATCAATCCATCGCATCCAGGGTCTTCCTTTCATGTGCTGTTCTTCACCCTTCCAAGCATGATGTCTTTCTCTAAGGACCAGTGCCTCCTGGCCATGCACCCAAAGTATGTGAGACAGAGCTTATAGTCTTAGCTTTTGAGGAGAAACTTGGTTTCACCCTATCTAAGATTGACCTATTTGTTTTCCTGAAAGTCTATGCTATGTTCAAAACTCTGCTCCAGCACCAAAACTCAAAGGTATAAATTCTTCTTTTGTCATCCTTAGTCATTGCCCAGCTCTCTATCGCATAGCAAGTAACTGGATGACCATGGTCTGGATAAGGCACACCTTTGTCTTGTTGTTCTCAGTACCCTGACAACTGACTTTCCTAAGCCAATCGTCTTTTGCCCTGACTGCTTGTGTTAAGAGTGTTGATTGTGGAGCTGAGCAATCTGTAATTGCTAACAACCTCAATCTATTCTCCATCTATAATAGTTCTGTCAATTGTCCCAGTGATGAGAATGTTTGTCTTTTGATGATGAGTTTCAATCCATATTGAAGAATATAGTTCTTGACCTTGAGTAGCAAGCACTTCAGGTCCTCCTCAGTTTCAGCAAGCTAGGTTATATCATCTTCATAATGTGGGCTGTTGATGAGTCTTTCACCCATCCCGATACCACATTCCTTCCCAGAAAGCCCAGCCTCCTGAATGATCTGTTCTGCGTATAGAATGAAAAGGTGTGGAGACAGGACACTGATGCACTCGTTTCCTGATTTTGAACCATGTAGAGCCTTTCTCTATTCTGAAGATTGCTTCCTGGTCTGAGCATAAGTTGTATATGAGCACAATCAAGTGTTCTGGGATTCCTATTTTCTTCAAGGTTAGCCATAATTTATTATGATCCACACAAATACATTTGCATAGTCAATGAAACATAGCTAGACATTCCTCTGGTATGCTTTCCTTTTGGCTAAGATCCATCTGATATTAGTGATAATGTCTTTAGTGACATGGCCTCTTCTAAACCCAGCCTGCACATCTGCTAGTTTTCTATTGATGCATTGTTCTGGTTATTTCTGCTACCAAGTCCACGTTTTCTGACTACTGATCCTTCTTCCTGGTTCCCAACTTTGGCATTCCAGTCACCCATGAGTATTAGTGAATGTGCAATTGATTTCTGACTGCAAAAGTTGACAGAAAACATCTCTTCCTCCTTGGTTCTGGCTTTGGTGCATAAATGTGAATGATAGTGTTATTTAATGCATCTTCCCTGTATGCTTATGGATAGTATCCTGTCACTCACAATATTGTGTTTCAAGATGGATCTAGAAACAATCTTTTTAGTTATAAAGTGACCCCATTTTTTCCCCTCTTTTCAGTTCTCACTTAAGAGATCATATGATCATGTGATTCAAAGTGTCCAATGCCAATCTATCTCATTTAGCCACTACTTGATATGCCAATATGTATGTGTTCCATTTCTTTCTCAATGATTTCCAGTTTACCTACATTCATACTTCTCATGTCATTAGTTTCTGCTTACAACTGTTCCTCCTCCTCTGTTGTTATGTTGTTGTTATGTGCCGTCGAGTCGCCTGCGACTCATAGCGACCCTATGTACAACAGCCCTAAACT
>NW_006399848.1:12353540-12357692 GCF_000299155.1 Elephantulus edwardii | reverse complement strand
TTGAATTTGCATATGAGTAGTTGGTGGTCTGTTCCACAATCAGCTCCTGGCCTAGTTTTCACAGCCGATATTGAACTTCTCCAGCGGTTCTTTCCACATATGTAATCGATCTGATTCCTATCCAAATTTGAGAGCTCAGCCTCAGTTGCCATATCTGTTAGTCTACTTTAAATGTGCTCTACTGTACATAGGGTTTTCAAAGGCCTGTTATCTTTTGGGAGTGGATGATCTATTCTAGCCTATTCTGTCTTAATTTGGATGCTTAACTTTATAACATTAATTGACAGACAAGCATTTTACTGAAAGGAGCAGATGAAAGACACTCCCCCTTCCAGAAAGAACTAATACAGTCACTGTCCCTCTCCCTCTGAAGCTTGTGTCTGTCCCTTCCCTTTGCCTGCTACATCAGTATCCCTTATACCCCTGCCTACCCCATCCAGCACCTCCCTCTCCCTAGCCACCCCTTGATATGATAGCTTAGGCCACAGTCACTTCTGTGATGGAATGGGTCTTGCACTGCTGGTGGTCTCTCACACTGATGCCTGTCTCATGTTTAAGAGTATTTAAGTCCAAATCCCATATAACAGCTTCAGAGAAGGATTTTTTGTCTCAGGCAGTACTGGGGAAAGGTTCTTGCTGCTGAGATTCTGCTCCAGGACTGTCGTTTTGTGACTTAGTGTCTCTGCTCTTCCGCTTGTACCACAAGCTGTCATAATATGATAATTTCTAAGGTGACGCCTGGGTCTCCTCTAGCTTTGGTATGCTGATGATTCCCCATGCAGGCCTGGAGCTAAACGTCCAGTCTTGTCTTGGAGGCCTGATTGTTAATGAAGCTGGTGAAATTCTGGGAGAATGAGTGTCATCTGCTTGGGAAGGGTACACAGTGGTCACAGAGGCCTGATATGTGCTAATCTGTGTGGTTCCTGACTCAGGCTTGGGACTGAATGTCCTGGCTTGCCTTGGATGAAAGCCATACATCTAACTGGCATTTAAAAATTATACTATCTAAAATAATATATCACAGCATTCTGTACTGTGTTAAATATGAGATGCTTCATGGTAGATATACTATGTACTCATGAATATTATTGGTGTTGTTAAGTGCAGTCAAGTCATAGGTGACTCATAGCGACTCTATGAACCAGAGTCCTCAACACTTGCATGACTTTCATCCTCTCTCCAGGTTCATAGGTTTTCTGGAGGCAAACTATTACAGAAGTGGATGCCACTCCTGCTTCCAAGCTTGTTTTAATCAGAGAGCTCCACTAAACACAGTCCACCATGGGTAACCATTATCACTTTTGACACATCAGTGTCACAGTGTTCAGCTTCACAGCACCCACAAGTTACCTCTGTATAGCAAGTGGACAAACCAGGGTTATATGACTAAAAGACCTACAAGAATGTTTGACCAAAAACAATTAAAAACAGGCCTGAGGGCCCTAAGGTATTTTACCATTCTTGCACACCTAAACGCTGGCAAACTCCGGGCCAGAGAGCCCTAATTCATCTGGCAAGTCCACTCTGTGGCCACCCACATGGGGCAACGAGAAAGCCACAAGCACCCCATAGTTCCACATTTGCGTCTCTTCCAGTCGCAAGAGGCCGCGTCTGTGCAGCTGACACTGAGACTCAGGAGAGACACCAGCCCCTATCCCGCAGGCGTGGTCACACATTCCAGTATCCTACCATTCCGGCTGCCCAGACGCTCACGGACTCTGGGCCAGAGACCCATAATTCACAAATAGTAACCAATAATGTTGAATTGTGTGACGTATCATCTAGATAACTTGATGACCATTAAAAAAGGGCAACCATTATTTATAGGATTTGATTCATGAATGTCATGTATTTTCTATCAAAGGCTAACATGCATTAACACATAGTAAGTAGATTTTCAGCAAAAAAGAGATTGCATAACACACACACACACACACACACACACACACACACACAAAAGAGTGAAGAGCAATAGCTTTGTCTCAAGAACTGGCCGAGGAGAGAGACAGCCTTTTCATAAATAACTCCCTTCTTTACATGTGTAAAGCACTCAGTGGGACAAGACACCTAATCCCCCACCTCCTTGCTTCTAGAAGTCATCTGCTGGCTTCCGGGAAAGCCCTCCATGAGAGAGTGTGGGTTAGGCTCACAATTGAAGCTTACCTTCTATAAGTCTCTGACTAGACAGGCTCAGCGAGGCAGGCTGTGAGCTTATCCCACGTGTGCTCTCAAGCAGCATAGCTGAGGAGACAGAGAAAATCATCTCCTTCAAACATCTTCTACATCCGGGCTATGCAGCCTTCTCGCACAAGATTTGTACTTGTTGACCACTTGAACAGTGAGAGATTAGACACCTTAGTGCCTTAGTCTGAATTTAACCCTTCTCTCCTGCTTCCGTCTATCAAAACTATGGAAATTCCAAGGGTGGTTTGGTGGTGGTGATCTCCAAAGCCTAATGAAGCTAACACGGCAAGAGCTGAGGATGATGTGGCAAGGGGCTCATCCTGAGTGCTGTGTCCTCAAACAGTTTATGTTTGTTGTTGTTGTTGTTAGGTGCCGTCGAGTCGTAGACAACTCATAGCGACCCCATGAACAAAAGACCTGAGCACTGTTCATAGAATTTCTGGAGGTAAGCCATTTCGGAAGTGGATGCCACTCCTGCTTCCAGGCTTGTTTTAATCTGGAAGCTCCACCAAATACTGTCCACCATGGGTAGCCATTATGGCATTTGATACATCAGTGTCACAGTGTTTAGCATCACAGCAACCATGAGTTACCTCTGTACAGCAATGCACAGACCAGTGGTATACCACCTAGAAGAATGTTTGACAAAATAAAATCACACACACACACACACACACACACAACAATTTAAACCAGGCCTGAAGGCTGCATATTAAAATCACCCACCTTGGGCTTGGTACCATAACTTTCTGTCCACTAGGCCAAGGTAGCTCTATGTTGTCGTTGTTATTGTTGTTAAATGCCATCAAGTCATAGATGATTCATAGTGACCTTAAGAGCGAAAGACCTGAGTAGTGTTCATAGGCATGCAGCATCTAATATCACAAAGGATCATATGCGATATCTGTGTTTAGCATTTTGAGGAAATATCATACTGCTTTCAAGAATGGTTGTACCACTGTCCAATCCCACTAGCAGTGCATGAGAGTTCCCGTCTGTACATATCCTCTCCAACATTTATTGCTTACTGTCCTGTTAAAATTTGCTACTGAATCTGTGGTGAGATGGTATCTTATTGTTGTTTTGATCTGCATCTCTGACTGCTAGTGATTTTGAGCCTCTCTTCATGTCTGCTGTCATCCCACAGTGCTTCCTTTCTCATAAGTTTTTAAACTCTTTTACCCCCTTTTAAATTTAGGTTATGAGTCTTTTTTGTGAATATCCCTCTTTTTGTGCAAAGTATTCCGTCAACTTTCATTATGAGGCTCTTACTTTGTCTAAGATGCCATTGCTAAATGTGTTTTCCCTATCTGTAGGTCTTCTTTTCACTCTATTGGGAAAAGTCTTTAATGCACACAGGAATTTAATTTTTAAAGGCCCCATTCATTGATTGTATCCTTTCCTAGTCATGTACTTATGGTTTATATTTGAAAGCTTATATAAGTCATAGGCTGGGGCTTCTAAATTTGGTCCCATTATATCTTATGATCCTCAACATTTTGGGCATTACACCTAGGTCTCTGATCCACCTTGGATGGGTTTTTGTGTACGGTGTGAGATGTGGATAGCATATACCCCAATGCATTTAGAACTGAGACAGAATTTGAGATGGCTACACCTGTGTTCATAGCAGTGTCACTCACAAGAACCAAGAATACAGAAACAGCTCAACTGCTCATAAGCAAATGAAAGGACTGAGATATTGCTGTATATTCACACTATGTAGCACTAAGAAATGATATTATAAAGCGTTATATAGCATAGCAGAGTTTAGGGAGCATTACGCTGAGTGAACTAATTCAGCCTCGAATAAATACTACCTAAGATGTTAGATGGATCTTGGCTGAAAGCAGGGAATATCAGAGGAACGTCTATCTGTGCTTCATTGACTATGCAAAGGCATTTGACTGTGTAGATCATAATAAACTGTGGCTGACTCTGAGAAGAATGGGAATCCCAGAACACTTG
>NW_006399848.1:12350743-12352585 GCF_000299155.1 Elephantulus edwardii | reverse complement strand
AACAACAACAACAACAACAAGATCATTATTGTAAAATGTGAAGGCTAACTAGTAAAATCTGTGTAAATGTCCACAAGAAGAAGAATTGGGGGAAAGGACCAGAAAAAGAAGAGAAGGGTGGAACTCACTAGGATAGTTGAGTTTAGTGGGAAGATTGGGAAGGGAAGAGTGAAATAATAGGAAAGATTCAGCGGGGATTTGAGGGGATAGTGCAATAATAAACACATATGAATGGCAATTAATTACATAAAGTACAATGTATGTGAATGATTGTATGAAACAGAGTGTAAACAAAAGATTGCATAAAACTTAATGTAAAGTATTATATTTTAGGGCATTATTTTTATCGTAGGAGTACGCAATGAGGGTTGCAGAGTGAATTATATTTGGGGGTAGGGTGTGGGGTTTGGGGAGGTGCAGGGGGGATTGTGTACCAATGAGGGAGTTTTCCTTCTGCTTTTCAAGGAGAGGAGCAAATGGGGGGAGGAGGGAGGGGTTTGTGCGGGGAGAGGGGTGCAATAATGAATGAATGGAATTCCAAAATCTCTGTAGATGTTCATTGAAATGAAAAATAAATGAACTAAATTAATAAAAAAATACAAAAAAACCCTTAATGTAAATAAAGGAGAGACAACATATAAATTATTTTCTATTTGATGCAGCAATTTGTATTTAGCTGGACACACTTTCTATTGTTTCAATTTCTATTCCTGGAATTATCGGCTCTTTTCACTCTCTTTACAAGTTTATGTGTGTGGGTCATGCTCTGTGGTTACACATACGGGATCTTCTTCTCACCTGCCTATACTTTCTATTTTCTGCCTTATTTGTAGAATGGTTAGCTTGAACTTATTTATTAAAAAAAGTACTTCTCTGTCTTTTGTTTCAGCTCTAGGTCTTACTTTTTGTATGGCAGGATATTAACTTATCACAAATTGAGGCATTTGTTTGCATGTAGTTAAACATTGTTCATTTAGCTCTTTTGTCCTAATTCTACCAAAACAGTTTCCAACTTTTTCTAAATTTTGCTTTGTGTCTGAGTGACCCTTTACATTGAAATCTGGACTCATAGTGTTTTGTAAACTAGATTTCTAAGTTTTAAAATACTCACAAGGAGATGGTAATATTATAATTCTTGGAATTTAATCTGCAAGTTTTATAAGCATTTTCATTCCTCATAATTCTTTCATGAGAAGCTCATGGTAAATTCATCCTTCTCCAAGAATAGGCAGAGTAGAAATATATACAATAAAACCTTCTGATATGAGTAGAAATTCAAAAGCAGGGAAACTTGCTTGTGAAATGAAATAAAATTAGAATGTGAACCAAGTAGAGAAAGAGACAGAATTTTGACCTGCACTGGAAAGAAAGGGATAATAGACAATAAAGTAGAAGGTTCTTATACTTTGAAGGTTAGTCACTGAGGTCTCATTTTCTTGTGAGAATAGTCTGACAGGACACACTTAGGGCTCTTCACTACAAGAACTGGGAAACTGTTTAATCTTAGTGGTGATGACAGGGAGCCCTGGTGTAGCAATGATTATAGACTCAGTTGCTCATTATGGCGTTCAGACTTTATTACTCAAAATGACTTTTCAGTCATTGAGTTTAAAAGTGTGTGTTTACGATGTAGATAAGCAGGAATATGTGAATAGGCTATGTTAGCCTCTCCACAAGGTGACCGGCTAGTCTCGCCACAAATTGAGCCGATTCAGAGGGCGACTCTGAGACTCCCATCACCAGCAAAGGAGAAGCAAGCACGCGCCATGCTTTTTGATAACAGATATTCTTGTACCAGCTAGTCTTATGGCAGGAGCAGCAGCCACAGCAGACAAAGAGGGA
>NW_006399848.1:12344080-12350269 GCF_000299155.1 Elephantulus edwardii | reverse complement strand
GAAGGAAGGAAGGAAAGAAGGAAGGAAGGAAAGAAGGAAGGAAGGGAGGAGCAGGGAAGGGAGAAGGGAAGGGAGGGAGGAAGGAAGGAAGGAAGAAGATTTTGGGATTACTACTCCTTGGAGCTAGAGCTAAGAATCCTTTGAGGACCAGAGGTGGGGAGGGGAGGAAAGAGCCATAACTTCATGACTGAGGACTTTATACATTTGCCTAAGCAGCGAGGCTGAAGTATCTGTAAGCACATTTTGGAAAATATCCTGCATCAGAGATTGTTACCAACCTGAATAATAAATATCCTTTAATGTATTAGCCTCACTCCTGTGGTTCTGTGTGGTCTGTGAGCTATCACAGCAATTTTTAATGCAATAGAGCAGTAAGATTAGTGTTGAGATGAGTAGTAAGAGTTGTATGAGCATGGAGGATATGTCTGACATCCTCAAAATAAGTTTTGTGCTGTGGTGCTGTTGATGGGGACAGTTCCCCATGGCGGAGCTTTCTGAGGTCAGATAGGGCCATGTGGCTCTTGTTTTTTACACTCTCCAAAAGTTTAATGGTTTGAGCTTATTAAAAAGAATGAGAACCGTGTGGGAGTGACTAATTCTAACCTGTGTTAACTCCATCACCTAATCCATCAATAACCTCCTTAACACAAAACCAATTCCCATGACATTAGACATGCCCTTCCCATTCTCCCATGTCTCTTTCTACAATTTCTATGAAGTCTGATATCTATTAAAATACATATACAGATATCACAGCACCATAATAACAATTATGGGGTTAATTAAGAAAGTTACTATTTGAAATTCAGGTTGGCAACAGGACACAATTTCTCAGGCAGGCCAGCTTCTCAAAGAGTGTTTACCTGCACGGTTTTCAGTCTTTTGACTTTAGGTCAGTGTTACAAAGATCTTGTAGTCCTGATAACTATGGATTCCCTGCCTCTCATCTTCTATCAAGCTTATGTGAGGGCTCCCTGCTCTGGTTTCGTGGGGTAGCAGACTCAAGTCAGTTTGTCTCATGTCAGATCTCTGGTTCTTATCCTTCTCTCTTTGTGTAGATTCTGGTTTGACTGGAGCAGGAAATTTTTGGCACAAAGGACAAGCTTTGCATTGTTTGCTTCTTTTTTCCTGTTGATAGTGAGTTTCACAAATTTCTACTGCTAAATCTGTTCATAGGCGTGTTAGAAGCTTTTGCCGTGAGTGGCTTCTCTATTGTCTGGGCCGACTTCTGTCCTCCCGCAGCTTCCAGTCTGCCGGGCAGCGACGTGTTCTCTGTCTCCCCTCAGCACCTGCCGACCGATTTTGGCTCCGCCTTGGGCTCTGTACCTGTAGGAGAGGGTTAAACCAGGCTGTTCCTTGGAGGCAAGGATTCTGGGGCTTCGTCTGACATACTTTGGGCATGTTGTAAGGAGAGACAGGTCCTTGGAGAAGGACATCATGCTTGGGAAGGTGAAGGGACAGCGCAGGAGGGGAAGACCCTCTATGAGGTGGATTGATTCAGTGACTGTGATAATTGGGATGGGAGTGTCAGAGACAGTGCGATTTGCCACAGGATAGAGCAGGGTTTAGGGCTGTTGTACATAGGGTCGCTATGAGTTGCAAACGACTCAACGGCACATAACAACAACAGCAAATCTGTCCAATGTAAACCTGATGGAATGGTGAAACTAGGCAATCCACTTGTGAACAGATTTATGCATTTTACTTGAATTCACCAACTCAGCCATGTGGTAAAGTTAAAGTCAAGGACAATGGCCCAAGAAAGTGATTTTGAAAAATAGATTCACTATACCCATCATGAAAAAAACACTCTACATGAAAACACAAAATCAACACAGGGAAATTTCCTTTCCAAAGACTTACAGATTTTTAGGCTTGGAAATCCTATTGAGTTATTCAACTCTGTCTTACAGTTACTATGAGTAGCAATATATTCAATGACAATGATTAGGATTTTGGTGAGTGGAGAAGTAAAGAAAAGCCTTACTTTCTAATCAAGATATAATTTATAAGTTAGGAACAATGCTTCAAATCAGGCAATGGTGAACAAAACTGTAATTTTTTTAAATTATTAATTTCTATGGAAAATTTAGAGAGACTGGATTTCCATTCATTCATTGTTGCACTTTTCTCCCTGTCCAACCTACCCCCCTGCCCCAGTACACTCTTCTCTTTGAAAAGTAAAAGAAAAATTCTTTCATTGTTATACAATCCCTCCCCCCAGGTCCACCCCACTATGCAGCCTTCTCTCTGACTCCTGTCATAACAGCAATACCTAATCACATATCCCTTTTAAACAGTTTTCTTCCAGTTTCAATTCAGTATACATTATTGAACCCATCTTTCTCAGTCTCCCCCCAACCCTGATGTCAGTCCTGTTTTACAACATCATGCAGTATTTGTCCTTTTGTGACTGAGATACTTCACTCAGCATAATGTCCTTCAGGGTTACCCATTTTGTATAATATTTCATGAGTTCCTTTTTTATAGTGTGTAGCATTCCATTGTGTGAATATAACAGAGCTTCCCTATCTATTCATTTGTTAATAGGCACTTAGGTTGTTCCCAACTCTTTGCTATTGTGAACAAAGCCATGATAAACATGAGTGTGCCCATATATGTTTGGGTGGTAGTTATGGTTTCTTTGGAGTAAAAGCCTTTCTTTGAAAGAATTTCTGAGTAGATTCAAACTTCCAACTCTTTGGTTAGTATGTGAGCACTATAGTGTGATAGGAATGAATTTCTGAAATATCTAGGAAAAATAAAAATCCAAGTTTTTCTATTACCTTTTTATTGCTTAACAGAAGAAAATTAATAATATTATATCGATGTGACATTGCAGTCATATTCTGTTAGTGTTGTTATGTGCTATCAAGTCAACTATAACTCTTAGCAAATTTGTAAATGCAATTCATCTTTTGATTTCTTGACCAAGAGTGTTGATTGTGGAACCTAGCAAGCTGAAATTGTTAACAATCTCAGGCTCGTCTCTATCAGAATACTGCCTGAACTTTAAGCAATGTACAATAAAAGCAAATATTAGTTTAACTTGAATGTGTGTTCTCTTTTGGTTAATAACTTCAAAATACATATTTGTTGACTTTTTTCATTTGTAGAAAATGAGTATGTGACTATATTGTATTGCAGTTTACAGTTCAAAATAATATAGAATAAGTCTCATAAAGTGGTTTTTAACAACGTTGTGTTTTGTGCCATTGAGTTGATTCTGACTCACACTGACTCTGTTTACTTAGTGATGCTGCTCTGTCTTGGGTCACTTTCATTGTCTCCAACACACCTACAACCATTACCCCAGTCACTGAGTCAATCCATCTTATCCAGAGACTTCCTCTCTTGTCCCTCCACCCTTCCAAGCATGATGTTCCTCTCCAAGGATTCCTTTAAACATTCCAAAATATGTCAGGCAGAGCTTCAGAATCCTTGCCTACAAGGAGCAGCCTAGTTTTACCCACTTTAGGACAGACCTGTTTGTTCTCTTAGCAGTCCATGGTATACTCAGTACTCTTCTCCAGTACCACAACTTAAAGGCAATGATTCTTCTTCCATCATCCTTAGTCATTGTCTAGCTTTCTGACACATAGCAAGTAACTGCGAAGACCATGGCCTAGATGAGGCACACCTTAGTCTCTAGTCTGATATCGTTGCTCTTCAGTACTCTGGAGAGGTTCCTGACAGCAGATGTCCCCGATGCAATTTGTTAACCAAAATGTCATGCATCTATGGAGGTTTAATACACATGAGAAAGATGGACATTCTTCTACTAAGATTACTGCGTCTGTAGCCTGATGGAGAGTCACCAAGAGTCCACAGTAGTGAGTTTGAGATACTTATGAAAATAAATATTGAATTTTTCCTAAATTTATGAGACATTTTATATATATATATATATATATATATATATATATATATTACTCACAGTTAATCATCTGCAATCTATTCTCTAGTGAAAAGCAAATTATGAAATATTTGTTATTGGTAATTTTAACTTTGAAGTACAATTACCAACCTTTACAGATGAACCAATGTAGGAAATCAACCAGGAAATGTCTTTTCATTCTCTGATTATCGATATTTTCTGCATCATTAACGTAAAAATAATAGTGACTTCAAAGAACATGCATTGCCTTCATTTGTCTTATTATAATACAAATTCAGGTCACAGTCATGGCTAATAAAGAGACATGTCTCCAATGAATCTATGTCATTTGTATTGTACCAAGATTTATAATGATAAAGAAGAAATGGATTAAATTGTTTCTGAAGATTTTTGTAAGTTTCTCAGTTTTCCTTGGTTAAAATTGGAAATTAAAGAGGGGAGAGAAACAAAGAATTTCAGATGTGTAAGCAGCATTTGAACTATCTTGTTTGGTTGCTGTCATGTGCCTTAGAATCAGTTATGACTCCTAGCAAACCTATGAACAAGTAGAAACTTTGCCCTCTCCTGAAACATCCTCATGCTCCTTGAAATACTCAAACCTACTGTTGTATGGTGACTGTGTGTGTCCATCTTGCTGAAGGCCTTTTTCTCTTTCTCTGACACCCAAGGACTGGCCCATCTGTCAACAAACTCAAAGTACATGAAGTTCCATTGTCCTTTCTTCTAAGGATCATTTTGATTGCACATGATGGATGAAGACAAGAGTGAGGTTATTAACAGTTACGGCTCACTCGGTTCCACAATCAGTACGCTTGGGACCAGCAGTCAGGAAATCAGAAGATAAATTTAATTAGACAAATCTGCTGTCAGGGACTTTTCCAGAGTACTGAGAAAAATATCAGTGTCAGTCTAGAGACTAAGGTGAGCCTGATTCAGCCCATGGTCTTCTCAATTACCTGCTATGCACGAGAGAGCTGGAAATGACTAAGGATGACAGAAGAACAATTGATGCCTTTGGGTTGTGGTGCTGGAGAAGAGTCTTCAACATATCATGGAATGCCAAAAAATGATAAAGCAGTAGTGATGGACTGTTGAAATAACAGCTAGTGAAAGCCTTCAGGAGCACAATCAACTTGAGTTGGAGTTAACTAGACAGTAGCTAATTTTAATAGTATATTATCTGTACTTTTGAATTTTTGCTCATTCCTATTGTTTTAAGAAGAGGCAATGTTTTCCTGACTATATCTCTCGAAATATGTTTGCTCAGAAGGATTGAGGGACAGCAAAGGAGAGAAAAACCCCAGATGAGATGGATTGATTCAGTAATGAGGGCAATAGGGGTTGGTGTGTCAGAATTAATGACTGGCTCAGGACAGGGCAGACTTCAGAGCTGTTGTACATAGGGTCGCTAAGAGTTGCAGGTGACTCAATGGTTTTCTACACATGATAGAATTTCATCTTCCTTCTTTTTTTAAAATTCATTAGAAAGACATTAGTTTTACATTTTAAAAAGACTTATTTTCCTTCTTAATAAATTTCCCTCCAATAATTATGATACTTTAACTACATTAAAAATAGTATTTTATGCATTATAAAACATTTTATCATAAAATGTGATAATGATACAAGCATTATACAAATATATAAAACGTATAATGTAAATATACACATGGATAAAATAAATATTTATAAATAGTTCATGTTCTCCATGTCTGAACGTTCCTTGAAGCACCTGTCAAAAAATTTGGAAGACACCTAACTGATTGACTGGAAGATATTGATATTTATTCTCATTTCCCAGATAAGGTGATGCAATAGAACATGTAAATTACTCATTGCAAGCAAGTGAAATCTTGCTGAAGATATTAAAAAAAATAGCTAGACAGGGAACTGACAGAAATTCAAACTAGATTCAAAAGGGGCTATGGTATTAAGGTTTCATTGATGTCAGTCAAATCTGGGTTGAAAACAGTACAAAAACAAAAAATGTTTACTTGTGTTTTACTTATTATGGAAAGACATTTCACTGTGTGTGAACCATAACATATTATAGTTAGCATTGAGATGAATGGGTTTCCCAGTACATTTAACTCTAACGTGTGAAACAGACCAAGCAACAGTTGCCTGAAAAGGACAAGGGAACATGGTATGGTTTAAAGTCAGGAAAAGTCATCAAAATAATATCTAATCATATATTCCTTTTAAACAGTTCTCTCCCTCATCTGTTTCAATGCAGTATACATAATTTATCCCATCTTTTTCTAGGTTTCCCCCAAACCTGATGTCAGTCC
>NW_006399848.1:12342414-12343733 GCF_000299155.1 Elephantulus edwardii | reverse complement strand
TGCATTAATATTAATTAAAAGAGACAAAAAAATTATCACAGGAAAAAAATCAGGAAAAGTGTGTGTCAGAGCTATATCCTTTATTCTTATTCAGACTGTATACTAAGACAATCACTCAAGTAGCTGAACTATAGGAAAAAGAATGTGACATCATAAGAGGAAGATGTATCAACAAGCTTTATGCAGATGATATTTAGCTTGCAAAAAGTGAAGACGGCTTGAAACATTTACTGTAGAAGATCAAAGACTACAGCCTTAAATAGAGATTACATCTTAACATCAACCAAACAAAAATTCTTCCCCAAGGTTCAATAGGCAACTTCGTGGTAGATGACGTAAAGATTAAAGTTGTCAATTACTTCATTTTACTTGAATCCAGAATCAACACCCACGGAAGTAACAGCTAAAAGATGTGTTACGTTTGTAAAACCTGCTCCCAAGGACCTCTCAAAGTGCTAAAGAGCAATGATTTCAGTTTACAGAGTAAGTAGTGCCTGATCTAAATGTTGGTGGGTTCAACTGCATCTTATGCTTCTGGAAGTTAAACAATGAATATTGGTGGCAGAAGAATCGATGCCTTTGAATTGATATATTGGTAAAGAATATTGAATATCCCAGCGACTACCAAAAGAATGAGATACTGTCTTATCCCAGTAGCAGTGCCAAAGTTTAGCAGGACAGCAAGTAATAAAAGTTGGAGAGGACGTGGCAAGATAAGAACTTTTATACATTGTTAGGGGGATTGTAACATGGTACAACCACTCTTAAAGGCAGTTTGGTGTTTCTTCAAAAAGCTGAACATAGAAATTTCATGTTGTTGTTGTTATAATTGTTGTTAGGTCCCATTGAGTTGACTAGGACTCATAGTGACCTTATGAACAAAAGATCTGAAACTAGTCCTGTCCTGTGCTATCCTCACATTATCTGACACACAAGAGCCCAGTGCAGCAGTCACTGTGTCAATCACCATTCTTGCCTCCAAAGAGTACTCTGGGTGTATCCTCTCCAAGACATCTCTGTATGTTCGCTTGGTCATCCATGGACTGTTCAGTGCTCTTCTCCAACACCACAGCTCAATGGTGTCAATTCTTTTTCTGTCATCTTTATTCATTGTCCAGGTCTTGGATGCATAGCTAGTCATCAGAAAGACGATGGCCTAAATCAGATGCTCCTTATTTCTCAAACTGACATCACTACTCCTCAATAATTTGGAAAGGTACCTACCTACAGATTTTTCTCAGGGCAATACCTCTCCTTATTTCCTGACTGCTCATACCAAGGTTGCTAATTGTGCATGCAAGCAAGATAAAGCTGTTGAC
>NW_006399848.1:12332841-12341994 GCF_000299155.1 Elephantulus edwardii | reverse complement strand
AGATACAACAGACACAGTCAAACACCTCTGATAGTCAATAAAGCACAAATAGACATTCTTCTGGTATTCCTTAACCAGGATCCATCTGACATCAGCAGTGATATCCCTGATGCCATGGCCTTTTCTAAATCCTGCTTGAACTTCGAGAAATTCCCTATTTATATACTGATGCAGCCATTTTTTAAATGATCTTCAGCAGTATTTTACTTGCATGTAATATCAATGATATTGTTTAATAATTTTCACATTCAGTTGGATCACCTTTCTTGGCTATAGGAACAATTATTGACCTCTAGCCATCCTCCAAATTTCCTGGCATGGATTGGTGAATGCATCCAGGGCTGTATGTATTAACTGAAACAAGTCAATTGGTATCCCATTGATTTCTGGGGCCTTATTCTTTGCTAATACCTTGAATGCAGCTTCCACTTCCCCTTTCATTACCCTTGGTTCCTGTTCATATGGTACTTCCTGAAATTTTTCAGTGTAGATCAATTCTTTCTGGTACAGTGATTGTATATTCCCTCCAGCTTCTTTGATGCTTTCTGGGCCATTCAATATATTGCTCGTAGCATCTTTCAACATTGTAACACGAGGCTTACATTTGTTTTCAGTTCTTTCAGCTTGAGAAATGCAGAATGAGTTCTTCCCTTTTTCATTCTCCAACCCCAGCTCTCTGTAACATTCCATTATAATATTTTGCTTTGTCCTCCCAAGCTGCCCTTTGAAATGGTCTGTTCAGCTCTTTGACTTTGACATGTTTTCCTTTAGATTTGGTTTCTTGACACTCCAGTGCAATCTATAGCGTCTCGTCTAACATCCATTTTAAGTGTTTCTTTCTCTTCTGTTTTCTTATAATTACCTTTTGCTTTCTTCATTGATGATATCCTTTATATGATCCCAGAATTCATCTGGTCTTCTAACATTGGTATTCAAAGATATAGGAATATCTATAATATAGAAACATCTCAAACCTATTCCTAAAACAATTATGAAATTCAGATGGAATTGATTCGAGATCATATCTTGGTTCTCATGAGCCTATTTTAATTTTTCTCAGCCTCAATTTGAACTTGCATATCAGTAATTGGTGATCTGACCCATAGTCTGCCTCTGGCCTAGTTTTGACTGCTGCTATTAAGCTTCTCCATAGATTTCTTCCACAAATGTAGTTAATCTGATTCCTGTGCAGCCCATCAGGTGAAATCCAAATGTAAAGTCACCTCTTGTGTCTTTTAGAAAAAGTACTTGCAATGAATAAATAAATAATTGTAAATACAAAATTCAATTATTCTATTTTCAACCTCTTTCTATCACCAAACCCATATTTCCCTCCTTTACTGTTCCCTACTTTTGCATTCCAGTCACCAATTATCATTTATGCATCCTGATTGCATGTTTGGGCAACTTCAGACTGCAAAATTTTCTAAACATTCTCAATTTATTCCCTTTTAGCTTTAGATGTAAGACCATATATTTGAATAATAGCTGTGTTGACGGGTGTTCCTGGTATATGTATGGATAGTATTTTATCAATCACAACATTGTATTTCAGGATAGAACTTGAAATTGACTTTTTGACTATGAATGCAACACCATTCTTCTGGTTTTCATTCTGTGCAAAATATATCATATGGTTATCTGATTCTAAGTGGCCATAGCTGCTCCGTCTCATGTTACTAATGCCTGGAATGTCGATTCCCATGCATTCCATTTCCTTTTTAACAGTATCCAGTTTTCCCACATTCATGCTACAAACATTCTGTGTACTAATTGTTAAATGATGTTTGTTATTGATTTTCCTCACTTCAACTGACTTACAATCTGGTCTCTATCCAATACACTACTATAACTATCCTCTTGTTCAGTTTTCATAGGGTTCTCAAAACTATTTAATTTAGGAAGCAGATGGCCCGTCCTGCTTTCTAATATGTCTTAAAGAGGGAGTTCCACCAAAACCCATCCACAATGGGAAACTCTTTTGGAATTTGACACACCAATGGCAAAAATTTCAGTATCACAGCAACCCCAAGTAATCACAGTACAGCAAACTGACAGACCCGTGCTGCACCATGTAGAACAAATGTTCTCTCCAAACACAATCAATAGCTGGCACAAAGGTTTTAGGCCTGAGGGCCCAATTGCCTTTTAAAAATAAAGGACCATCCACCAAATCTTGTTTGCTCAGCAGGGGCTTCTCACCCCAACTGATGGTAAATGAGATAAAATAGAGTTAATCAGCTTACACTTGATTGATAACACAATTAGAAATGTCTAGTTCATTAAAGCACAAATACCCACCAGGATCCAACTTTGCCAAGCTAAGGTTTTTCTATTCCACTGGTTGGAATATATTCTGAGAAAATGAGAACTGAGGCACAGAGATTTGTGCACTGATGTTCATAGCAACAATACTCACCAGAGAAACAACATTGAAACAGCCTAAATGTCCAACCACAATCAAATAGATTGAGAAATTATGATACATTTACACAGTGGAATATGATGCAGCATGCAAGAGCAATGGTTTTGTAAATTACTACCTTACTTGGGAGGGAGTGGAGAGCATTATGCTAAGTGTACTAAGTCAATCTGACAAAGACAAATACTATATAAGACCATTATTTTAGAACAAGTACATGACACAACCCTGCTTGCTGAAACTGAGGAGGACCTCATGCATTTGCTGCAGAGGGTCAAGGACTGCAGCTTTCAGTATGGACTGAGGCTCAATGTCAAGAAGACAAAGATTCTCGCCACTGGACCAATTGGTAGCATTAGGATGGATGGTGAAGAGATTGAGATTGTTCACAGCTTCAGTTTGCTCGGCTCCACAGTCAACACTCTTGGCACCAGCAGCCAGGAAATAAAAAAACGTGTTGTGATGGGAAAGTCTGCTGTTAAAGACATCTCTAAAGTACTCAAAAGCAATGGTGTCTCTCTGGAGCCTAAGGCGCGCCTGATACAGGCCATGGTCTTTGCAATCACTTGTTATGCATCAGAGAGTTGGACAATGACTAGAGAGGACAGAAGGAGAATTGATGCCTTTGAGCTGTGGTGCTGGAGAAGAGTATTGAATGTACCATGGACTGCCAAGAAAACAAACAGATTCATCCTGGAGAGGATTAAACCAAGCAACTCCTTGAAGGCAAGGATTCTGGGGCTTCATCTGACATAATTTGGGCATGTTGCAAGGAGGGACAGGTCCTTGGAGAGGGACATCATGCTTGGGAGGGTGGAGGGACAGTGCAGGAGGGGAAGGCCCTCTATGAGGTGGATTGATTCAGTGACTGGGGTAATCAGGATGGGTGTGTCAGAGGCAATGAGATTGGCACAGGATAGAGCAGGGTTTAGGGCTGTTGTACATAGGGTCACTATGAGTCGCAAACGACTCGACGGCATATAACAACAAACAACAACAACAAAGATCCAAGGTGGAGGGGGGAACAGAGGCATGAAGATGAGTGTGGATAAGGGTGTAGGGAACTTAACCATAGGGTCACACAATTTGATGTGTGGAGGGAGGTGTTGGTAAAGGAAATGGGAAAGATCTGCGGTGAAAAAAAATTTATTTGAACGTTATAAGTAAACCAATAAAAAGAAAATCAGTGTGATGAGGAATAAATTAAAAAAAAAGAATAAGCTAGTCTGTCTGGAAGAAAAAACACACAATGTTTTCCTCAGATACAGCACTAGTGAAACTTCCTTTACTTCATTCTAAAATACCATAAATTATAAGACTAATTCCTAAGTTTTGCTACCATCAACAGAGGCAACTTTATTTGTATGGACAAAGATATGCTCTAACAAAAGGAAGACAATAATTAGAAACAAGATCAAAACACAAAGTCAACATAAATAAGGGGAAGAAGTGAGTCATTTCCTAGATGTCTAGTGGCTGGAATGGAAAATGTAATCTTCTCTCACAGATGAGCCAACTGGACATCTCCATGTTGTTCTTCAGTGCCACAGAGTAAGCTTTTGATGCTTAGAGACCTGTTGATTCAGAGCACAACTGTCTCATCGTGTTTCCTAAACTAGGATCTATCCCCTCAATGAGGTGGATCGACTGTAGCTGCAACAACTGTGCTTGGGTACAGCAGGTGCAGGGCTAGATGTTTACAGAGTATCACTTTAAGGTGTAGCAGCCTTGACAGTCCCTAATAATTCCAATACATATTTAGAGGAATGTGTTACCAGTCTTTTTCCTGTGGAGTCACTGGATGGAGTCAAAGTGACAATCTTTCCCATAGTAGATGAGATGTTTAGTTGAATGTATCACAAGATTATCTATCTCAATAGAATGTAAAATTTCTCAACATATAATTATATAGTTACCCCCATATTTAATATGCTTTACCATATCATTAAGACTTTCTGTCATACACACACACACACACACACTCTAGTTTACTTACAAAGTTTGTATACTTTGTTTCAACACCAGATATTTGCCCTTTCCTTTACCCACCCATCCCTTCACACATCAAATTGTGCAATCCTATAATTAAGACCTCCCCCTCCCAGCCACCCTAGCCCATCCTCATGCTTCTGCTCCTCCCTCCCCATTTTGGATCCTTATAATCAGTCTATAACAATAGTGTTATACAGTATTGGTCTTTATGAGATTGAATTAGTTCACTCCGCATAATCCTCTCCAGTCCCTACCAGTTAAGTACTATTTACAAAATCACTGCTCCTGCATGCAGCATAGCATCCCATTGTATGAATGTACCATAATTTCTCAATCTAGTCGATTGTGATTGGCCATCAGGGCTGTTTCTATGTTCTTGTGATGGTGAATTCCTCTGCTATGAATATTGGTGTACAAGTCTCTGTGCCTCAGTTCTCATTTTCTCAGGGTGTATTTTATGGCTTTAAAGCATTTTAGGTAAGGAATTTCATTAAATGCTAACAATTTATAATTGTGAAAGTGAAAACATGACTCAGAAACAAACCTACAACAGCAGATCAAAGACTTTATTCATCTTAGTCATCATTAGGGAACTAGTGACATACACAACGTGGTTTAAAGGAAAATGCAGGGACGAGAAGTTTTCATTGTCAGCCAATGGATTCCTGAAGAAAATTTGTTAAAAGTGGTCTCTTAAAAGCTTTAAAACTGAAATCTTTGATCTTATATTTGCTACCTGACAGAAACCAATCAGTTAACGTTTAATTTCACAGTTTCAAGGGGTCAATAAAACAACAAATAACAGAGTAAAACACAGGTACCTCCATCCAGGTAATTAAAGAATTCTTTTTTTAAATTTATTTTAATGACAGTCTACAGAGACTTTGGATTTTCATTCATTCATAGTTGCCCACTTTCCTCCTTGCCCACCTCTCTCTCAAGTTCACTTTTCTTTTAGAAAAGTATAAAAAAAAATTAAGAAAATACATTGTTATACAATCCCCCCAGTCCACTCCACCATGCAGCATTCATTCATTCTAGATTCTTGTCATGAAAATTTATACCTGATCACATAGTCCTCCTAAACAGTTCTGTCCCTCATCTGTTCCAGTGCAGTATACATTATTTTACCCCCTCTTAGTTTACTCCCTACTCCGATGTCAGTCCCACTTTACAACAGTGGCACTATGCACTATTTTACTTTTGTGACTGAAATATTTCACTCAGTATAATGTTCTCTGGGGTCACCCTTTTTTAAAAAAAATGTGCCTGTTTCATTTATTTTTTTCCTACTAGTTTATTTACAAAATTCTAATACAAATTTGAACAAATTCTTTCAATTTCCCTCACCCTCAATCCATCAAATTATACAACTCAGTGATTAATGTCCCCCTCCCCCTGCACATCCACATGCCTCTACTTCCAGCCCCTCTCATCCCTCCAAGATCCTTATACTCATTCTACAATAATGGTTTTACACAACACTTATCCTTAGACTGAGTTAGTTCATTCAGCATAATGCTCTCCAGTCCCCACTCCACTGAATTAGGTAATAGTTTACAAAGCTATAGTTCTTGTGTGCTGCATAGTATCCCACTGTATGAACGTACCATATTTTCTCAATCCATTTGACATTTGAACTGTTTCCATGTTCTTGCAATGGTGAATAATGCTGATTGAGAACCCAGAAATAGACCCACCCAGCTATATATGGTCAACTGATACTCAACAAGGAAATCAAAGCTATAAATAGAAAAATTATACTCTCTTCAACAAATGGAGCTGGCAAAACTTGACTTCTGCCAGTAGGTTCACCCATTTTCTATAATATTTCATGAGTTCCTTGTTTTTTGATGCACAATGTATTGCATTGTGTGAATATACCACAGATTTCCTATCCATTCGTTCATTGATGGGCATTTGGGTTGTTTCCAACACTTTGCTCTTGTGAACAAAGCTGCAATAAACATGTGTAAGCATGTATTTGTTTGAGTGGCAATTCTGGTTTCTTTAGAGTATATTCCCAGTAGTGGAACTGCTGGATCAAATGGTATTTCTATTTCCAAATTTTTGAGAAAGCGCCATACTGTCTTCCAGAGTGGTTATACCATTTTACACTCCCACCAACAGTGAATGAGTTCCAGTTTCTCTGCATTTGTTGTTCACCAGAATTTGTTGTTTGCTGTTCTGTTAAATTTTGCTATTCTGACTGGGGTGAGATGGTATCTCATAGTTGTTTTGATTTGCAGCTCTCTTTGTGCTAGGGATTTTGAACATCTCTTCATGTGTTTGTTTGGCATGGAATATCGTTATTGGTGAAGTGTCTCTTCATATCCTGTGCCCATTTTTAATTGGGTTGTTTTCCTATATCTTGATGTGGTGCTTGAGTATTTTATAAATTCTAGATATAAGTGCCTTATCAGAAATATCATTACCACATGTTTTTTCCCAGTCTGTGGCTTCTCTTTTTACCCTGTTGGAAAAGTTATTGGTTGTCCATAGGGATTTGATTCAGAGAAGGTCCCATTCATCTATTTTATCCTCTCCTGGCTGTAGATATTTCAGGATGCTTGGAAGACTATTTATGTTGTGTATTAGGGCTTCTAGAGTTCTTCCAAGTTTTTCCTCTAATGAATTTTATAGTCTTTGGTTTTAGTCTTAGGTCCTTAATCCACTTTGAGTTGGGTTTTTTATATGGAGTGATGTGTGGATCTTGCTTGAGATTTCCACAGATAGTTTTCCAGTTTTACCAACACCATTTGTTGAAAAGGCTATTGTTTCCTCACATAAATGATTTCATCTCTTTGTCAAAAATCAGTTGACCATAGAGAGATGGGCTGATTTCTGGATTCTCAATTCTAATCCATTGATCTACGTGTCTGTCATTGTACCAGTACCAGGCTGTCTTGACCACCATGGCTGTGTAGTAGGATTTTAAATCAGGGAGTGAGATGCCTCTTACCTTGTTTCTCTTTTTAATAAGTGCTTTGCTTATTCAGGTCCTCTTTCCA
Organism: Elephantulus edwardii; assembly: GCF_000299155.1. NCBI lineage: Eukaryota > Metazoa > Chordata > Mammalia > Macroscelidea > Macroscelididae > Elephantulus > Elephantulus edwardii. Next base: position 12,334,569 of record NW_006399848.1, on the reverse strand, counting down.
TTCCAAGTGAAATCGGAAATTGCCTTTTCCATTTCGTTGAAGAATGGAACTGGTATTTCTATTGGGATTACATTGAACTTGCAAATTGCCTTTGGTAGTATTGTCATTTTCACAATATTGAGTCTTTGTATCCATTAGCAAGGTATATTCTTCCATTTCTCCAAGTCTATTTTTGTTTCTTATAGTAATGCTTTGTAATTTTCTTTGAATAGATCCTTTGTGCTTCTGGTTACATTTACTTCCAAATATTTAATCTTTAATTAGCTATTGTGAAGGTTATTGCTTTTCTTAGCTCTAGCTCTGTATTTTTTTTTTTTTGTTACTGTAGAGAACTCCAATTGATTTTTGTATGTTAATCTTGTATCCTTCCACTTTGCTGAATTGGTCAACTATGTCCAATAGTTTTCTTGCTGAGTCTTTAGGGTTTCCTAAGTATACTATCATATAATCTGAATATAAAGATAATTTTACCTCCTGTTTGCCAATTTTGATACTTTCTTTCTCTTGTCTTACTGCTATCGCTAAGCCTTCCAATACAATATTGAGCAGGAGAGGTGATAGTGTGCATGCCTGCCTAGTTCTTGTTCTCAAAGGGAATGTCTTTAATCTCTCTCCATTGAGAACAATGTTGGCTCTTGTGTTTGTATTTATACTTTTTACTATGTTGAGTAAATTCCCCTCTAATCCTATTTTATTGAGTGTTTTAATCAGGAAAGGGTGTTGGATTTTGTCAAAAGCCTTTTCTGCCTCAGTTTATAGGATCATGTGTTTCTTGTTCTTTGCTTGTTAATGTGATGAATTATATTGATTGTGTTTCTTATGTTAAACCATACTTGCATACCTTTATGAATTGCACTTCGAAAACCCTATGTATAATAGAGCACACTTAGATTATCATTTGGACTAACAGACATGGCAATTGAGACTGAGATCTTAGAAATGGAAACACAAAGAAAGAGAAACAGCTGTAAGGAGACACTAGTGATTGGAATGTGGAATGTGAGAAACACGAATGTAGGAAAATTGGACATTGTTAAGAAAGAAATGGAACGCATAAATATTGACATACTAGGTATTGGCGTAATGAGATGGCTTGGCATGGAACATTTTGAATCAGATGATTATATGATTTACTATGCTGGGCATGAAAAGGTGAGAAAAAATGGGGTTGGTTCCATAATTAAAAAAATCATTTCTAGATCTATCCTGAAATACAATGTGGAGAGCGACAGGATAATATCCATATGCATACAAGGAAGTCCAGTGAATACCACTATCATTCAAATATATGCACTGACAACTAGAGCCAAAGAAGAGGAAATAGAATATTTTTACCAACTTTTGCAGTTAGAAATTGATCAAACATGCAATCAAGATGCATTAATAATAATGGGTGACTGGAATGAAAAAGTTGGGAACAGGGAAGAAGGATCAGTAGCTGGAAAACACGGTTTCAGTGAGAGAAATGAGGCTGGAGATAGAATGATAGAGTTCTGCACATTCAATGATTTATTCATTGCAAACACCTTTTATAAGAAACATAAATGCAGGCTATACACATGGATTTCACCTGATGTTATGCATAGGAATCAAATCTATTACATTTGTGGAAAGATTCACTGGAGAAGCTCAATATCAGCAGTGAAAACCAGGCCTGGTGTGATTGTAGGACCGACCACCAACTACTCATATGAAAATTCAATCTGAAGTTGAGGAAAATTAAGTCAA
>NW_006399848.1:12315043-12331186 GCF_000299155.1 Elephantulus edwardii | reverse complement strand
CGAGTGTTGAATATACCATGGACTGCTAGGAGAACAAACAAGTTTGTCCTGAAGAGGTGAAGGCAGAATGTTCCCTGGAGTCAAGGATTCTGAAGCTTCATTTGACATACTTTGGGCATGTTGCAAGAAGGGACTGGTCCTTGGAGAGGGACATCATGTTTGGGAGAGTGGAGGGACGGTGTAGGAGAAGAAGATCCTCGATGAGATAGATCAATTCTGTGAGTGGAGTGGTGGGAATGAGTGTGTTTGAGACGGCGAGGTTGGCACAGGATAGAACGGCATTTAGGGCTCTTGTACGTAGGGTCGCTATGAGTCGCAAATGACTCGATGGCACATAACAACAACAACAGAACCATCCTTGCATACCTTTATGAATCACATTTAGTTAAGGTGAATTGTTGTTGTTGTTTGATGTATCGTTACCAGGATTTTATTCAGCATTTTTGCACCTATGTTCATGAGCGGTATTGGCCTATAGTTTTCTATTTTGGTAGTGTCTTTACAACAAATAGCATCGTAAAACACAGGTACCTCCTTCCAGATAATGACATAATACTTGAGTGAATCTGTTAAATAACATTGAAAGGACATACAGTCATTCTCCTGCTGGATTTACAAATTTTTGATTTTTTTTCTTAATAAAAGTAATACTAAAAACAATTTATCACATATACTAGGTTTATGCAAGGTCACTCAAATATCCATAGCTCCTTTCACAATTTGTCGTCTGCTCTGTCAAGTCAGAGAGTGGGAAAAATTCCATCAACTATTTCATGAACTAACTAAATACCGGTTCTATTTCTATTTTATTTATACTGGTTTACTTACAAAGTTCATATACATTGTTTCCCACAATGGATCTTTCAGTTTTCCTTTACCCATCCTTCTTACAGCATCAAATTGTGTACAGATTAAAACCTCCTCTTTACAATGTATTAAATATTAATAAACACACATTGCTACAAATTTGATATGATACTTAGTTTCAAGGTTTCAAATAATTTCATTGATTCTTAAAATAACATCTATGAGAAAATTAATGTCAGTGAAACAAAGTTCACATCCTTGTTTTATCAATTGTAATCCAATATGTATCCAAATTATTAAAAGTTAAAAAAAAAACACTTGAATATTGTATAATGTTATTAAGATCAACATTTAGGCACAAAATTGTAAGCATAATAGGCTAAGTAATAAAACAGTTAAATATGCTACAATGTGCGTTTTAATCCATTATTAAAGGATCATAACATTGTTGTTTTTGTAATCATTAAATTCTATATAAGACATACAACAATTAAAATGCATTTAAACAGAGCATCATTTTCTGTACTGAGGAAAAACAAATTTTTACATGGACTAAAAATCACTCTCTATGCCCAATATGTATTTTCTCATTCACATAGATGGCATTTTAAGCACCTGCTGTTGTAAATGATCTTATTATCATGAATTGCTAAACCTGGGAATGACATAGTTCTGATTGTCCTCTGTGTTCAAATAGTCCACCTGTTTTTAATTAGTGAAGTGATCAAAGTCTACCTACAGCATGCCATTTTGGGTTACATGTGGCAGTTGCTTAAAGAGCAGCACTTTCATTTACCCAAATCAGATTTTTCATTTCCCAATTGTTTCCATTTAAAAGCACATCTTATTCTGTACTATGCAATAACCTAATACATGTTTCCAGTTAAAGTACGATAAAGCTAGATACTTTCTTTTCTAGGCCTTTTGTCTGTTTCTGAAAAGTTTACCTGACTTTAACGACGATTAAATTATCAATTGCATGACACTAAGAGATTCTTTATACTAAAGGAAGACTGTTGCTGCTGTGCGCCATGTGTTGGAATCAACCCACAGCTGGCCCTCTACTCGGTTTTCAGAGGCAGTAAATCTCACAGTGGGAGATTGCCCATCTTTCAACCATGGAGCAGCTTATCCTTTCAAGCCGTATGCCTTTTTGTTGGCAGCCTAATTCCTTACAATTTATCTAACTCGTTGGATCCATGTCATTGTTGTGTTGGAGACAGTGAGACTGGCCCAAGTAGGGCAGGGTTCATAGCTATTGTACATAGGGTACTATGAGTTGCAGGTGACTCAGTGGCAGATAACAACAACAAAGCTAATAAAAATTCTGAGACCAAAAAAAATCTATAATTTTTATGTATAGACTTAAATAAAATGTAATGAAAATGTCAAATAATCTGAGAAAAATAGTGCAAAGAGAGCAGTGAATAGAAACCACAAATCTTGAAAAATATTACCAGCATTCGAAGCGGAGTTAAGAAAATGAGAGTTACTTCGGGGCGCAAGAACACAGTACCTCAGGAGAAACCAACCCCTAAAACAATGTTGGTTGCAAGGTTGAAAGAGAGGAGCGAACTGGGGGGAGAGGGCTGGGCGGGTAGAGAAGTGCAGCAATGAATGAATGGAAATCCAAGTTCTCTGTAAATGTTCATTAAAATTATTTAAAAAAATAAAATAAAATAAAATAAATTTAAAAAAAAGAAACATCTGTGTCCATGGCCAGCTTATACAAGGCATAAGTAATGCCGGGTATTCTAGAAATCTATGCACCGCAAAAACTGCTATGAGTACCTGATACCCATAGTTCCTCATTTTCTGTAAAGTGTCATGCGAATCTGATTTCTCTTCACTCATTAACATACTAACAGTATAGCTATCCTGCACAAAATTCACTTGAGTGTGGGCTGGTCTGCAACCTTAGCCTTCCCCCCTTCAATGTCTCCTCTTCACCATATTTTGTCCTTACATAAACTTCTTGTTTCTGTGACAAGCCTAGCTTCCTCTTACTTCATTATTCTTTCATAGTTAGAGGAGTTTCGGTTTTGAAATTGCATAGATAGATAGATAGATAGATAGATAGATAGATAGATAGATAGATAGATAGACAGACACATATATTATTGTTGAATAGAAGCATCGAGTACTGACCCTCCATTGGGTTTTCAGAGCCAGTTAATCTCATGGGAGGAGATTGTCCATCGTTTTACTGCAGAGTAGCTGGTGGCCTCAAATTTGAGGTCAAATCACATGCCTTTGGGATTGCAGTGCAGTTTCTTCCCTATATCTCTCTCTCTGATTTTCATAGACAATTAATCGCATGGAAGTAAATTGCCCATCCTTCTCTGATGGAGTAGCAGGTGCCCTGGAAGCACATCCCTTCAGGACTGCAGCACCACTTTTGAGATAGATAGATAGATAGATAGATAGATAGATAGATAGATAGATGATAGATAGATATAGATATAGATATAGATATATAGTTGTTATTTATTGCCTTTAAGTCAAGCATGAGTCATAGCGATGCAAAGAATGAAAGGCCTAAGGCCTTTCTATAACTATCTACATTTATCAAAGTTCATAGAGGTTCTGGAGGCATGTTAAGAAGTATATTGGATTGTTGTAACTCAGAACTGTTTTGACAGTACCTAACAACTACCAAGGACCACTAAGCAAACACATAGGTCTGTCTTGGAGAGAGTGAAACCAAGTTTCTCCATGAAGGCAAGGATTTTGAAGCTCCTTCTTACATACTCTGGGCATGTGGCCAGGAAAGACCAGTCCTTAGAGAAAGATATCATGCTTAAAAGGATGGAGGGACAGCGTAGGAAAGGAAGATCCTGGATTAGTTGGATTGATTGATACAGCAGTAAGTGGGGCAATAGGGTTTGGTGTGTTAGAATTAGTGAGACTGGCTGAGGACAGGGAAGGTTTCATCGCTACTGAAATTATAGGGTTGCTGTGGGTCACAGGTGACTCAATAGCACATAACAACAGCAACAATATTATGCTTTGCTGATTGTTTTTATCTAATCATCTTGTTTAGAGTCAACAGGACCTAATGGAGAGCCTTTGTCTTTAAAAGTTGTCTGGGCTCAAGGCCCTCCTCCTAGCATTATTATATTTTGGAAGAACATTCTTCTAAGTGGTACAGTACTAGTCTGTCGATTTGCTGTACAGAGGTAACCTGGGTTTGCTGTGATGCTGAACCTTGTGACATTGGGGTGTAAGTGTCTTACTGGTTATCCATGGTAGACAGTGTTTGATGGAGCTCCCAAATTAAGACAGTTTTGGAAGCAGGAGTAGCACCCACTTCCTAAACAGCATGACTCTGGAAATGCTATGAACTTAGAGAAATGGCAATAGTTATAGAATAGGGTTCAGGTCTTTTATTCATAAGGTCACTATGAGTAGTACTCGACTTGACAACAGCAATCAACAACAAAAACATCACTAATTTTACATGTAAGCAAGATCCTACTGAAGATTATCCAAAAATCACTGGAACATCAACAGAGAACAGCCAGATATGCAAGCTGGATTTAGAAGAGACAAGGGACATCCTAGCCAACAGTAGATGGATATTGGCCAAAAGAAAAGGATACCAGAGAAATGTCTGTCTATGTTTCACTGGCTATGCAAAGGCATTTGACTGTGTGGATCACAGCAAATTGTGACTAACGTTGAGAAGAATGAGTATCCCAGAGCACTTAATTATGCCTATTGAAAGCCTATACATGAACTAGGTAGCAGTAGTCAGAACAGAGTAGGGAAACACTGCATGTATTAGGATCAGCATTAGTGTGAGTCAGGGATGCATCTTATCTCTATACTTTTTCAATCTATATGCAGAACAGATCCTTCAGCATTCTGGGCTTCATGAGGAGGAATGTAGGGAAGAGTCATCCACAACCTGTGTTATGCAGAAACACAACCTTGCTTACTGAAACTGAAGACATGGAGCATCGGTTGCAGGAGGACTACAGCAACATCAATAATCCAAAGATTCTCACCAGTTGGCCAATTGCTAGTATCATAATAGGTGGAGAAGAGACTGAGATTGTTAACAGCTTCAGCTTGCTTTGTTCCACAATCAACAGTCTTGGCACCAGCAGTCAAGAAATCAAAAGACAAATTGCATTGAGAAAGTCCACCATCAAGGGACCTCTCTAGACTACTGAAGAGCTATGACTTGAGTATAGAGGCCAACGTGCACTAGATACATCAGCAAGCTGGGCTGTAACTACAAATGATATAAGAAGGATTGTTGTGTTTGAGTTGAGGTGCTGTAGAAGTGTTGAACACACTGTAGACTGCCAGGTGAACAAACAGGTATCTTCTAGAGAGGGTGAAATGGGACTGCTCCCTAGAAACAAGGATTTTGAAGCTCCATCTCACATATTTTGGACATGTGGCCAGGAGGGACCAGTCCTTGAAGAAGGACAGTATGCTTGGAAGGAGAGGGACAATGCAAGATAGGAAGACTCAGGATGACTATTGACTCAATGACCAGAGAAATGGGGTTCGGTCTGTCAGACATGATGAGATTGGTTCAAGTTAGGGCACGGTTCAGAGCTACTGAGTTGCAGGTGACTCGATGGCACATATAACAACAACAATACACATGTATGGTGAGAATCTAATCAGATCAGACTTTGAGACTGTAGCTCTGTAGATAAGACAGATTCTACTTTCATGGAGCTTATAGTCTAGCTGAAGTGTCAACTGAATTACTAACTCAAATATTGAAAGTCTGAGTACACCAACATTTATCCTGGAAGAAAGATACTCTACTTGCAAAACTTCTGAAATCAATAACCCTGCAGAGTGCGTTCTCATGCACGAACACAAGGCCACCATAGATAAGATTCAACTGGATGACAACTGATTTAGATTTATAGGCCAAATGTGAGAAATAAAGAAGAAAAAAATTAAACAAAGAGCTAAACAAAAAATGTAAGATGCTAATATTTGATTTAAAAATATTATAATGAAAAGCACCAGTGACAAAACAGATGTCAAATAGCATTAGTTATAGTTTGCTTCAGGAAGACAATACTTCACATCCACAGAAGATGAAATCATCTCACTAAAGATATTTTTCTGCGTTCTGTAGTAGCTAGATAATGGTAAAAAAGAATGAGGGAAGTGGGGGGATTAGATGTAGATTCGATTGTGCTTTAATAATGATGATATGCAAGAAATAAAATGGAATTAGAAATAATAGTTAGGAATACTAATACATAAATGGTATTTAAAATTATAGAAATGAATGAAATGGCTTTGAAGTCGTATGAATGCTGAAAGCTCAGCAGGATTTCATGTTGGGAGAAAACAGTAAAAGGAATGTGAAAGAGACTGCTAGTAAGATAAAAGTGAAATCAAAGGTAACTTGTATCGTAAAAATAAAAGGGAAAAAAATACTTTGTGTGGAAGGAGAGAAAGCATTTTTATTCCTGAAAAAGTCAGCAGATTGAATCCACCAGATGCTCCAAAGGAGAAAGATGGGCAATCTCTTTCTTCAAAGAAATACAACCTCAGAAACTAAAGGAAAGTCCCATGAATATGTAAGAACAGACTTGATGACCTTGAATTTGACTTGATGGTCAATTTAAAATTGGATGCTGGGAATGGTCAGAGGTCCACAACTAAGAGGAAGACCCTCCCGCAGGTGGATAGACGTGGTCACTATTGCAATAGGTTCCTGTGTGTCAGAAAGTGTGAGGATGGGACCGGATAGAACAGGGTTCAGATCTGTTGTTCATAAAGTCACTATGAGTCAGACTCAACTCAACAACACTTAACAATAACAACAACAAAACTAGCAACAACAATAATAATACAACAACAAATCCAATAAAAAACAACAATAAAGGCAACCTACTAAAAGTTCTAGATTAATTATATTAGTTCACTGATTTAGCTAATTTGCTATATTCTAGAGCACTTCTAAAGAGGAAACAACTATTCTAGGTGAACATTTCTCTACATTATCTAATTGGAATCTCACAGAACAGAGTAACTGAATTGTTAATGATTCATGATTCTTTTAATGGAAAATGTTGGGAAACAATAGCATAATTTCTATGATTAGGCATTACACATATGACAACAGCCCAGACTAAGACGTACATGGCAAAGAGGATGGGGGGGGGGATAATTGTGCAATAGTGAATGAAAATTTTTTTAAAAGTGAAGTTGGGGGAGGGGAGAAAAGAGTAAAATGAGCAACAATGAGTGAATGAAAATCTAACTTTTCTATAAACTTTTATTAAAATTACAATTAAAGGAAAAAAACAATAAAACCAATTATAAATATCTCTAAACATTTTTAAATTATTTGTCCTCAAAGTCATATTGCATATTAATTAAAGTATTTGAAATTGGATTTAAAGAGTTGTAAAAGTGCTTTTATCGGTTCAGTGTTGTTGTTGTTGTTACGGTAACTCATAACAACCTTATGTACAATAGTTCTGAGGCCCGCCCTATCTTAAACCAATCTCATGGTCATTGACACACCTACCCCTATTACCTCAGTTAATGTGTCAATCCATCTCCTCCAGGATCCTCCTTTCTTACACTGTCCCCACATCCTTCCAAGCGTGATGTCCTTCTCTAAGTACTGGTCTCTCCTGGCAACGTGCCCAAATATGTCAGACAGAACTTCAAAATCCTTGCCTCTGAGAAGCAACTTAGTTTCACCCTTTACAGGACAAACCTGTTTGTTCTCTTGGCCATCCACAGTATGTGAATACTCTTCTCCAACACCACAACTCAAAGGCAATGATTTTTCTTTGGTCGTCATCAGTCATTACCTAGCTCTCTGATGCACAGCAAGCAATTGTCAAGACCGCAGCCTGGGTCAAGTGCACCTTAGTCCTTAAACGAAAATCATTCCTCCTTTGCACTCTGGAGAGGCCCCTGACAGATTTTCCTAATGGAATATGTCTTTTGATTTCCTGATTTCTGGTGCCAAGAGTGTTGACAGTGGAGCCAAGCAAGCTTTAATTGCTAATAATTTCAATCTCTTCTCCATCTACCATGGTGTTGTCCATTGGCCCTGTGGTAAAACTCTTTGTCTTCTTGGTATTGAGTTTTAAATCATATTGAAGGCTATAGCCCTTCGTCTTTTGCAGCAAATACTTCAGGTCTTTTTCAATTTCAGTGAGCAAGGCTGTGTCATCTGCATAATGCACCTTGTACACGAGAGTTCCTCTAGTTCTGGTGCCACATTCCTCCTCATAAACTAGCCTCCTGAATGATCTGTTGTGCATATACTTTTAAAAAGCATGGAGGCAGGATGCACCCCTAATGAACTCATTTCTTGATTTTGAACCATGTAGTGTTGTGTTTCCTTGCTCTGTTTGGATGACTGTTTCCTGATTCAGGTATAGACTTTGCAGGAGCACAATCAGGTGTCAGGAATTCCTATTCGTTTCAATATTAGTCATACATTTTTTTTGTTTATCCACATAGTCAAATGTCTTTGCATCATTAATGAAAACACAGGTAGACACTTCTCTGGCACTCTGCTTTCAACTAAGGTCCATCTGTCCATGGTGTCTCTAGTGCTAAGGTCTCTTCTAAATCCAGTTTTTATTTCTGCCATTTCTGTTTACTGCTGATGACATTAGCAGCTGTTGCCTGTTCACCCAAGTCATCTGCTGTCCCTCCCTCCACTAGCACTCACGCTGCCCTCACCAGACCTGCCCAGAGTGTTGACATCTTATAATAGCAGAGTGAATGTGGGCCGACTGAATTTGCCAGAGGCTTGAGCCACTGCCTAACCAGGCTTACTGGAGAGGAGGGAGAAGAGAGGTGCTAGTGGGATGGGATGAGGTGAGGAAATAGAGCGGGAGGATGCCGGCAGGTTGGGAAGGGGGATCAGAACATGACACTTGTGTGGAAAGAAGAGGCGGGATCCACACCGAATCTACTAACTGTGTAATCAGGAAAGGTCTTTTAGGTGAAATGCTGTTTGTCAGATGTGGTAATGAAGTTGAGAACCCAAAGTAAGACAGACTAGGAAGAAAGCTTTGCCATTCACTTCCAAAATAATAAACCATCAAAACCCCTATGTACCATAGAGCGTACTTAGATTAGACAGCAGATATGACACCTGAGGTTGAGCCCTCATATTTGAGGAGGAACAGTTTCAAGTAGCCGCTAGTGATTGGAACATGGAATGCCAGAAGTATGAATGCAGAAACATTAGACATTGTTAAGCAAGATCCATTGAAACTTTAAAATATTTAATTTACAATAAATCTTTTAGATACTACTTAACTGTGTTCAGTTATACTTCTGATTTTCTTTTAAGTTATTGTTAACACTCATGCATATTATATTTTATACAATAATATGTATACATGGAGTTCAATTCATGTACAGTGTGTTTTATGTTGTTAGTTACTACTGGTCTATGACTTATTAAGGAATAAGGGTGACAGAAGAATTGATGCCTTCGAGCTGTGTTGTTGGAGAAGAGTGCTAAACATTCCATGGACGGCCAAGAGAACACACAAATTTGTTTGAAGAGTGTTCTGCCAGACTTTTCTTCAAAGGTAGGGAAGAGGCTTTGTCTCACAAACTTTGGACATGTTTCTAGGAGGGACAAGAAGAGACAAGATGTGCAGAAAGGTGGGTGGTCGACAAAGGAGAGGTGCCCCTCAATCAGGTGGATTGGCACAGTAGTTGCCACAATGAGCTCTAATGTGTCAGGAAGTGTGAAGATGTCACAGGGTAGGAAGGATAAGGTTCAGATCTGTTGTTCAGAGGGTCACTATGTTGATCATCGGATCGTACTTGACTCAATAGCATCTAACAACAACAACATATGCCAATTAACCCCTGTCTCTTCAAGTCTCCATTGCATCTTTCCTATTCCTTTACTCTCCATGCCCCCACCACCAACATCTGATATCCTACTTATTTCCCCACTCTCCTTTTTCTGTTCTACTTCTCTCATACTCTTCACATTTTGAGTGTGTGTGTGTGTGTGTGTGTGTGTGTGTGTGTGTGTGTGTATCTGTATCTCTTGCTCAGTTATTAAACTACTAGAAGTAGATCTGTGGAAATCAGAGCTGAATCACAAATAGAGATATGTTCACCTATGTTTGTAGCAGTGTTATTCACATTAGCAAAAAAGTGGAAACAATCTAAATGCTCAACAACAAATGAATGGATATATTCACACAATGGAGTATTGTGTAGCAGTCAAGAACAATGAAGTATTCAGAAAATAAGACAGAACAAGGGAGAGTCTAGAAAGCATTATGTTGAGTGATGTAATTTAGTCACAAAAGGACAAATACTGCAAAAGCATAGTAAAATTTAAAGCACTCAGGTGATTGCAACCAGGAGTAAAGACTGGGAACCATTGACACAATAACTTAAAAACAATATGTATGAGCTTCGTATGTAAACGAGTATAAAATATTTTTTTAAAAGGTTAAAAATAAATGGCTGAAAGCAAACAACAACAACAACAACAAAAAACAACAATCGAAAGTGATAGAAATGGCGTAAATTGATAAGATTAAGTTACTTCTCCTAAATAGTCCAGGAGGATCATTTAATATTCTGCACTAAACATCCTTAAGTATTGCAACTCACGGCTTGAATTTGTTCTTAACTTTCTTGAGCTTAAGAAATGCTGAGTGAGTTCGACCCCTTCGATTTTCTAACTCATGTTCTTGGCACATTTTATTGTAATACTTTTCTTTTTCTTCCCCCGCTGCTGTTTGAAATCTTCTGTTCAGCTCCTTAATGTTTTGATTTTTTCCCTTTGCTTTTTGGCTTCTCTACGCTCCAGTGCAAAATTCAGAGTCTCTTCTGACATCCATTTTTATCTTTTCTTCCTCATCTGTCTTTGTAATGACCTTTTGCACTCTTCCTGGATGATATTCTTGATATCCTCCCATAACTCATCTGCTCTTCTTTCATTAGTGTTCACGGCCTCAAACCTGTTCCTGAGATGATTTTGAAATTCAGATAGAATAGACTCAAGTTCATATTTTGGTTCCTGTGGATCTGATTTAACTTTCTTTAGCTTCAGCTTGAATGTGCATATAAGTAATTAGTGATCTGTTCCACAATCAGCTCCTGGCCTAGTTTTCACAGCTGATATTGAGATTGTCAAGGAGGCTGGCCTCTGTGAGAAGTGTGGCATCAGGATTTGAGGAAGACGTATCAACAATCTGTGTTATGCAGATGACACAACCCTACTTGCTGAAACCAAGGAGAACCTGAAAGTCCTCTGTCATCTGACATACTTTCGCCATGTTTCAAGAAGGAACCAGTCCTTGGAGAAAGATGTGATGCTTGGGAAGGTGGAGGGACAGTGCAAGAGAGGAAGACCCTCAATAAGATGGATTGATTCAGTGACTTGGGTAATGCGGGTAGGTGCGTCAGAGACAGTGAGATTAACACAGGATAGAGCAGACGTTAGGGCTCTTGTACTTAGGGTTGCTAGGAGTCACAGGTGACTCGACATCTCATAACAACAAAATCAACAGTAAGTACAGGCCATGAATAAAAAAAGGGTAGTGTAATCATGAATACATGTGCACAACAAAACAGAAACAACAACCAAAAAACATCAGTACAGACAGCAGCTGTATCAACACCAAAAATTCAGAGGTAGCTGAAGGAAGCAGTCAAGAAGGCTTCTTCGATGAGAGGTAAGTAAATCTGGGCATTGAGGCATGCATAGGAGTCCAACAGGGGGATAAGAGTACATATTTCAGTCTAGGAAAAGTGTTCCAATTTATAAAGGGTCTGTGTGTGTGGTTTTCTTTGTTTGTTTGTTTTATTTTGTTTGTTGTTTTTTATTAGAGAGATAAGGTTTAAAAAAATGGTAGAAAAACATTAGCTCCCAGAGGCCAGAGAACCTTTAGGTGCCTGGCCAAAGCTTTTGAATTTGAGTCTGTAGAACAATGGGTTTCAAATTTGTTCAGGAGAAGAGTGTGAAGAAGCCTCCATGGATTTAACAAGTTACTCTTTGTGCCATCATATTCTGGGATGGCATTACTACCAGCAAATAGGACTCTTGCTCTTAATTGGTTTTCCAGAGTCACAACCAAGCAAGAATATTTTTGAGAAAAATAAGCTCTCCTACCAAACAGAATTTGTCCCTCTGCATGTTCCTGTGAACACTCATCAGCCCTTACTGCTGTCTTCAGTTTCATGCGAGCGCGTGTGGTGCCTGATGAAATGCAGGTGTCACTGGTATTGACAAGGTACTAGGGAAGAACACTTTGAAGAGATTGCAAATTTCAGATTAAGGAGAGGCAATGTTACAAATGTAGAGACCTGAGACAATGTCATAAAGAGAAGTATCATGGTGAGCTTCAGTTTCCGTCTCTAAACGAAGGGGCTAGAGACAGGATTAGCATCTGAAACAAAGCTTTGGAGAACTGCAGTCCCTAAGCTGGCATCTTTGCCTCTCCTATACCCACTATTCACCCATTATTATTAATGCATCTTGATTGCATGTTGGTTCAATCTCTGCCAACAAAAGCTGGTAGAAATCTTCTATTTCCTCCTCTTTGGCTTTGGTTGTTGGTGCATATATTTAAATGATAGTGGTATTCACTAGAGTTCCTTGTATGCATATGGATATTATCCTGTCACTCACAACATTGTATTTCAAGTCCATCTCATTTCACCAATACCTAGTATGTCAATATTTATGTGGTCCATTTCTTTCTTAACATTATACAATTTTCCTGCATTTGTGGTTCTCACATTCCATTTTCCAATCAGTAATGTCTACTTACAACTCTTCCTTCTCCTTGTGTTTCCATACTTGAGGGCTCAGCCTCAGATGCTGTATCTGTTAGTCTAAATATGCTCTATTGTACACAGGGTTTGCAAAAGCCTGCTATTTCGGAAATAGATGGCCAATCCTTCTTCCTAGTCTGTCTTAATTTGAATGTTCAGCTTTAGAACAGTATCTAACAAAGAGTCTCACCACTGGGCTGACTGGTAACATAATAGATGGTGAAGAAATTGAAATGGTTAACAGTTTTACTTTGATTGGCTCTACAATCAACATGGTTAGTATCAATAGCCAGGAAATTAAAAGACAAATTGCATTTGGAAAGTCTGTTGTCAGAGACCTCTCTAAAGTACTGAAGAGCAATGATGTAAGTCTGGAGACTAAGGTGTACCTGATCTAGGCTATTATCTTTGGAATTACTTGTTATCCATCAGAAAGCTGGACAATGACAAGGGATGAGAGAAGGAAAATTGATGCTTTTGAGCTGTGGTTCAGGAGAAAAGTATTAAATATACTATAGAATGCTGTGAGAACAAGTTAGTCCTAGAGAGGGTGAGACCAGGCTACTCTTGGAAGGCTAGGATTCTGAAGCTTCATCTGACATACTTCAGACATGTTGCCAGAAGGGGCCAGTCCTTGGAGAGGGACGTCATGCTTTGCAGGATGGCGGGACAGTGGAAGAGAGGATGACCTTTGAGGAAGTGGATTGACTCAGTAATTGGGGCAATGGAGGTAGGCGTGTCAGAGCCAATAAATTGACACAGGATAGAGCAGAGTTTAGGGTTGTTGTATATAGGGTTGCTATGAGCTGCAGGCAACTGGACAGCACATAAAAACAACCACCACTAAGCAAGGAAAGGGCTTGGTTCTATGAACCTCAGAGGGTAACCTGAAGTGGGAGTAGTTCAACAACCATCAGTCAGAGAAGGTCAGGACCAGCCTGGAGCACCTTGAAACCATCTCTGTGTGTGTGTGGTCTTGACAAGAGCATGATGTTACCGACATTAACAGATGCCCTAGATGTTTCTGTCCTTGCCTAGGACTCACCACCAACCAGCTCAGGTTCCTGAGGCTTCCAGCCTTCTCAATTTCAGTCTCGGAGGAAGACGTTGACCTTTAACTTTGAACAAAAGAAGCTCTTAAACCAAGCAGCATCGAGTCTTCCCAATATTCCCATAAACACATGGATTCCCTGACAGGAGAGGTCAGCACTCAGAGCCCAGGATGTGGGCTTTGGTGAGCAGAGGGCCCTCACAGATTCTTTGTGTCCTGAGGAGCTTGGAGGTCACCAAGAGCCAAATGTGTTGTTGTTGTTGTTATGTGCCGTCGAGTCGCTTGCGACCCATAGCGACCCTATGTACAACAGCCCTAAACTCTGCTCTGTCCTGTGCCAATCACACCGCCCCTGACACACCCACCCCGATTACCCCAGTCACTAAATCAATCCACCTCATAGAGGGCCTTCCCCTCTTGCGCTGTCCCTCCAGCCTCCCAAACATGATGTCCCTCTCCAAGGACCAGTCCCTCCTTGCAACATGTCCATACTATGTTAGACGGAGCCTCAGAATCCTTGCCTCCAAGGAGCAGCCCGATTTGACCCTTTCCAGGATGGATCTGTTTGTTTTCCTAGCAGTCCATGGTGCCCTCAAGAGTCAAATGTAGTGGCCTCTAAACGCTGCCAGCAATTGGAGGGCCATTTCCTCTGGTTCAGCATCAGGGACAAGGTGACAAAGCTCAGTCTGTGTGAGTGGTCTTTCCATGGGATGAGAAATACTGGGCAGGAGAGGGGATTCCTCTGTCAGGTTGTAAGGCCCCTCTCGTGTCCTGGGGCTCACCCTCATCTCCACGACAATGCACAGCTGGCTCAATCTGCTTCCCAGAAGGACTTTTGACTGGTCTTCATTTCCTGAACATGGTCAGTTAATAACTGCACACAGTTTTCCACGTCCAAGTAGACAGATCAGAGCTGGACGATGCTCTGGCAGCTGTCCACTGTGTCTGTCACCCCCAGAAGCACCCAGTGGCTCATGAGGACTCCGTTGGTGGTTGTCAGCCTCAGGTTCATGTTGGTGTTGGCCTTCCGGAGTGTCTCAGAGATGAGACAAGTGTCAGAGAATGACCACAGTCAGAGTCATGAAAGCATTTTCTTTCACCCTTGAACATCTGGCTGGTAGAGTAGATACTGTCCACACCACTATGTAGACAATCATAGCAAAGGCCAATCACATCGGACTTGAGTTATAGATGATGTCTCTTCTCACCTGGGACTCCAGGAGAGCACTCTTGGCCAAGCTCCTATACTGACAGGAGGGACCTGAATACTCCAGATCTACATCTGCTTTGCTGAAGCTCCCTGATCAAGTGAGATGAATACACAGGTATTGTTGATCCAAAGAACTGTTACATCCTGTTCCCAGCTAGCAATGCTTTCTCCAGGCAGGGCACTCCAGCCAGAGGAGGAAGTGGGCAGAGGGATGGCTGACATGCTATGGTCCATCTGTGTTTCATAGGTCATGACAATCACTGGGCTTCTGCTTCCTTGTCTTGGAGCTACGTACGGTTCATTCTAGAAAAGCCAGTTCAGCTTCCCTTGCCATGAGCTCCACAGCCTTGTGGTCACCCAGGATCTAGGAGCCTGGGGGCATGACTGCCCGTCTGTGTTGCCTGCAACAGTCACAGGGCAGGGCTACTGAGCCCCTTCCCCCCCACATTCCAGATTCTTGAATAATTCGTTTAGCCTACAGATGGAGTTGGTATGGAGAAAGGATACAACACTGATGATCACCTTTCCCGATTTTATACCTGCATTGTTTACTTGTTCTCTTCATATAACAGCCTCTTGATCTACATTTACGTTTTTTACAAGCACAATAAGTGTTCTGAGTTTACCATATTTTTCAGTATTGGCCATTATTTCTTGTGATCCACACAGTCAACTGCCTTTGAAAATTCAATGAAAGCACAAATAGACATTGTTCTGGTATTGTTTGCTTTCAGAGAGAAGCCATCTGATCTCAGCAATGATAACCACAAACTCTACTAAAACTTGCTTGACCATCTTGCAGTTCCCTGTCTGTGTGCTGTCCTAGGCATTTTTGAATGATCTTCAGCAGTAATTTACTTGCATTTGATATTAATGATATTGTACAATAATTTCAATGTTTATTGTGTCACGTTCCTTAGGAACAGGAACAAACGTGGATCTCTTCCAGTTAACCAGGCAGCCATCCTCCAAATTTCCTAGCATAACCGGTGAGCATTTTTGGGGCTGCATCTGTCAACTGAAACACCAATTGGCATCTCATCAAATCCTTGCCAATTATGTCAGTACAGCTTGAATGTCTCCCTTCATTACCAGTAGAGCTGGATCGTGTAGTACTTCCTGAAATGTTTTAGAGTTGACCAATTCTTTTTGGCACAGTGACGCTGTTTCTTCCTTCATTCTTCTTTTGATCTTTCCTGGATCATTCAAAGTTTTACCCATAGCATCACTAAGTATTGCATATCAAGGCTTGACTTTGCTTTTTAGTTCAGTATAAGTTATTAAAAATAATTTA
>NW_006399848.1:12307121-12314577 GCF_000299155.1 Elephantulus edwardii | reverse complement strand
CGGAGGGCCAGCTCTTCGTCAGTTCAGACTTTACAGTACCAACAACAACAGCAGGTTAGTGGTAAGGAGTTGTAGTTCAAAGGCAAAGTTGTAGATCCAAGGCAAATGGTTGAAATACACCAGATTTTCAGCAGGAGAACAACAGACAATATCCCCCTATGTGATTTACAGCCTCTGAAAACCCACTGGAGAGTCAGTTTTGAGTTAATTCCAACTTAATGTCACCTAAAACCAACATGTGTGTGTATTTCTAAATTATGGAATACATAGCAATTAAATTGACTACGTAAGCAGAAATGCATAGTAGAAAAGTTTAATACAATCATTCTGACAAAGCCAGGTGCTGACTGGAATAGATCATCAACTACTTAAATACAAAGTGAAGAATATCATAACATGTATGTACAGTAAAAAATATAACCTTGCATTTACCCAATCTGAATTTAACCACAATTTCAAGAAGAGATATGATGAACTGAGCACTAATCATCCAAGGACAGGCAAGTTGTGGTTTTACATTAAAGATATAATACATGAATCAAGCAAAGGAATTTATAGAGGAAAGAAAAAAGAAATAGGCAAAAATGGTTATCAGAAATAGCTCTAAAATTTCTTTTGAAAATACAAAAAATAAAGGAAGAAATTATTAAATAGGAGAGCTGAGAAAATGATTTCAAAAGGTATTTCAAGAAGATTAATCATAGTATTATAATGAAAAGTGAAAATAATTCTAGTTAGTAAACCACAAGCAAGGAGCACGTTTAACATCACTAAAATGGAAAGAATTGCAGGAAAACTCAAGTCTGAAATTGAAAAGAAATCTGTGGTAAACAAATTTGATGATATAAGATGTATCAAAAAAGATGGAAAGACTACAGTCATTGTATCAAAAATAATTAGTTGACACAGAACTATTTCAGGAAGTAATATATAATCAATAACCAATGGAACTGAATGAAGAAGCCCAGGTGGTAGTGAAGGTATTGGAATAATAATAATAATAATAATCCAAGATGGACAAAATGTCAATCAAGGTCTTTCTACAAACAGATGTAGCCTGGACATGCTCACCCGTGTAGACAAATAAATTTGGAAGATAGTTATCTGGCCAATCAACTGGAAAAGTTTTCTGTTGGCACTCATTCCAAAAGATACTGATCAACCAGAATGCTGAAAGATTAAAACTAACATTAATATCACAAAAATCCATTACTGAAAAGTATTCAAAACCAAAATTTTAAAAAAAAATGTATTGTGTTTTGGAAGATTGAATTAGTAATTATGAACAATGTATTTTTGTTGTTGTCATTAGATGCTGTTCACGCACAACAATTCTGTAAACAACAAACCTAAACCTTGTCCCATCCTGTGTCATCTTCACAGTCTGCACTGTTCTTAAACTCAGCGTGGCAGTCACTATGACAACTCACCTCGATCTTCCTTTCCTTCCTTGACCCTCCTCTTTTCCAAGCATGATGTCCTTCTTACAAGGCTTGATTTCTCCTGACAACATGTCCAAAAGTTTCTCTTATTGCTTTTCTGGTGAGAAGTTGTGCTGTCAACTCACAGGCAGAAGGTTCCCATCCTCCCCGTTGCTGCGCAGGATGGACAATCATTCTCTGATTTGTTGTTGCTGTTAAATGCTCTAGAGCCGTAGACAACTCATAGCGATCCTATGAATGAAAATCTTGAGCCCAAAACTTTCATCTTTTCACCAAGATCATAGAGTTCCCAGAGGCAAACTGACTTGGGAAGTGGATGCTACTCCTGCCTCCAACTGTGTGAGTTACAGCCGAAAGAAATCTGTTAGAGAGTGAGCAAAAAGCCAGTTCTCACGTGGTAGTATACACCACCATCAATCAGGCACTTGGGATGCTGGGCTGGCTCTTAGAAAAGATCGTCGTGCTTGGAAAGGTGGAGGGTTGGTGAGAAACAGGAAGATCTTTCATGAGATGCAATGACACGGAAAAAAGCTTGAGTGTATCAGAAATTGGTGAGGAAGGCACAGGGTTGGGGGAAGATTCACATTGTTGTTCATAGCGCTGTTTTCTCCTCTTGAGTCTTATATATGTCCACTGGCTGCCTTCTTTTCTGTGTGGTTTCTGCTGAGAAGTCAGAGCTTGGTCTTCTTGGCTTTCCTTTGGAAGCAACTTAATGTTTTTCCTGAGCTGTACTCAGTATTCTTTCTTTGTCTTTAATTTTGTTATATATGTCATGGTTGCCTCAATGGCACCTAACTACAGAATGCACTTTTCCAGTTATCTTGTAGGTATTTCTCATCGTAATAATACTATTAATAATAATAATATTCGTTGACTATGCTATTATAGTTCTTGATTTGAACCGAACAATTATTACTCATAGTTAATATACTTAAAAAAAACAGATTACCAACCTCATTTTTCCATCTGCATTTATTTAACAGAAATGATATTTTTTTGCTATGATGGACAAGATACTGTTTCATTTAATAAGAGTAAAGAGGTGCCAGAAATTAAGTGAAGAATGAAGATTTTTATTTTTAACCTTGGGTTAAAAATTAGCAAGTTAAAATGATAGAACAATCATCTCTTTTAACTGAGTTTCAAGTAAAAAAATGCAAAAGGCTAGAAAATGATCCAAAGGTTACATCTAAATATTTTTTGACAGTAAATATATATGTGGAAGATTTCAGTATGAAATAATTCTATACATACATTTCAAGTGAATGGGCTATCAAAATATAAAATTCTAAAGAGGTGTTTTTAACTCATGTTTTGTAACTTGGAATTCAAGGTCAGGGAGAGAAAAGGATTC
This sequence comes from Elephantulus edwardii, assembly GCF_000299155.1. NCBI lineage: Eukaryota > Metazoa > Chordata > Mammalia > Macroscelidea > Macroscelididae > Elephantulus > Elephantulus edwardii. The sequence goes on along the minus strand of NW_006399848.1, from coordinate 12,311,781 downwards.
TTATAACTAGCTCATAGGTATAGTTTACCTTTCTTGTGCCAAAATCTCAAAAAGAGAACATCTGGTTAAAATACAACTAGCTGAGGCTTCATCTGGTTAAAAGGAGAAGCATCTGGAGGAGTTGGCAAATGTTGTACCTTTTCCTTAATTGACAACACATGTCTTTTCTATATCAGTGAGCTTGAAAATGTCACAACAATTTTGAATTCCTCTTGGCAAATGGGATCAGATGTTTCCACGTCATGTTTTCACAGGTTGAACAAAGAACTTTTCTGGTCAGAAATGAACTTTTTAAGATAATATATATCACCTCAGTCACCTAGGAAAAAGTATTTTATCAGTCCTTAAGGAGCTGCTTTGTGTCTGTGTTGCAAAGTATGAATTAATAAACCAAAGCCTTCATAACACTAATTCACATGAATTTTTTTTAGAAAATCAATAAATTGAAAAGTTAATTGTGATGGTCTTTTTATTTCATTTTGTTTGCATGCATATGTAACTTCTTGATGTAGATAAATGTTTAAGTAGCATCACTTTCTCCACTGAGGTGACTGTATGTGCCTTATTCACGTCTTTATTCCACATCCACAAATTCATTTCTTTGTAAGCATTTATGTAGTTATAAGTTGGTTCTGACTGGATGGTACAATACAGCAGCAGCATCTTTTATGTTACGTTAGGTCTTGTCAGCTAGGAGGTGACTCTTCAGCAAGTTTTCAGAGATAGTAAATAATACAGAAAGAGATTGTCTATCGGTCTCCCATTAAACAGCAGATGAATTCGAACTCTGTGCCTTTGGGCTGGCAAAGAAACTCCTTATTACAAGGCACCAGGTCTCCCTATGCTCTTCTATGTGAGTTCTTCTTGTTGTTGTTACATGTAGTGAGTCAGGTATGACCCAAAAATGACCCTACAAACAACATCTCAGAACCCTGTGCCATCCGTACATTAGTCCCCATAAATAACAAAACCCACAGTACTGATATTCTAATTCAATTAATATTCAAGGAGAAAAAAACCTTGAAATATGTATGAGAAAGTATGCAAACAAATTTGATGCTAATAACTATTATGAAGTAATTATTAAGATTGTTTTGTGGAATATGATCATGGGAGGATCATTTAAAGCTGTGATGCTAAAATAGAAATTAGTATTAGATTGAGACGACTTTGGCAGATATTGAGACTAGAAGAGAAGAAGCTTTGAAGTGGAAAATTATTTTATACCTTCCTGGAAAATAGAAGTTGATGGAAGCATAACAAAATATTAAAAGTTCCTTGTTTTTTAATGCAGCATAGTATTCCATTGTGTGAATATACCACAGCTTCTCTATCCTTTTGTTTGTTGATGGGCACTTAGGTTGTTTCCAACTCCTTGCTATTGTGAACAAAGCTGCAATAAACATGGGTGTGCATATATCTGCTTGGATGTCAGCTATGGTCTCTTCAGGGTATATTCCCAGTAGTGGAATTGCTGGGTCAAATTGTATCTCTATTTGCAACTTTTTGAGAAAGCGCCATACTGCTTTCCACAGGGGTTGCACCATTTTACACTCCCACCAACAGTGAATCAGGGTTCCAGTTTCTCCACAACCTCGCCAGCATTTGCTGCTTGCTGTTCTGTTAAATTTTGCTATTTTGACTGGGGTGAAATGATAGCTCATAGTTGTTTTAATTTGCATCTCTGTTAGGGCTAGGGATTTTGAGCATTTCTTCATGTGCTTGTTAGCCATCTGAATGTCGTCTTCGGTGAAGTGCCTGTTCATATCCTGTGCCCATTTTTCTATTGGATTATTTACCTTTATCTTGTTGTGGTGCTCAAGTATTTCATAAATTCTGGATATAAGTCCCTTATCTGATATGTTATTACCGAATACTTTTTCCCAGTCAGTGGCGTCCCTTTTTTCCCTATTGGAGAAGTTTTTGGATGTGCATAGGGATTTGAGTCTTAGAAGATCCCATTCATCTATGTTATCTTCTCCTGGTTGTAGGAAGTGATAGTTTTTTAAACGAACTCTGCCAAATTTATTGAAGAAAACTAGTACGTGATTTCTTTTTCTCCAGTCTTTTCTGGCATGCTTATAAGATATCAGAATCACCTGGATTAACGGCAGCCAACACGCATATTCTGTAGTGTTTTCCGCTTGCTGTGACCAGCTCAATATTGTTACCACTGTAATGATGATGGACACCATATTTGGCCAACATGGCACAGAACTTGATGTCAGATTTCCTCAAGGCTGGGCAGTTGGTGAGGATGAACGACTTGGCTTTTCCTTGCCCGATCATCCTCAGAATCTGCTTGTATCCCAGCACATATTTACCACTTTTCATGACAAGTTGGAGCCTACAGTTGATTGACTCCGGGGGCTTTTTCGTCTTTTTCACAGCTCGCATTTTCTCACCTTAGATGTCGAGTGGACATGCACCTGAAGCTGCCAACAAGGAGGCTGGGCAGGGGTAAAGGAAGGCTCATGCACAAGGCCGACTCTTCTGAAGTGATTTTTAAATATAAAAATAATAGACTAAAAGTTATGTTTTGGGTCCTCCAGACTTGCTTTCACTTTCTTCAACTTCAATGTGAATTTGCATGTGAGGGCCTGTATGCAGAACAGATCATTTGGGAAAGAGGGCTTTATGAAGAGGAATGTGACATTGACATTGAAGAATGACTAATCAACAACCTACGTCATGCAGATGACACAATCCTGCTGGTTGAAACTGAAGAAGATCTAAAGCGCTCGTTGCACAAAGTCAAGTACTATAGTCTTCAATGCGGATTGAAGGTCAACATCAAGAAGCCAAGGATTCTCCCCACTGGGTCAATTGGCAGCACCATGATAGGTGGAGAAGAGACTGAGGTTGTTAACAGTTACAGCTTGTTTGGCTCCACAATCAACACTCTTTAACACCAGCAGCCAGGAAATCAAAAGCATTGGGAAAAGCTGCTGTCAGGGACCTCTTCAGAGGGCTGAAAAGAAACAATGTCGGTCTAGAGAGTAAGGTGTGCCTAATCCAGGCCGTGCTCTTCATTATTACTTGTTATGCTTCAGAGAACTGGGCTATGTCTAAGGATGACAGAAGAAGAATTGATGCCTTAGAGTTGCAGAGCTGGAGAAGAGTCTTGAACATACCATGGATTGCCAAGAAAGCAAATACGTCTACCTTGGAGAGGATGAAACCATGTTTCTCCTTGGAGACTAGGATTTTAAAGCTCCCTATCACATACTCTGGGCATGTGGGCAGGAGAAACCAGGCCTTGGAGAAGGACAGCATGCTTGGAAGTGTGGAGGGACAACTCAGGAGAGGAAGATACGTAATGAGATGGATTGATATAGTAACTGGAGCAATGGGGGTTGTTGTGTCAGAATTAGAGAGACTGGCTCAGGACAGGGAAGGGTTCATAGGGATTCTATGGGTCGCAGGTGACTCAAGAGCACGTAACAACAACAACAACAACAACAACATTATAAGTTATATGATGTTTGGTTGGTTGGTTTTTTTTTTAATTTTTTGTTTGTTTGCTTTTATTTAAACTTCTTGTGTAGAGTCAGCAGGACCTGCTCACGGGCCTTTCATTTAAAATTCACTTGGGCCCAAGGGCCTGGGGCCCTCACACCTAGTGTTATATTTTGGAGGAACATTCTTCTAAGCACAGTACTGTTCTGTCGATTTGCTGTAACAAGAGTTAACCTGGCGTTGCTGTGATGCTGAACCCTGTACCACTGGTGTGTCAAATGATGCAATGGTTAACCATGTAGACAGTGTTTGGTGGAGTTCCCAGACTAAGACATGTTTGGAAGCAGAAATGGCATCCACTTCCTTAACAACAGGTCTCTGGAAGCTCTATGAACTTAGAGAAACAACTGTAGTTATAGAACAGAGCTCAGGTCTTTTGTTCATAGAGTCACCATGAGTCATTCTCCCCTCAACATCTATCAACAACAACAACAACAACACAATTGATGGTCTGTTTCACTGTTAACACCTTGCCTGCTTTAGAATGCTCATCTTGACTTCTCCACTGATCCTTTCCACAGGTAGAATCAATCTGTTTCCTGTAAAGACCATCAGATGAGGTCTATGTGCAGAGTAGCTTAAAATAGGATTTGCTGTTTATAAACCATAGAAGGTACAAAAGTCGATCATACTGTATTGAGCCTCATTTTCATAACCAAGTTCACAATTTTGGATTCTAATTCCTTCTACTTTGCTTTCAAATTTCATAGTTCCAGGATTGCAGTGTAGTTTCTTGCCGTTAGACCACAAAAGCTCTCCCTTGAATTGAAATATTAGCTAAAATTATTGACGTTTAGTATTTTTGCTCGTTACCATCAAGTTGAGTATAACTCATAGCAACCATATGAATGATAGATCTTAACTCTCTCTTACCCTCGGGCGTCCTCATTATTTCAGATATTATCGAGCTCATTGCCGGAGTCACTGTTGTCAATCCATCTGACTGAGGGTCTTTCTCTCTTCAATGATTCTCTTCCTTTCCAAGCATGATGTTCCTCTTCAAGGACTAGCACCTCCTAACAACATGCCCAAAGTATGTGAGGTGAAACTCTTTGCCTCCAACGAGCACCCAGGTGTGCTTTCTCTAATGCACGTCTGTTTGGTTTCTGGAGACTAAGGTGCGCCTGATACAGGCCATGGT
>NW_006399848.1:12295923-12306691 GCF_000299155.1 Elephantulus edwardii | reverse complement strand
GACTCGATGGCACATAACAACAACAACAACATTGTGCATTGCCTATTCTTCTGTATCTACCCATGCAAAAAGTGATTTCTGTTGTCCTAGTGACTTCCTTTTCCTGCTTCCTAAGTCTTCTCTTTTTCTAGCCTTTTTGAGCATTTATACACACCTGTTTCCTATTTGCTAATTGCAATGGCCTATTGTCCTCATCTAGATTCTTCCCACGCTTATATTCCCTGGCTTGGTCCCTATCGTCATCATTGTCTGCATATTATATGTCTGATTCCCCACAACTCAGCTTCTAATCCCTCCATTACCCTCCTCATTTGGCAGTAATTAACTTATGTAGCATTTACTAATATGGACAAATCTAGAGGACATTATGTTGAGTGAAACATTTTTTTTTTCTGCTTTGAATGTTGTTGTAGTTGTTATGTGCCGTGGAGTCGCTTGCGACTCATAGCGACCCTCTGTACAACAGCCCTAAACTCTGCTCTGCCCTGTGCCAATACCACTGTCTTGGCCACCCCATCCCGATTACCCCAGTCACTGAATCAATCCACCCCATAGAGGGTCTTTCCCTCCTGAGCTATCCTCCACCCTCCCAAGCATGATGTCCCTCTCCAGAACTGGTCCCTCCTTACAACATGTCCAAAGTACATCAGATGAAGCTTCAGAATCCTTGCCTCCAAGGAGCAGCCCGGCTTAACCCTCTCCATGTTGAATGTGTTTGTTTTCTTAGCAGTCCATGATACATTCAATACTCTTCTCCAGCACCACAGCTCAAAGGCATCAATTCTTCATCTATCATTCCTAGTCATTGTCCAACTCTCTGATGTGTAACAAGTGGTTGCAAAGACTATGGCCTGTATCAGGTGCACCTTAGTCTCCAGACTGACACCATTGCTCTTGAGTACTTTGGAGAGGTCCCTAACAGCAAACTTTTCCATCGCAATACATCTTTTAATTTCCTGGCTGCTGGTGCCAAGAGTGTTGACTGTGGAGACAAACAAACTAAAGCTGTGAACAATCTCAATCTCTTCACCATCCATCCTGACGCTGCCAGTTGGTCCAGTGGTGAGAATCTTTGTCTTCTCAATACAGTTACTTTAAAAGAAGCATCAGAAACTTGACTAGAAATTGGCATCATGCGTTATGTCATTTCCTGTGTGTGCCTTTGAATTACTCATAGTAACTCTGTATGACAAGAGTCAACTTTTGCGCAAGGTTCCCTAGGAGTAAGAAGATCACAAGTCTTTTCACCACTGGAGTGGCTGGTGAGTTCTATTAGCTTCACTGTTTAGCAATTATGCTACTTTGTAGGTTTATTAATTAAACAATGAGAGTACTGCATTTAACAAGCAACTTCATTAATTCAAACCTCAAAGACTAAAACAACCAAAAACCCCTAATTACAAGATAAAAGCATAATTTCTATGCCAAATAATTCCATAACAAGCATGTTATACAAAAGGAAATGTATAGCTTATTATCTTTTTCTCCTGTTAGACAGCAAAGAAACATAAAGAATTTTTTTAAAAAAATTTACACATTTGAGCTTTCAATCGTAGTTACTGTGTAAATTAAAAAAAAAATAAATAAATAAATAGGAGCTCTGGTGGCCTAGTGGTAAGAAGCTACACTGCAATCCCAGAGGCGCATGGTTCAAATCCACCAGATGCTCTGCCGGGAAAGGAGGGACAATCTCCTCCTGTACCAGTCAGATCTGATTTGATGGTACACACACACACACACACACACACACACACACACACAAGAAAATAATAATAAAAATAAAATTAAAAAAATTTTAAAAATACCATAATGGAAATTTGAATTTGCCATTAGAAAAGACAAATTTGCCACTCCTGAAAGATTAACTTTAGAGGAGCAATGTATTTTCCATTATGGAGAAGTAGGCTTTTGGTTATAGTTTATATATTTGATTATTTCATGAATTTTGAAAAGCAAGGAGTACAGTAATAGAATTACAAATAAATCACTGACGCTACGGCACCTTCAAAGCTGCCCTCGGAAATCCTCCTTTGACAAGTATGTGTAACCCTAGCCAGATCATGATTGGCCCATAAATCTATAGCATGTTTAATTTAAAACAAAATTTGTTTCTGGCGAAGAACAGAAACTGCAACTTTTACTCCCATATAGTGTGCTACATAATTTATAACAACCTTGAGGCAGTTGTAACACCTGAAATTAACTAGGAAATAAAATTATTCCCTTAAGGTAGCAGAGGTTCATGCTAGAAATGCATTTAAATTTGAGTACACAAATAGTTTATACTGTTATTGTGTACATTACTCAGCAGCTGTGGCCCTCATTACAAATCCCTTACCACCCATCTTAGAATATTACTTTAACCTATGCTAGTCTAATAAAATATATTTTTATATGGAAATTGTGGCTAGTTTCTATTATAACAGACAACCACGTATCTTGGTGTCTTTTAGAATGGTTGGGTCTTTATGTTATCAAGCTTTCGCACGTATGCACCTCTGGTAGCATAGACCCTATGGAGCTGCACCGTTAAGCCAAAGGCATCTCCTATAATGTGTATCCACCACTGGTTCCATGGATGGAAGATAGACAATCTTCTCTCATGCAGATTAAAGTCTCCAGAAATTGCTTAAATCATCAATAAGGGGTCAGTCCAATTCCGTGACAATGAGTTTTAGCTTCTGATGCTAGTCTTGTTGTAGTGACATTCCTGCCGTTGAGTCACCTGTGCCTCTTGGCACCCCTTTGCACAACAGTTCTGAAGCCTGCCCTGTCCTGAGCCAGTCTCACTGACTCTGACACACCAAACCCCCATTGACTCAGTTACTGCATCAAACTAACTCATCAGGAGTCTTCTTCTCCTGAACTGTCCCTCAACCTTTCTGAGCATGATGTCCTTCTCCAAGCACTTGTTCCTCCTGGCCACATGCCCAAAGTATGTGATATGGGCTTCAAAATCCTAGCCTCCAAGAAGAAACTTGGTTTCATCCTCTCCAGGACAGAACTATCTGTGATTAACAAGTATTTTTTTCCCCAGTCTTTTTTACCCTGTTGAAGAATCTTTTTAATTTGCATAGAGGTTTGATTCTAAGAAGGTCCCGTTCATCTATTTTATTCTTTCCTGGTTGTAGGTTTTTGCATTATGCTTGTATTTTCAATTACCAAGGAAGAAGAGCCAAGAATGTACTGCATTCTTTAGACACAGAATCTCTGTCCTGAAAATTACCTAGCCTCTAGGATGGTTCACCTCTCATTGTTGTGAAAACACATGGAAATCTCCAAGAGATTCCATATATATTAAAGAAGATCTTTCCTAGAGCTGTTAGAGAAAGAATGTCTACTCCTAGTTACGCTGCCAACTCAAAGCCAAGTAAGTGTGTCAGATTCACCTGCACTGCCCCAGGAGAAAGACAGATAACCTTTCTGCTAGCCGGTCAAAACTGACCCATAGCTGATCCTTCAAAAGCTTTTCAGTGGCAGTAAATTGCTTGGGAAGAAATTGTCCATCTTTCTCCCTGTGTACTCAGACTGTCGAGGAGCTTCTTAACATTCAGCTCAAAGCTGGCACTCCAGCAAATCTTTAGAGGCAATAAAACAAACCAGAGGAGACTGTCCATCTTTCTCCTGAAGAGTAGCAGGTGGATTCAAATCTTGTACCTTTGAGTTCATAGCACAATTCCTTCCCACTTACCGGGGCTCCCTGTGACGGCTAGACAGTGTAAATCAGGAAGTCTCAGGAACAATCAGTGGCTTTGAATGGTGTTGACACAGAATATTGAATATACTACAGAATTCCAAGGAAGCAAACAGATCTGTTATAAGAACTGCAGCCTTAATGCTCAGATGAAGCCAAGATGATGAAACTTTGATTCACATGATGTCGGCATTTAATCAGGAAACTCTGGAGAAAGACATCTTGCTTGCAAAACTAGATGGTCAATGAAAGAGAGGAAGATCCTCAATGAGATGTGGTGACACGGTGGCTGCAAACAGGCTTAAAAGAGTATGAGGATGGCAAAGGATTGTGGTTTTTGCTGCTATGTGCAATTTGGTCAGAAGTTACTTACAATTGATTTTCCACTGGGTTTTCAAAGGCTACGTGCCTCTGGAAACTCTACCAAATCTCTTATAAATGTACAGAAAAGTTGTTAATCATAGAAGAAAGCTCAGGTATTTTGTGCAAAGCTTACTCTGAGTCATATTTGACTTGACAACACTTAACTACTTCTAAATGAGACTAGCTATGTTATATCTCAATGGTGGTTTCATCTATCAACATAACTAATTATGTTGTATCTTGGAGGAACATTCTTGTACTTTGCATATCACTCTTTATCAATGTGCTGTATGGGATAATCTTGGTTTGCTGTAATTCTGAACCTTGTGCCATGCGGATATCTAATACCAGAATGGTTTCCCCTTGTGGACAGTGTTTGGTGGCGCTCCCAGTTGTAAAACAGGCTGAGAAGCAGGAGTGGCTTCCACTTCCTAAACCACATGCCTTGGAAACTCTATGAACTTAGAAAAACAAAGATAGCTTTGGAAAGGCATTAGGTCTTTTGTTTATAGAGTTGCTATGAATCAACCTCAACATAATGGCAATCAACAACAACATACATTGTAGAGGAGACTGTTGATCTTTCTCAGCTAGTACATTTGAACATTCTGTCTGGTTTGACAGTGCAATTCCAAAATCATTGTTGTTGCTATTGACCATAGAGTTGGAAACAACCCACAGCTGATCCTCCAGCAGGTTTTCAGAGGCAATTAATAGTATGAGAGGAGATTGCCATACTTTTCCCATAAAGCAAGGGGGAATTCCAAATCATGTGCCTTCAGGATTGAGTGCAGCTTCTTAACCACTAGGCTACCAAAGCGCTACCCAATAAGCCACCAAAATTTGGTACAGAACTAGGCAGCACTTTGTTCTGTTATATGCAGGATTACTACAAGCTAAAGCCAAACCAAAGACATCTAGCAACATTAATAACCAAGACAGAAAAAGTTTGGATTGCCTTAAAAAGACTTTGTTATTAGGGTTGTCAAAGGTAATTCTGATTATGGTTCAGAAGGAGGTGAGGGGAACTGTGACAACAGAGATGGCTCAAAGGTTAAGAAGCAGTAAGACAGAAAAACACACAGCAAAAATATGAGACAGTGAGAAATAATTAATACAAGCTCAGACACATGGAGTGAGAAATATGAGTATCTTCAGGCAGAAAGCAAGCCTCTTATTAGAATTATGTTATCAGAAATGCAGCATTTTGGAATCTATATCACATAATACTAGATATGCAGATTAAAATCAGACAGAAAATTAGTTTAGGCCATTTGTCAGATATTGTCTATGAATACATGAATTAAAACTCTTGATATGCGAGGTTTACACTTCAGGAAATAGAAAGTTATCAAATCCTAAAATACTGTAGTGCACTTAACTCCACATACAGTTAATCCTATCTCTGTTGGCGCTGAGCTTAATGCATCCGTCTCCCGGTTGTGTTTCAGATCCAAGAAGAGCAATTGTAATTGCTTTTCTATCTGAGTGATATTACATGACACCAGCATATAAGCAGGTTTAGATATTTTCCCAATAAATCGTTCGTCTTTCTCTCCATGCATAATACTTACCATTAATTTCACTGTATTGGTTTCCAAAACTCCTTGGCTTAATAAGATTTACTATATCTATTATCTATCTATCTATCTATCTATCTATCTATCTATCTATCTATCTATCTATCATCTATATATTCCCTAAGATAAGTGATATTTCTATCATTCTAAGCTTTGTCTTTTAAATAATAAACACATTAATCCATTAAATTTTGTAATGAAAAGCTTTATTTTGTCCTTGTGTTGTTAGAGGGGAAAACCTCAATTGATGTTTCAAAGAGATTACTGTGTTTGCTAAAAACAATGTGGAACCTTTGTTGGTTTTTTGTTACAGTTTGACAGAGTTTCTTAACAGGAAATGCATTATGCGTTGGGGGCAAATGGCTATTCCAAAAAGAAAATCTGATTTACAGATATTTGTCACCTTCCTACTCATAGCTATTTAAAAACTGCTGGTGTAATGCCATAGTTTTGTACTAAGTTTTTTACCATAAAGCGGGCATAGTTCTCACAGAAGTCAAATTATTGCCTAAGGCCACGCAGTTTTGTTGTCTAGCATTTAAAGAATTATTACATTTTCTTTAATGTCATAATAAACCTGTGTAACTATAAATTATGACATTATTAAAAATACACAATATGTGGCGAAGATGTTTTAGGTAGGATTACTTTCTGATACGATTATATATTGCAGTTGATAATTTTCTAGAAGTAAAATATATTTTACAATGACAGTCATTATATAAAAAGGTTTTACATATTTAGCAATAAGAAATGGTTTAAGGATGATTGAGATTAGGGAATCCAGATTACTTACTTAAATCAAGCATTGCCATGTCATTATTTCAGTAAAAATTTAACTACTTCAAATGCTTTGAGATCTTTCCTATAAATATTGTATTTTTAACTTACAAACATTTAGGAAAGTACACCATTTTTTAAACACATGTTTTTTAAAAGAAACGAATTAATGCTATTTTATTGCACACATATAATTTTTATTACTCTTAACCTGAATCTTCAATTAATCAGAAAATATTCATTTCAAAGATAAACATTATATACATATATGCATAAAATTAAGCAAATTAAATTTTTAAAATATATTTAAGTATAATTGACCAACCAACAAGAAACAAATACATTTTGTATCCTTGTATTTTCTCACTGTTTTATGAAGTAAAATATTACTTCACAGAAATATAATTATGTACTTCTTTTCTCTCTCATTTGTAAAACTTCTTCATTTTTATTGAATGTTTAAATTTGTCTGCAGAAAGAATAGAAAACCATATGCATATATGTATATGAACTTCCACTGCTAATTCAAAGGCTTCACTTCCCTGATGGTTTGAATTCACCAGGATTCAGATTCATGAGAACAATGGACAATTTTAAAAAAAAAAAAATTATTTTATTCTTTTTGTATGAGTGTACCATCAAATCAGACTGGTACAGGAGGAGATTATCCCTCCTTCCCCGGCAGAGCACCTGGTGGATTCGAACCGTACACCTCTGGGATTGTAGTTGCAGCTCCTTGCCACTAGGCCACCAGAGCTCCCCTAACAAAGGCCAATTTTATCCCATGCAATTTACTGCTTCTGAAACATGCTAGAAGGTCAGATATGAGCCAGTTTTGACTTGACAGTAATGAGTGTGCATGTATGTATCATTTCTATCTGTCTAAAAAATACAGGAAACTCATCTCTGATAACATATTCAAAATACGTGAAATGAAGTGTGGACTTCTCACTTCGCAGAAGCATTTCTGATGCAGTTCACCTAAAACTGGCATCCTTTTTCTTTTGACAATGTGTGGTGACATATCATGAATCGCGGTACCACGGCACCAGGCATATCATCGTTCAGGTCACATGGATCCTTGCTGTAAGCAGAGAATACCACAAGAACGTTTGCTTATGTTTTATCAGCTATGCAAAGACATTTAACTGTGTGGATCATAATAAATTACAGCTAAGATGGGTAACAATGAGAATCACAGAATACCTAATTGTGCTTGTGGACACCCGATGGCTAGACCAAGAGGCTGTGGAAGCAGAGTAAAGAAACACTAAATGGTAAACATCAGGAAAGGTGTGCATGACAATTACATACTCTCACCATACTTATTCAGTCTGTGTCTGAGCAAATCATTCAAGAAGCTGGACTCTACGGAGAAGAATATAGCATGAAAATTCGAGGCAAATTTTTCAATAACTTGTGTTATTTCGATAACACAAGTTGAAGTACGTGCTACAGAAGACTAAGGACTACAATCTTCAATATGGATTAAATTTCAATATCAAGACAACAAAATTCTCACCACCGGTTAAATAGGCAACATTATGATAGATGGAGAAAAGATTGAAGTAGTCAATGATTTTTTTTTTGCTTTTATTTAACATTGGTTTGTGTTTCATACAATCATTTCCATGTTTTATAAAATTATTCATCATTGAACTCTGTGCACCATTACCCTGTCTTTACATATCCCTGCTGGATTGGGCTGAGATCATAGGATTGTGCAATTTGGGGGTGAAGGGAGAGATAAAGGAAACGGGAAAGATCCAGCAGGGATATGTATTTGCCAATGATTTTATTTATTTGATCTACAATCAACACTATTGTTACCAGCAGTCAAGCAACCAAAAGATATGTTGCAAGTTTTCTGGAGGGACCTCTCTAAATTACTGAGGAACAATGATGTCAACTTGAGGACTAATTGTTCATCTGATACAGACTGTGGTCTTTTTGATACTTATTATGCAACTAAAAGTTGAACAATGTAAAAGGATGGCAGAAGAATTGTTGCCATTTGCAAGAACAGTACTGATTATTCCATGGAGCACCACAAAAACCAAACAGCCATGTATTGGAGAAAGCATGCCAGGGTGGTCCTTGGAGGCAAAACGGATGAAGTTTCACCTCACATACTTTGGGCATGTTGTTAGGGGATGTTATTAGGTAATAGTGCACGTAGTTCAATGACGATTAATTTTTCTTTGGTAAGGAACATCATGCTTGGAAAGGAAGTGGGTCACTGAAGAGAGAAGAATCCCTCAGTCAGATGGCTTTACACAGTGACTGCTGCAATGAACTTGATAATGTCTGAATTAATGTGGATGGCCAAGGGTAAGAAAGAGTTAGGATCTATTATTCCTATGGTTGCTATGGGTTGGACTCGACTTGATGGCAACTGGCAATAAGACCAAGGGGCATATTCAATCATTTTAGCCAATACTTCAAGATTGAGCTCCATTAGTCTAGTGGCAAGAAGCTCCTCTGCAATCCTGAAGGTGTGCTGCTCGAGGCCACTAGCTGCTTCATGGGAGAAGGACGGGCAATCTCTTGTTCAATTAACTGTCTTTGAAAACCCACTGTAAGGTCAATTCAGACTCCATGCTATACAACAATGCCAATTCAAAGGGATCAATGCTGTATCAATTCTTCTTCATTGCTTAGTAAGCAATTGAAAATACCATGCCTTGAGGCAGGTGTGCTTTTCTTACCTTGCTTAGTCTTTAAAGATGTAACATTGGTTTTTAGCACTTTAAAGAGATCTATGACAACATATTTAGCTAATTCAATAGATCATTTTGGTTGTTGCTAATATGGACATGGACCCAAGTAAAATAAAACTTTTAACTACTTCAGTATTTTCTTCATCTATCAGGATGTTATTTATGGACCAATTGTATGTTTATTTTCTGCTTGTGTTTTTTAAATGTTTTCGTCTGCATTTGAAACTTGGAAAATGAATGAGAAGGACAAACATATTGATGCCCTTGAACTACAAAGTTGACAAAAAGTATTAAATACTCCATGGCACATTGTTTATTCCAAAAGAACAAACAAATCTGTTTCGAAAATTTTCAATAATGAGTGACTGGAATGCAAAAGTTAGGAATAGAGAAGAAGGATCAGTAGTTGGAAAACATGGACTTGGTGACAGAAATGAAGCTGGAGATAGAGTGATGGAATTCTGCACATTCAATGATTTATTCATTTCAAATGACTTTTATAAAAAACACAAACACAGGCTATACACATTGATGGTATGCAGAGGAATCAGATTGATTATGTCTGTGGAAAGAATCACTGGAGAAGCTCAATATCGGCTGTGAAAACTAGGCCAGGTGCTGATTGTGGAACAGACCACCAACTACTCATATGCAAGTTCAAGCTGAAGTTGAGGAAAATTAAATCAACTCCGCAGGAACCAAAATATGACCTTGAGTCTATCCCACCTGAATTTCAAAACCATCTCAGGGAACAGGTTTGAGGCCTTAAACACCAATGAGTGAAGACCAAATGGGCTGTGGGAGGATATCAAGAATGTCATCCAGGAAGAATGCAAAAAGTTATTACAAAGGCAGAGGAGGGAAAAAAGGCCAAGACGGATGTCAGAGAAAAGTCTAATTATTACACTAGAGTGCCAAGCAGCAAAAGCAAAGGGAAGAAATCAAGAAATTAAGGAGCTGATCTGATGATTTCAAAGGGCAGCTCGGAGAGACAAAGCAAAGTATTACAATGAAATGAGCAAAGATCTAGAGTCAGAAAATAAAAAAGGCTGAACTCACTCACCAAGTCTTAAGCTGAAAGAATTTAAAAACAAATTCAAGCCATGAGTTGCAATACTTAAAGATGCTTTGGGCAGAATATTTAATTCCAGGAAGCCTTAAAAGAAGATGGAAAGAGCACAGAAAGTCACTGTACCAGAAGAAACTGGCTGACACAGAAGAATTTCATAGAACAACATATGAGAAAGAGCCTGTAGTGATGAAGAAGTTCAAGCTACTCTGAAAGAATTGTCAGAAAACAAGGCTCAGAAATTGACAGCATACCAAATGACGTATTTCAATAGACACTGTGCTTACTAAGTTGTGCCAACAAATCTGGAAGACAACCACCTGGCCAACTGACTGGAAGAGATCTATATGTGTTCCCATTATAAAAAAAGGTGACCTGACAGAGCGCACAAATTATTGAACAATATCATTAATATCTTGTACAAATAAGATTCTGCTGAAAATTATTAAAAAATGACTGAAAAAGCAAGTCAATAAAGAACTGTCAGATGTGCAGTGTTGGTTTAGAACAGGCAATGGTACTCTATTATATTATTATTATTATAGAATTACTGGTTTATTAC
>NW_006399848.1:12293346-12295676 GCF_000299155.1 Elephantulus edwardii | reverse complement strand
CCAGGGATGGATTCTGTTTCCATACATTTTCAATCTATAGGCAAAACAGATCATTATGGAGGCTTGGCTTTATGAGTTGGATTGTGGTATCAGGACTGGAGGAAGATTCATCAACACCAACCTGTGTTACACAGATGACACAACCCTGCTTGCTGAAACTGAGAGGACCTTAAGTACTTGCTGCAGAAGTTCAAGGACTGCAGCCTTCAATATGAATTGAAGCTGAACATCAAGAATATAAAGATTCTCATCACTGGACCAATTGGGAGCATCATTATGGATGGTGAAGAAACTGAGATTGTTTATAGCTTTAGCTTACTTGGCTTCACAATTAACACTTTTGGTACCAGCAGCCAGGAAATCAAAAGACAAATTGCATTGGGAAAATCAGCTGTCAGGGACCTCTCCAGAGTACTGCAGAGCAATGATGTCAGTCTGGAGACTAAGGAGTACCTGACCCAGGCCATAGTCTTTGCAATTGCTTGCTATGTGTCAGAGAGCTGGACAATGACTAGGGAAGATAGAAGGAGAATTGCTGCCTTTGAGATTTCATGTTGGAGAAGAGTGTTGAATATATTATGGACTGCCAGGAGAACAAATAGGTTCATCCTACAGATGGTGAAGCCAGGCTGCTTCTTGGAGGCAAGGATTCTGAGGTTGTCTGACATACATTGGGCATGTTGCAAGGAGAAACCTGTCCTTGGAGAAGGACATCATGCTTGGAATGGTGGAAGGATGGAGAAAGAGAAGGAGACCACCAATGTGATCGATTGATACAGTGCCTGGAGTCATGATGATAGGTGTGTTTGAGACAGTAAAGTTGGCACAGGATAGAACAGGTTTCAGGACTGTTGTACATAGGGTGCTATGAATTGAAGCAACTCAAAGGCGCATAACGACAACAACAACAACAACATTTCTTCATTATTTCCAACTTTGTCATTTCAGTCAACAATTATTAACACATCTTGATTGCATGTTCAATTTTTTATTGGAAGATTTGGTAAAAATTACCAATTCTCTTTTTGGTTCTAGATGTAGGAACATATATATGAATTATAGTCATATTAACAGACAATTTGCATTGGGAAAATCATTGGGAATATCCTATCATCCAACATTGTATTTTAGGATAGAACTTGAAATTGACTATTTACTATAAAGGCAACACCATTCTCCTTCTGTTTTTCATTCCCAGCATTGTATATCATTTGATTTTCTGACTCAAAGTGGCCAGAGCTTGCCCAGCTCATCTCGCTAATTCCTAGAATGTCAATGTTCATGCATTCCATTTTATTTTTCACAATTTCTAATTTTCCAACATCCAGCCTACATGCATTACGTGTTCCAATTTTTAAAGAATGTATCACATTATTTTTCCTCATTTCAACTGACTTTCAATCTAAGATCTACCACTAGTACTATAATTGTCCATGTTCCTTTACTGTTCATAGGGTTTCTATACGTCTGTTATATAATAAGTGGATGGCCAATTCCGCTTCTCAGCCTATCTTAACCTAGGAACTTTACTAAAACCTGTCCACCGTGGATAACCTTTGTGGCATTTGATACACCAGTAGCATAGCTTTCATTATCACAGCAAACCACAAGTTATCTCAGTCAGCAAACTGACAGACAAGTTCTGTTCCAATTAGACCAATGTTCTTCCCAAATACAACAAACTGAAAAATTTAGTTTGTACCTCTAATAGCATACCAGTCCCAAAGGCAACAGATCAGAGGTACCAGTCACCTTTTTTCACCAAATCCCAACTACCAGGCCCTAAATGATTTAAACAAGATGCTCCCAGCCCAAAATTGATTATTAATTAAATGAAAAAGACCAAATAGTGCACAAAACGATCTGCTAGACCACAAGTGACTGTTAATCAAATTAAAAAAACAAAAAGGCTTACCTACCTGATCTCACCTGCTTCACTGATTCAATTTATGCTCATATCAAACCTATAACCTGGACCAGGAAGCTGTTGTTCAAACAGAGCAAGGGAACATGGCATGGTTTAAAATCAGGTAATGTGTGCATCTAGGTTGTATACATTCTCCATATTAATTCAATCTATATGCTGCACAAATCATTAAAGAAGCTAAAATCAATAAAGAAATATGTGGCATCACGATTGGAGGAAGACTCATCAACAATCTGCATTATGCAGGTTATGCAGATGGCATAATATTCTGATGATATTTCTGAAAACAAGGAGGACTTGAAATGGTTACTGCAGAAGATCAAAACCTATACAGTCTTTAATATGAATTGTAACTCAACATCAAGAAGACAAAAATCCTCACCAGTGGATTGATCAGCAACAT
>NW_006399848.1:12288152-12289789 GCF_000299155.1 Elephantulus edwardii | reverse complement strand
GACCCTAGGTAGACCCAGTCGCCCTTGGCTACCCTCTAGGCATGGTCATAGATTCCACTGTTTGGTAACAACATACTATTCCTAAGTTATTTCCATAGATAAAACTACTCACCAAAATCTTTGAGACTCTCATCTGATTACTGCCTATGAAAACTCACTAGAGAATCAGTCAGCTATAGGGTGGTTCTGACTCTACAGCAAACAACAATAAAGGCTTATTCTCTGCCAATAATAGAGAAGGTGATTCTTAAAAAGAAAAAAAAATCTGTCCCTCATCCCTGTTTGTTACATTAAAATTAGTAAGCAAATTATAGTCATCAGGTGATGCAAATGTTTATGCAATCAATTACTACTCAACAACAACAACAACCAAACAAACAGCAAAAACCAACAACCTGATATTTTGGCACTTTGAACTTGCCCAGAGATTCTTTGGGGGGAAAAGCTCAGAACTTTCCTTCCAAAATGTCATATCCTTAAAAATACCTACAAAGCATACTTTTGCTTTTCAACATATAAAGTCGCCATGCATTAAAATCTACTGAATGATTACTGTTGAGCAAGCAATGGTCTCTATAAAGATCATATAAATTCAAATGTATCATAGGAAAACATACTTGAGGTCTATATTTTCTGTTACTTAAGTAACTCATGGCACCACGCATTATGCTTTCCTCTGAGAAGGTTAGACGAAGATTTGGAAACTTCTTTCTGGTATTTCTTGAAGTTGACTTCAGTGTACTAGTAAATTGGACAAGAACTCAATCAATTTTGACTTATTTTATTTTTTTACTTATGTCTAATATTCTTCAAAGTGGTATACCCCTGGTCTGTCCATTGCTGTACAGAGGTAACTCGTGTTATCTGTGATGTTGAACACCGTGACCCTGATGTGCCAAATATGATAATGGTTACCTATGGTGGACAGTGTTTGGTGAAGCTCGCCAATTAAAACAAGCTTGGGAGCAGGAGTGGCATCCACTTCCAAAATGACTTGTCTCCAGAAACTCTATGTACATGGAGAAACAGCCAATGTTATACAAGTGTTCAGGTCTTTCATTCATAGGGTTGCTATGAGTCATCTAAGACTCGATGGCACTTAACAACAACAACAACAACAACAACAACAACATATTTTTTAATGAAAAGTGAACTTTATTTTAACAATATTTTCGTATAGCTTGAGTACTCTTATAGAATTCCCACAATGAAAGCACTTTTCACACTTCAATTATAGAGATTAACAAGATACTAATTTCATTAAAAAACACTTATCTTTTCTATTTCTTAGGACATCATGCTTGGGAGGGTGGAGGGACAGCGCAGGAGGGGAAGGCCCTCTCTGAGGTGGATTGATTCGGTGACTGGCATAATCGGGATGGTAGCGTCAGAGACAGTGCGATTGGCACAGGACAGAGCAGAGTTTAGGGCTGTTGTACATAGGGTAGCTATGAGTCGCAAACAACTCAATGGCACATAACAACAACAACAATACGAAATTTATACTTGGACAAAGAGGCAGTTGGCAGAGCAGAGCAACGAGACACTACATGGTTCAAAATCAAGAAGTGGCTCCATCAGGGATGTATTTTGTCTCCATACCTTTTCAGTCTGTATGCAGAACAGATCATCCGAGA
>NW_006399848.1:12276979-12287488 GCF_000299155.1 Elephantulus edwardii | reverse complement strand
AGGAGAGGAAGACCTTTTATGAGATGGATCAGTTCTGTGACTGGAGCGGTGGGAATAAGTGTGTTCGAGATGGCTAGGTTGGCACAGGATAGAACAGCATTTATAGCTGTTGTACACAGTGTCGCTATGAGTCGCAAGTGTCTCGATGGCACGTAACAACAAACAATTAGCAAAGCTTTGGTTGAAAGCTCAGATCCTTGTAATGTGTTTAAACTGTGATATCATGTTAATCATGTTAAAATATTTAGATTCAAATGTATACAGCTTAATAGCTATAGCTTTTTTGGTTAGAAATAAAGCTAAATTTCAAAATTTGTGAATCATACAGTAAAATGAATGGTCAGTCCACTGGATTTTCAGGGCCAAATATCCTTTTCACATATAACTTTCTTCATGTTATTGTTTGTTTGCTGATTTTAAATGACAGAAATATATCCAGGTTATAATATTAATATCAATAATGAATCACATACCTTAAATATTCTTATGTATCTAATTGTCCACTTGTCTTTTTAACTAAAAATTAGTTTGATGTGAAAGTTCATTGGTTCAACATCTCTCACTAAAATCAATTGCTGTGGAATTAGTCCCAACTCACGGTTGACTTTTTGTCTGATATATGAGGCTACAAAATTTAAAAGATGCTATTTGTATATCCTTGGCCCTGCACAGATTCAAAGCACACTTTCCCCACAAGGCAAGAATTATGCAGGGGTAAAAGTGTATACAATGTTTAAGACAGACAAATAGATTTTAGTCTGAAAATGTTTGAAACCAATTATTACTGTGATTTCCTATTCCATATTGTGCTTAATTTTGAAAGAAATAAGTAATTCTGTATGTCTTTCAAAATTAAGCACAATAGGGAGCCTAAAAACATAACAATAAACTTCTTCAAATACGGTCTGGAAGAAGGGCTGAGGTTGGTTCTTATGTTAGGTGCCATTGAGTTGAGCAGGACCTTAAGTGATCCTAGGAACAACAGATCTGAATCTTTTCCTGTCCTGTGCCGTCCTCACACTTCCTGACACCTATGACCCCAATGCAACAGTCAATGTGTCAATCCGTCTAGTTGAGGTTCTTTCTCTCCTTTAATTCTCTACTTCTCCCAACATGATGTCCTTATTCAAGGAATCTCATAGCAACATGCCAAAAGTGTGTGAGACTAAGCGCCATCATCTTTGCCTCCAAGGATCACTCTGACTGCACCTTCTCCAAAACATGTCTGGTATAGTACAACTTAATACTTGATTTTGCAATGAATTGAGAAATTGTGGTACATTCACACAATGGAATACTAAGGAGCACTAAGGAACAACAATTTTATGAAATATAATGCAACATGGGAGAGTCTAAACAGCACTCTGCTGGACAAAATAACTCAGTCTCTTAAGGACAAATACTGCAAAATACTATTATTGTGAAAATAAAAACCTGAGCAAGATGTATACAAATGTTCAAAAGTGAAAGGGAAATGGAGGAAGGGGGAGGGAAAGAAAAATAAAAATCACTAGGATAGTAGACGTTAGTAGACAGATGGAGGCATAAAGGAAAACAAA
Organism: Elephantulus edwardii; assembly: GCF_000299155.1. NCBI lineage: Eukaryota > Metazoa > Chordata > Mammalia > Macroscelidea > Macroscelididae > Elephantulus > Elephantulus edwardii. Next base: position 12,285,929 of record NW_006399848.1, on the reverse strand, counting down.
AGAGTCAATAGGACTTTGAAAAGCTGCAATGATATTAGGAATAAATCAATGATAATTTATTATATAAAATACCATGTCTAGAAATGGCTGTGTATTTTCATATAAACCCTCAACAGAAGAGAACTTCAGTGTGATTAAACGTCAGTGAGAAGAGAAAAAAAATGGCTGTGTAAAACACAATGTACATGAGTGAAACACAATGTATACTAATGATTGTATGTAAACCAACAAAATGTGGGGAGAGGAAGCATTGTGCTGTCAATGCAAAAGTAAGTGGTTCGAATCCACCAGCTACTTCTCATGTGAAAGAAAGATGGGCCATCTTCTCCCCCTGATATTTGCTATCTCTGAAAATCTGCTGGAGAGTAACTTACAGATCAGTTCTGACTCAAAGTATACAACAAGAAGTCAACTCTTAACATTTAGTTCCCCTAATACTGTATCTCATGAAAAAGTTATCCTTTAGCAATGATCTGCAATATAATAACTGAGCCACATGAATATTTCTTATTCATGAAGCTAAATTATGCAGAAACTAAAGACATTTTATTTCCTTGTTTACTTTCATTTCCCCAAAAGCAACATGTTACCGTGAGTCTGAACCTTCACAATGAATTCTACCATAAAACAGAGGGTCATTTGCCAGGAAAGAAATTCATGAACTTAAGAATTCATTGGATATTGGACATTTAAACAGAAGAATGTGAGAACTTATTGCTCCTGGAACTTAAAAAAATCTTACTGTAGACAGATTTGCCACTCAGGCTTTGATGAATAAAACACATATCAAGAACGAAATACTTTCAAAATCTACTGGCACTATTGCACTATGGAGCGTAAAAACAGTAATATGAGAAAACATAACAATTTTATAAGAAATGTGTGGAAAAATTCAATTTAAGGTAAAATTTTGAAATATGAGTGGAATGATGACTTTTGGAAAATCAGGAATATATGTTATAAGATAAAGGGAATATATAGTAGTATGACATTTCAAAAGAGTATGGAGTGTTCAAGAAAGTTTTAGAAATCTCCTGGCTGAAACATCAAATAAACACATAAGAGTTATTGAATGTAAACAGAAAGCTGAGCTTGTTGTGAAATATTTGTTTTGCTTTTAATATAGAACCAAAATATCTTATAGTCAATTCAAGTTCACCAGCCATCAAGTAGGAGAAAGATCAAACAATCACCTTCTGCAGACATCACTTTGGAAAATCTTTGGGACAGTTCTATTCTGTCTTACAGAGTTTGTATGGTTTAGAATAGATTCCACTGCAGTGGCTAAGAATTTTCATCATTCAGCAGACACTCCAGAGTCATTTGGACTGGAAGATAACATGCATAGAGTTCTCAAAAAATATATGAATAAATCACTCTGAGGCACTCTTGTTGTTCTTTTTATTGTTGTATGCCATTGAGTCTCCTGAAACACATAGCAACCGTATGCACAACAGCTCTTTATCTGTTCTTCCTGCATCAGTTTCAGTGCAAAAGAAGATGACCGTAGATGAGATGAATTGACACAGTGAATGGGAGAATAAAGTCAGGGATCTTATGCACTGAGAAGGATATATAGGGATTTGTGAATAATTGTAGAGTACAAGCTCTAAAATCATCTTAGTGAAAAGATAATGCAAACTTCAACAGAGAAGGCATGACATCCAGTAGCTTGTGGCTCATAGCAACTCTATGTACAACATCTCTGGACCCTGCTTTATCCTGGCCAATCTTATCATCTCTGACAGACCTACCAAGAAGGAACCAGTCCTTGGAGAGAGAGAGATCATGCTTGGGAGGGTGGAAGGACAGCACAAAAGAGGAAGATCCTTGATGAGATAGATTAACCCAGTGACTGGAGTTTTGGGGATGGGAAACAAAATGTTAAGATTTACTAATACTTCTTAGGTATAGAATGATTGTCGGGAGGCTAAGACATTTTGAATACCATTCAAATATGGGTTATTTTTTTTTTCCTTAAACCTCCCTGGGGCCATTTCCCTCAATAAAGTTCATAGTTGTGTTCTAGGTGAGTTGCAATTAGCTTTGACTATCTTCTCACTTCCAAATATCATCAGGTCAGTTTCTCCTTACTGAATAAGTTGACACTTTTGCCCTGTTCTTGGAATAGAGAAAACTATTAAAAAATAATTCAGTCCTCTAGACCAGAGAATCTAATTTACAGAATATGAGGATTTGACGAACTTGTGTTCATAACAGTGTTATTCACAATAGCAAGAAAATGGGAAAAAGCCCAAATGGCAAAAGCTGGATTGTGAATGGATTGAGAAATTATGGTGCATTCACACAGTTGAACACTCTGCAACACTCAGAAGCAATGATTTTTATATTATTTGATTATATTTAATGATTTTCAATTATTATATAACATAAGCGAAACTAGAAAACATTATAGTGAGTGAAGTAACTCAGTTTCATAAGGACAAATACTGCATAAAATCTATTGTAAAAATAGAAGGTTAATTAGTAAGATATGAATAAAAGTCCAAACGGGGAAGGAACTGGAGGCGGGGGGGGGGGCGGGGAAGAATGTAGAAAATGGAGGAAATCACTAAGACAACAGAGTTTGGTGACAAAAGGAGTGGTAGAGAAGGAATTATGAAAGATCCATGGGGACTTGAAAAGATAGGATGAAAATAGTCCTACATCAGTGGTGGTCAGTTTTATAAAACACAATGTACATGTTTTTGTTATGTGCCATTGAGTCACCTGTCACTCATAGAGACCCTATGCACAACAGCTCTGAACTCTGCCCTATCCGGAGCCAGTCTCGCTGACTCTGACATACCCAATTCCATTCTCCCTGTTATCATGTCAATCCATCTCACCTGGGATCTTCCTCTTCTGTGCTGTCCCTCCACCCTTCCAAGCATGCTCCAAGGACTGGTCCTTATTGGCCATATGCCCAAAGTATGTGAGACAGAGCTTCAGAATCCTTGCCTCCAAGGAAAAACTTGGTTTCACTATCTCCAAGATAGAATTATTTGTTCTCCTGGCAGCCCATGTTATGTACAAGACACTTCTTCAGAACCACATTTCAACGGTATCAGTTCTTCTTCTGTCATTCTTAGTCATTGACCAGCTCTCTAATGCGTAGCATATAACTGTGAAGACTATGACCTGGATCAGGTGCACCTTAGTCTCTAGATTTATATCATTGTTTCTCAGAACTCTGGAGAGGTTCCTGAAAGCAGAATTTTCCATCCTCTCCTGGAAATGATCCTACTGTGACAGTATCACGCTGCAAATGAAAAAGAAGAGGTACAAAATGCCAGTCCTGGAACAGAAGCTAAGGGACAAAGGACTTTTCCTCAGAACTGTCTGAGAAGAAATCCTTCCCTCAAACTAATACCAATGAATTTGGACTTAGAGACTGGAAGGAAAACATGCAAGAATGAATGAATGAATGAATGAATGAATGAATGAATGAATGAAAGAAAGAAAATTCCAAGTATTCTGTAAACTTGTTAAAAACCACAATTAAAAAAAAAAAAAGTAAAGACCCTCTGTAGCATGAGAGACCAGCAGCAAGGCAAGGTGTTCGACATCACAGAAATTAATTGAGACCTAATCCATCATATCAAGGATTGGATGGGGGAGGGAGGTGTTGAATGGGGGGAGTGGGAGTGGGAGGGACTGCTGGCAGAGTGGGGAAAGTGATGGGTCAAGACACACAGGCCAAGGGTGCAGGGTGGGGGTGGGGGCACTAAATCGATTTTGATTACTTATATAATGGAGAAATGTCTTTCATCTGTTGCTTTGTGTAAAATGTTTGTCTGTCATATACATTTCTAAAGCTGAGCACTCAAATTAACACAGACTAGGAAGACGGATTGGCCATCCACTTCCAAAATAACAGGCCATCTAAAACCTTATGTAAAATAGAGGAGTCCATGGTATATTCAACACTCTTCTCCAGCACTACAGCTCAAAAACATCAATTCTCTATCATCTCTAGTCACTGTCTGGCCTTCTGAAGCATAACAAGCAATTGTGAAGACTATGGCCTGGATAAGGTGTACCTTAGTGTCCAGACTGATGTTGCTCTTCAGTACTCTGGAGAGGTCACTGACAGCTGACTTTCCCAATGCAATTCACCTCCTGATTTCCTGGCTGCTGGTAGGTACCAAGAGTGTTGATTGTGGAGCCAATCTAAACTAAAGCCGTTAACAATCTCAATCCCTTCATCATTTATAATGATGTTGCCAATTGTCGCAGTGGTGAGAATCTTTGTTTTCTTGATGTTGAGCTTCAATCCACATTGAAGGCCGCAGTCCTTGACATTCTTCAGGAAGTACTTCAGGTCCTCCTCAGTTTCAGTAAGTAGGGTTGTGTCATCTGCATAATGAAGATTGTTGAATCTTCCTCCAGTCTTGATGCCACATTCCTCCTATGGTACTATTGCATAATCCTAAATTGCTATAATTTTTGGTATTTAAAACATTTTCCCAATAGTTACTAAATATATAAGTTGTTGTTGTTATGTGTGGTCGAGTTGCTTGCGACTCATAGCGACCCTATGTACAACAGCCCTAAACTCTGTTCTGTCTTGTGCCAATCCCACTGTCTCTGACACTCCCATCCCGATTACCCCGTCACTGAATCAATCCACCTCATAGAGGGCCTTCCCCTCTTGCACCATCCCTCTACCCTCCCCAGCATGATGTCCTTCTCCAAGGACCAGTCTCTTCTTACAACATTTAATTATACTTTGTTATTTTGAAATTTTAATATTCATTTCATTTCATTTCATTTCATTTCTGAAAGTTAAAATTGAATCATAGAACTACATCTATTTCTCTCATGCTTAATACTTAATTACAAAAAATATCAGACAAATGCTTGTGAAATGTACTGCCTTTAAAACAATTGAGTCCAAACAACCCATAGCTGACCCTCTGGTAGCTTTTGCAGAGGCAGGGAGAGCAAGGCAGGAGAATGGCCATCCCTTTCTGACAGATTGTCTGGCCCATGTGCTTTTGAGATTACAGTGCAGCTTCTTAACATAGGCCATAAGAGTTTTTCCCTGGCATGTTTACTCTCTTTGTTGTCCATGGGATGATTATTTAGTGCTCTCATGAGACTACTAATAAAGAGAAGTTAAATAATTACATAGGAGTAGCTATTTCCAGTAAATTTGTGCTGAAATTTTTAAGTCACACAGTTCAAGGCTACTAGCTTTTTGGCTCAAGAAGGATGGATAATCTCCTCTCTATGATTAACTGCTTCTTAAAACCTCCAGAGGGTCAGCTATGGGTCTGTTCCAATTCAACAGTACACAGCAACCCCAAGAAGAACAGAGAGATAGATGACATGATTTAAAAAAAAAAATAAACTCTGAAAGGACAATGTAAAACTTTCCAAAAGCTGTACAATCACATAATAGGTCATTATTTGACTGTAAATATTATTTGTGATTTTCAACATAAATAATAGGCTAGTAATGAAAAAAATTATTACTTGTCATCAACATGGTTAACAATAATAAAAAGTCTATGTTCAGGAATTATTGTTGTACTTTTTGAAGCATTTTATAAACTTTCTTAAGTGCCATAGGGAATTGTTCACAATCTTTACAATTTACAAATCATCCTTTTTTAAAAGAAAATAAGTGTAAGAAATATGTTATGTCCTCTTGGGCCTTATACTTTCAAAAAGTTTAATATTTTTTCTTCAACAAACTCTGAGTGAAGTTACACTCCAACCCAAGTGACATTAATGACTAACCTTGAATAATGAATTAATCTCCATGATATTTCACACTGATATGCATTACTGTATATCATTACTTGTTTTATTTATGGTAAAATATATAACAAACTGTCAGAGGATGCTTAGAAGAGGCTCAACAAATAATTAAGATTCATGAAATTATGTCTAAGAGTAAGTTATATCTAAAATTCTGCACCAAGCTAAGATGTCAATTTGTCTTCAGTTGCTCAAAACATCTTCTGTGCATAATTTATGTAAGCTGAGACTGAGAGGCTATCAAAATAGACTTGTGCACGTTTGTAGTTATATATGAATCTATGTTATTAAAATAAATTTTAGATAAAAATATGAAATTTAAGTTTGTGAATTTACCAATAAAAAAAGTTTTAATAATTATAAAGGACTATCCACATTTAGGAACTTTTTATTATTTAATTTTAATATACATATACACTAAAATTAGACACTGGACTGCCTGGTTTTTAATTTAAACTTTGAAGCTACAATGCAAAACTTCCAGCAAACTTGTGAAATTATATGGCAGTCTAATAATAGAGACAAAAATATCATAAAAATTAATTTCTTTTAAAAACAACTAAACAACTTAGAAATTTAAAATTTGTTTTCCTTTTATTTATTCATATTTTAAGAAAAAGAAAAAATAATTGCATAAACAAGAAGACTAATCTTTTTTGTTTTAAAAGTGTTAATTGTGGAAAGCTTTTTTTAAAATTTTATTTTACACTGGTTTACTTACAAAGTTTGCATATATTGTTTTTCATAAATATATATATGTATTTATATTTGTATATATTGTATATATTGTTTGTATATACTGTTTTCATGCCAGATATCTCCCCTTTTCTTTACCCACCTGTCCCTCCACCCATCGAATTGTGTGACCCTATAATGAAGGAACCCCTCTCTTTGCTTTGGATTCTTACACTTTCTCTACAATAATGGTCTTATACAATATTTGTCTGTATGAGACTGAGTTCACTCAGCATAATGCTCTCCAGTACCTCCTATTTCAGGTAGTAATTTAAAAAATCATTGCTCCTGCATGTTGCGTGGTATTCCACTGTGTGGATGTCCCATAATTTCTCATTCCATTGTGGTTGGGCATTTAGGCTGTTTCCATGTTCTTGCCATGGTGAATAATGCTGCTATGAGCATTGGTGCACAAGTCTATTTTGTGCCTCAGCTCTCATTTTCTCAGGGTATGTTCCAGCAGTGGAGTAGCTGGGTCATATGAAATTTCTGTTTTTACCATTTTTGAGGAAATGCCAAACTATCTTTCAGAGTGGTTGTATCGTTTTACAATTCACCAACAAAGTATCAATAAAAGTTTCTCTCTTGCCACATCCTCTCCAACATTTATCACTTGCTGCCTTGCTAAACTTTGCCACTGCTACTTGGGTAAGACGTTTTGTCATTGTGCTTTTTTATTTGCATCTCTCTTACTGCCAGTGATTTTGAGCATTTCTTCATGTGTCTGTTGGAAATTCAAATCTCCTCCTCTGTGAAAGATCTTTCCTTGTCTCTTGCCTATTTTGTAATTGGAGTATGAGTCTTTCTCCCCCCCCCCCGCCCCCCGAGGACCAGGAGTATTTTGTAAACTTTCGTTATGAGTTATGAGACCCTTGTCTGAGATGGTGTTGCCAAAAGTTTGTTCCAAGTAAGTAGGTTTTACTTTCACTCTGTTGGAAAAAAATTTCAATGAGCATAGAGATTTAACCTTTAGAAGGTCCTAGTCATCAATTTTGTCCTCTTCAGATTGTGCATTTCTGCCTGTATTGGGCAGTTCCTTTATATTGTAGACGAGGCCTTTTAAACTTCATCCCAGTTTGTCTCTTACGAACTTTATGGTTTTGGGCTTTCGACCCAGGTCTTTGATTGACCTTGAGATGATTTGTGTGTATGGTATGAGATGTGGATCCTTTTTCAGCATTCTGCAGTCAGCAGTCCAGTTTTGCCAGCAGCATTTGTTGAAGAGGTTGTCATTTCCTCATATGATAAGTTTTATTTCCTGATTGAAGAACGGTCAGAGCAAGTGCATCTGACATCCATGTTTCTTAATTAGCCCTTTAAAGATATCTTTTGCATCACATTTGTCTAATTCAGAAGGTTATTTGACTTCTTGACTGATGCTTTCATTATTGTATGTACGGATTCAAAAAAATGCAGTTCATGACAATTTCAATACTTTTTCTGTTTATCATGATGTTGTTTATTGGTCCAGTTTTTGAGGATTTTTGTTTTCTTTTGTTAAAGTACAATCCTTAATGAAGGCTTATGTCTATGAATTTCATCCTTCAGAACTTCAAGCTTTCTTTCTTTTAGGAAGCAAGGTGAGTCTGTTTATCACCTCTTCTTAATAAATCTTTCTCCAATACTGATGAAACATACTCCTTTACACGGGGTGTGTGTGTGTGTGCGTCTTTAATTACTTGTTCAGAAAGCACATAAAATAGGTAAGGTAAATTAATTAGGAAGATAGAAAAAGAACCAATAGTTTCTTATTATAGTTTTGTTGAAAAATATTGAATAAACCATACACTGCCAAAAGAACAAGCAAATCTATTTTAGAAGAAGTATATTGAGAATGCTCATTAGATGCAAGAATGATGAGGTTTTGTATTTGGGGCACGTTGTTGTTATTGTCCACATAATAACATTGTGCTTTTGAGTCAAGTATGACTCATAGTGACCTAATGAACAACAGACTTGGTTCCCTTACTATCTTTACCATTTCTGATATATTTGATCCCATTGCTGCAATCACTGGGTCAATACACCTTGATAGGAGTCTTCCGCTCTTCCGCTGACATTCCATTCTTTCCAGGCATGATATCCTTTTCCAAGGAATCACATCTTCTAGCAATGTGTCCAAAATATGAGAGACAAGCTTTGCCATCCTTGCCTCCAAAAAGCACTCTAGCTTCAGGTATGTTCCCAAGACATACTTGTTCATTATTTTTGTAAACTATGGGATATTCAGCACTGTTAGGAGGAATAATTTTATACTTAGAAAAGTAGAGGGTCAGTGAAAGTGAGGAAGAACTTAAAGAAGACATTATGCTGAGTAAAATATCTCAGACGCAAAAGGACAAATATTGCATGGTGCCACTGTTGTATAATGAGACTGATATCAGGGTTGGGGTAAGACAGAAAAACTGGATAAGTTGTGTATACTGCACTGAAACAGATGAGGGAG
>NW_006399848.1:12272788-12276693 GCF_000299155.1 Elephantulus edwardii | reverse complement strand
AAAATTATTAAAAAAAATAAAGAAACCCATCTATTGCAAAAAAAAAAAAAGAGACGATGAATTAAAACATCACTTAACAAAGGGCTGAAGAAAATTGTGAGGAAGGGGCCAGAGTGGGTACAGCTTTGTTCTCCTGTGCACACAGTCAGAACCATGACCCACGATTAACTGGACAACACTTAACAACAACAACTTTATTCAATGTATTTAGATATTAAAAGTAAAAATTGGCAAAACAACTTACACATTCAACCAAAGATGATTGCATAAATAAATTATAAGAGGCACTGTTAATTGGGACAACATGTTTGAAGAGATGTGTCAAAGAAGGTGAGTAGAGCCTCCTCAGAATGTATCTTATTGTGACGACTGTGAGGAACTCGACTATGGTGCAGGATGTGACAGGCTTAGTCTGCTGTTGATTCAAGAATATCTAACAAAAACTTTTTGTGGAGATATATATTTCTTAAGTTATTTTCATTTTGATGTAAATTTTAGTATAATATACAAGTACTACAATAGGAAAGAATTCAGGTGTCCATTTACTTTTTTAAATCATTTCTGACTCCATGGACATTTAGTGTCTGTCCATTTCTTACATTTTAAAATTCTCTCCGTTCTTCTCTTTGCTGTGTATCCACTCTACTTTATGTATTTTGTTGTTATTTAGGACAAAGATCACTTCAGCTCTGGTCATTATCTCAGAGCAGGAAGCAGGAGTGGCATCCACTTCCGACATGGCTTGCCTCCGGAAACTATGAACAGTGCTCTCAGGCCTTTCGTTCATAGGGTCGCTGTGAGTCATCTACTACTCGACGGCACCTAACAACAATAACAACATAAATCAAACCAGAGGAAGGTGCACACATGTCTTCTGAGAAGCAGTTGGTGGATGTGACCACCTGGCTTAGGATGTGAATCTAAGCGTTAGCAAATCTTTAACCTCTAGACCCCTAGAGATTACCTTATAGTCATTAGTGTATAAGTGATTGAAAGTACATAGAAAAGGCAATGTATCAAATTAACTAAGTGCTAATCACATAACCTGTGCAATTTAAATATATTTTGACAGACGTGTCTTTATGAACTGTGTCAGTATCTTCCAGGGACTTCACCCACGCAAGAATCTGTCTCTCCTTTATTTCTCAAACCTGGACAATTTCAAAGTTTTCTAGAGTCAACTTCTGCTTGACCTTTATACCCATTCTCTTCTCTGGGTTCCCGTCACAGCTACTTCAGAAGCTTAAATTATGTTTCTGAAATATACTTCCCTCATTGCTATTCAGGGTAGGTATTTATTTCTCAGCGCACTAAGTGCTAAAATATGAACATTCTTATAATAATAACCCCTGGAAACACAAACCAGGTTCATACGTTTATTTCCATTGTCTCTGTTCCAGCAAATGACTATTGTTGTTAATGTGCTGTCAAGTTAGAATTAACTCACACTTGACCCTCAAAGCAAATTTTCGTGGGCTGTAAATCACATTGCCCACCCTCCTTGGAGCAGATGAGGGATGCAAATCACCTGCTGTGAGCTGAGAGTGAAGTTCCTTACTTATTAGCCCACAGAATTCCCCAGACCGTGGTGGTAAACTGAATTTGAATTAATAAATTAATGAAGGAGATAATATTAAAGGGGTGGAAATAAATGCAGTGTAAGAAAAATAATGGAATTTTGAAATAGTTCATAAAGGTATTATTGGATTCAGAGGTATGATTAAAGTCTTCAACTAGTGAAAATGATTTAGCTTTAATTATATGAATTATACAAACAAAAGCTTTGATGAGAGAATAGCTCCAGTGAATCTGATAGCAAACACTGGCACTTTCATCAACTATCAAGCTTTAGTTCAATGAATTTTTGGATGGAGAAAATCCTTTTCTAATAGCAACATGGCTTTACATAGGATTAACTTTTAAACCTTTTGAAGTACTATTTGTTTTTCAAGGCTCTGCAAATGCTATAATATAAAGTCTCTCTTTATTTTCCAATGGGTGTAATTCTTCCTTTTTCCCCTCTTCCTCTGAAACCATAGCAACTATACTAGAGAACTGATCCCATTTTTACTAACACTAATGTTGTCTTTTACCTGTTTATTTCCAACAAAATATATTAATATTGCCAATGAAAGATCTTGGACTTCCCCTTTTTTGTTGTAAGTTCTTTTTTATTATATTAATCTTAACATAGTATAAAGTATTTTCCCTCTCATTTTGGGGTTGACTAGTATTTTCAAGAACTCCGGTGGCCTAGTGGTGAGAAGCTGCTCTGCAATCCTGAAGTCACGCAGTTAAAATACACTGTGTGCTCCACCGGAAAGGAAAGGCAATTTCCCATTGTGCAATTAATGGCTTCTGAGAACCCACTGGAAGATCAGCTATGAGTTGGTTCTGACTCAACTATACACAACGATGACAGTCTTTTCAGTGTCTCTAGATGTTCTTCTCTTGTTTATAGGGTTTCTCAAAATCCTCAATTTCAGAAGTGGGTGACGAATCCTCTTTCTAATCTGTCTCAATCTGGAAACTATCCTAATCTCTGTCCTCCATAGATGACCCTGCTGGCATTTGAAGTACCAGCAGTATAGCTTTCAGCACTATAACAACCCACAAGTCTCACTGGTACAGCCATTGACAGCCATGTGCTCTATTCATGAAAACAGATGACATCTTAAAACTAAAGTCAACCTTATCCAGGGCATGGTCTGTTTGATTACTTTCTATGCATCTGAAAACATGACTAAAGATGATAAAGAGAAAAAAAAAATCAATGCCTTTCAGTTGTGGTATTGGAGAAGAGTATTTGAGTGTACAAAAATCATTCAAATATATTTATTCAAATTCTTCTGGGCTTTATGCAATCCAGTATACAAAATATCCTCCCTGCAAATGCCTGCAGGAAACCTGACTATATGACGGTTTTGAAGTAAACAAAGAAAAATGGAAAGTGTAGGTAGAATGGCAAGGACTTTAAAAACTTTATACTCCTTCTTTCAATAATCAATCCCAACGACATTGGCTCTTTGATTTTGTCATTTGATCTTTATGTCTAATTTTCTATCAACTACTTAATAAATCTTTCTCTATTTGTCCTAATAATATGTTGTCGTTATTGATTGCCGTCAAGTTGAGCACAACCCAACGTGACCCTATGATCAAAATTTGGACTGAAGCCTGTCTATAACTATCGTCATTTTTCAAAGTTGATAGTTTCCAGAAGCATGTTGTTTAGGAAGTGGATGCCACTCCTTCTTCCAAACCTGTCTTAAACTGGGAGCTCCAGAAACACTGGCCACCATGAGTAACCATTATGGCGTTTCACACCCCAACAGTGTAAGGTCCAGCATCTCAGCAAACCCAGGTTTCTTCAGTCTAGCATGTTGACAGAAGAGTTCTATACCACTTAGAAGAATGTTCCTCCAAAATATAATAACTGACTTTTAAATACAAAGGCACTTGCTGAGGTCTTATTGTAATCTTAACCCATTAAAATTAATCATAAGATGCTTAGTAATTATTGTAAAACTTAATTCTGATTTAAAAGTTGATTATACTTAATTCAATCTATAGATCAATATATCAAATCAATCAATACACATCCAAATCAAGTCAACACTTCTGACAAAGTCTATCAAAGACAGTTTGGAGAGCTTTTCTCTCTTGTCATATCTCTAAATCTCTTTGTATTTGCATAAACACCTAGTGCTTCTGTTTACAATGAGGTCTATTGCCTTGTGTATATATTTGGAACTCAGAACATTTTTTTTCTGAGTATGAAAATGAGTACAGATTAAGAATAATGCCCTAAAATATAATACTTTTAGACTATTCTCTCCCCCATATACTTCAATGCTGTAAACATATTTCATCCAGTTTTTCTCAGTCTTACCCCCACCCCAATG
>NW_006399848.1:12253898-12272324 GCF_000299155.1 Elephantulus edwardii | reverse complement strand
CTATAATCCTAGATTAATATCTAGACCTGAAAAGCAAACAAATACGTATCTACTTTTATGATAAAGAACATTAAATGCACAACTGGTGAATTTTGCATAATATTTGCAGTTGCTATATTTTTAAGTGTAGCTGAGTCAGTTTCAACATGTAGAATCCTATGTACAACAGAACAAAACACTGCTTAGTCCTGCGCTACTCTCACAATCCTTCCAGTGTGAGATCTCACTATTGTGGGAACTGTTACTCTATTCTATTGAAGGCCTAGCTTTCTTTACAGACCTTCTATTTTAGGAAACATAATATTCTTCCCCAAGGAATGATCCCTCCTGATAATGGGAGGGTCCAAAATATGTAAAATATAATGACTTCTAAGGAACAATATTCTGAAAATCTAGATTGTATTCAATTTTTTTCTCCAACACAATTAACTCAAATGTGCCAATTGGAGCATGTGGGTGTTTGTATTTATTTGTGGGACTCTATGATTTTGTGTCTCCCTCCCATCCTCAGCCCTCTGGTCAGCTGTTTAAACTTCTTGAGAAAGTGCCAGATGACCTTGCACAGTGATTGTATCATTTTACATTCTCTCCACAACCTCACCAGTATTTGTTGTTGGCTGCCCTTTTGAACTTTGCTATTGTTACTGGGATGAAAGGATATTTCCAATATCTCAAAGTTGCTTTGCAATTACCATTTTTTAAAATCACAAAAGGTAATTTTACACACGGATCTGATCTTAAAGACTGACTAAGAATCAGATTTTTATATCTGTGAAAAGAATCATTAAAGTAGCTCAGTGTCAGCAGCTAAAACCAGGTCAAGTGTAATTGGTGGAAGATCATTAATTTCTCCAGTGCAAGTTAAAACTGAAGGTCAGGAAAATAATAAATGAATGAATGAATGAATCTATCTCAAGAACAAGAATATGACTCTGAAGTCAGTATCATCTGAATTTAAAAATTATATCAAGAACAGGTTTGAGGTGTTGACCACCAATAATGGACGAACCACAGAGCTGTGCGATATCACCCATGATGTCAGCAATAGATCATTATAAAGACAAAATTTCACTACAAAAGTTTCCATTTTAAATAGCCCCTATATTAAACCATAGCATGCAGATAAATAAATCCTCAATGTTTGGAAATATCTTGTACAATTAGAAATAAAATTTTGTCAATTAAATATGTTTATTTAACATTACTTGACATTGAAAATTATTATTTAATATTATCATTTAACATTTAATATAATCTTAACATTTTTCCAAGGAGAAATGATTGTGTAAATTACCACCTAATTTGGGAGGAGTTGGAGAGCATGATGCTAAGTGAACTAATTCGGTCTTATGAAGACAACGACTGTATAATGAGAATCCAAAGTGTGGATGGGGGAGCAGAGGGGTGAGGTTGGGAGGGAGACACTTAATCATAGAGTTCCACAAATAAATACACACACACCCCCAATTGTTGTGTTGCCAATCAAAAGTCTTGTGGTTCAAAACCACCAGTTGCTCCAGGGAAGAATGATAGGCACTCAGCCTCTGAAAACCTACTGAATCAATTTTGACTAAAATGCAGTGACTTACATTGATATGATCATGCTAATAACAAGCTCTAGTGACATAGCGCATTATATACTTTGTTGCTAAGTGAATTACTGGAGATTCAAATCCACTAATCCCTTAATGGGAAAAAGACAGACAATCTCTTCAGTATAAAGATTAAGAGCTTCAGAAAAAAGATGAAGCATCCTTAGAAGTTGAAATTGACTTGATGATAGCATTCTTTTTGGGCTTTTTTATTGTTTGCTTTCAAATCATATTTATAAATACCATCTATTTATTTAGCACATCCATTTTTCATGGCATCATTTAGTAATGATTTTACAGTTGAAGAATTTGTTCCACAAATGCACATTCTGATAATCCCAAGGTCCGGACAGGTCTCTTCTAGATCTGATACTGTGGTCATGTTTGAGACTAAAGGAGATTAAGGTCTCCGAAGCCCTTCTGGAAAAAGGTGTTACCTGATCAAGGAGATTAGAGAGAGCTCTCAGATCCTGTCTTGTGTCGCTTTGTGGGTTTCCGATGCTGTGTGTGTGTGAGGAGGCCACCCAGTTCGAAATGCAGATCCTGAAGTAAAACAAAACCAAAACCATCCCTATGATGTTCGCTTTCCTTGGTTTTCAAATAGCAAAAGGTAAGTTCTACTAAGGTACTTGATTGCGTGTATAACAAAAAATTATGGGTAACTTTAAAAGAATGGGAATCAAAGAACACTTAATTATTCTCATATGAAACTTAGTGGATTGGGAAGCACTTGTCAAGACAGACCAAGAAAATACTGTATGGTCCAAAATCAGGAAAGATGTACACCAGAGCAGTATCCTGCCTCCATACCTTCTCAAACTATATGTGGGACAGATAATTTGGGAATCTGGACCCTAAAAGAATAAATGTGACTTCAGGAACCTGTATTATACTGACAACACAACCCTGCTTACTTACACTGAGGAGGACCTGAAGCACTTGTGGCAGAAGGTCGAGGACTGCAGACTTCAATATGGATTGAAGCTCAACATCAAGAAGACAAAGATTCTCACCATTGGGCCAATTGGTAGCATAGTGATAGATGGAAAGGAGATTAAAACTGTTAACAATTTCAGTTTGCCTGTTTCCACAATTAATCCTCTTGACAACAGCAGTCAAGAAATCAAAATATTAATTAAACTGGGAAAATGTGGTGTCAGGACCTCTCCAAAGTACCGAGAAGCAGCAATGTTAGTCTAGAGACTAAGATGCATCTGATCCAGGCCATGGATTTTGCAATTACTTGCTATGCATAAGAGAACTAGACAATGAGTATGATAGAAGAAGAATCAATGTTTGAGTTTGATACTGGAGAAGAGTATCGAACATACCATGGACTGCCAAGAAAACAAACAGGTCTACACTAGAGATGCTGACACCAAGCTGCTCTTTGCAGGCAAGGATTTTGAAGCTCCTCCTCACATATGTTGGACATCTTTGCAGGAAGTACCAGTCCTTGGAGAGAGACATAATGTTGGAAAGATGGAGTGACAGCACAGGAGAGGAAGACCCTGAATTAGATGGAATGACTGAGTAACTAGTGGAATGTAGGGAGGTGTGTTAGAGAAAATGAGATTGGCTCAGGATAGGGCAGAGTACGGAGCTATCGTATATAGGATCACTATGAATTGTAGGTGACTTGATGGCACATAACCACAACACACAGAATGTTGAGAATATCTTTTTTTAAAATGTTCACTTTATGTGCATAAGTGTGTATTTGAGATGCTTATCTAAAATATTTTAATTGCAGAGTATCTCCACTCTCTGAACATTGATATATTTATAAAGGCCTTATTTTTTTAATAAGTAATACACACATGAGATTTACCTGATACACATAAGTTGATCATTATCTGTGGGGGAATCAACCTCATTTTTAAATGTTTGAACAAGTCAAATCATAATAGGTAAACAAAAAATTTAATCTATTAGTAATAGATTTCCTAAACAAACATGTTTTAACTATAATCACAGGACATTGTAGAGATCCTGTCATTTATAACATACTGAATTTTATCTCAATTGTGAGAAACTCATTAGTGGAAAATAGATGCTTCATGGATTTGTATTCTCAGAGTTTTCTTGATTTATTATACAGGTTATTGCATTCTCCATGTTTTATTATCTAGCTAGCTGTAAAGTGATCTTAGCTGTTTTGATAAGAAACAGTCATTCTCATCTAACCACTTAAGAATAATATGGTTACTAAGAATAAATTCTTTTTTGTTATGATTATTTTCTTACTAAAAGTATCATATATAATTCTTTTTTCAACCAATGATAAATAGATGCAATTCTGGGGGTATTAATTTTTCAATGCAAGAAATTTGGCCAACCAACTGGAAGAGATTGATAAACCAACAAAAAATGGTATCAGATAAAACATTGGCAACTCTTTAACAATGCTACTAATACCACAGCAAGTAAAATTTTGCGGAAGCTATTTCAGAAACTGGTACCCTACATTATATAGATAGAGAAACATAGATATGCTAGTACATATGATAGGAGGAATGTATGTCATTGTTGATATCAGGTTTTGACTGAAAGCAGAGACTACCAGAGAGATCATCTATGTTTACAGACTATATAAAGACACTCCATTCAACTGTATAGGTCATAAGAAATTATGGATAACAATACAATAATCTAGGAATGCCAAAAGATTAATTGTGTTCATGAGGAACCTGTGAAGAACCCTGTTGTATTGTTAGTTGCTGTTGATTAACTTGCCACTCACAGCTCTGAAGCCTGCCATATCCTGAGCCACACTTGCTGAGTCTGACACACCCACCCTATAACCCCACTTATTGTATCAATCAATCTCAACTGGGGTCTTCCTCTCCTGCATTGTCCCATCACCTTTGTGAGCATAATATCCTTCTCTAAGGACAGGTCCCTCCTAGAAACATGCCTAAAGTATGTGAGAGGAAGCTTCAAAATCCTAGACTCCAAGGAGAAACTTGGTTTCATCTTATCCAAGACAAACCTGTTTGTTCTCTTGGTAGCCTATGATTTGTTCAAGACTCTTCTCCAGCACCACCACTCAAAGGCATCAATTCCTTTTCCGTCATTCTTAGTCATTGTCCAACTCTCCAATGAATATCACACAATTGAGAAGATCATGGCCTGAATTGGTGCATCTTAGTCTCTAGACTGACTTCTCTATACTCTGGAGAGGTCCTTGACTACTGATTTTCTCAGCTTAATTTGTCTTTGGGTTTCTTGACTGTTGGTGCCAAGAGTGTTTATTGTGGAGCAAAGCCAGCTGAAATTGCTAACCACTTCAATCTCTTCTCTATCTGAAATGGTGCTGCTAATTGGCCCAGTGGAGAGAATCTTCATTTCCTTGATGTGGAGCTTCAATCCATATTGAAGACTACAGTCTGTGACTTTCTGCAGCAAGCACTTCAGGTCCTTCTAAGTTTCAGTAAGCAAGAGTTTGTCATGCATATGTCACAGGTTACTGATGAGTCCTTCTCCAATCCTGATGCCACATTCCTCCTCGTAAAGTCCAGCCTTTCGAATCATCTGTTCTGCACATAGATTAAAAAAAAAATATATGGCTACAGGACGCATCCCTGACATATTTCTTTCTTAATTTTGAGGCATGCTGTGTTTCCTTGCTCTGTCCTGAGAAATGCGTCCTGATCTGAATATAGGTTTCACATAAGCACAATCAAGTGTCTGGGATTCCTATTTGCCTCAAGGTTAGCCACAATTTGTTGTGATCCACACAGACATATGCCTTTGCATAATCAATGAAACATAGGTACTCTGGTACTCTTTGCTTTCTGTTAAGATCCATCTGACATTGGCAATAATGTCTCTAGCACCTTGGCCTCTTCCAAACCCCACTTGTATTTCTGGTAATTCTCTGTCAATATTCTATTCCAGTTTCTTTAGGAAAATCGTTAGCAGGGTTTTTCTTGTGTGTGATATTTGTGATATTGTGTGATAATCCCCACACTCTTTTTGATCATCTCTTTTGGGCATGGGAATAAATGTGGATCTCTTCCAGTCTGTTGCTCAGATAGTTGTCCTCCAGATTTCTTGGTACAACCTAGTGAGCACATCCAGGGCAGCATCTATTTGTTGGAATATATCAATTTGAATTCCATCCTTTCCTGGGGCATTTTTGAGTTGTGTTCTCTTCCACAACAATCCCTTCCGAGCAGCCTGAACTTCCTGCTTCATCATCATTTCCTCTTTATCGTTGATTTCTTGAAATTCTTCTGTATCAGCCAATTCTTTTTTGGTACTGTGACTCTGTATACTCTTTCTATTTTCTTTTAATGCTTCCTGAATGGTTCAATATTCTCCCTATAGTGTCCTTAAGTCATTACAACAGAATCAGAAAGGTATAAATCAAGATTGTGACCTTTTGTCATCCCTCTTTAATGTGTATGCTGAGGGGAAAAATAATCTAAGAAACCTCCATGAAAAGAATAGTCAAGAAATCAAATGATAGATTCTGCATCAAACAAATTTCCTACAAAATATTTCTTGAAAATTTTCAAAAGCACAGGTGTCATTTTGATAACCCAATAAGCATGGGAGACTGCACAATAAATGTGTGTATGTGTTACGAATCATCAAGTTGGAGTTGACAGATAGCTGGCCATCCTGTATGTTTTAAGCGGCTGTGTGTCAGGTGTTCATCTTTTTCTCATGGAGTAACTAATGAATTTGAAATGTGTACCTTTGTGTTTGCAGCACAACTCCTTAACACTAAGCCACTGATACAAAGAATAAGGAGGGAAAAAGAATTGATGAATTTGAATTACAGTGCTGGTAAAGAGTATTCAATGTGGTATGTCCTAATAGAAGAATGAACAAATCTTTCCTTAGAAATAAAGATGATGAGACTTTCCTTTTGGACATATTATCAGTGTGATCCATTCCACAGCAGATGCCTTACTTCTTGGTAAAGTGACAATTAGTGAAAAAGACAAAGGATCTTAATATGTTGAAGTGACACAGTTGCTATAACAATAGTAAAGATGGGAAGGGTGATAGTCTGGGCAGAATTTAATTTTTGTTGTACTTTGGGTGCCTAGGACTCAGAATCCAATCAAAAGTACCTAAAAGTAACAAGAAAAACAGTGTAGATAACTATTTACAGTCAAACACATAAAGCAAGGAAAGTAAAGTTGTCAATATGTGAACTAAATAATGACAGTAAGTCAAAGTATATATACGAAAGATGAAGATATTTCTCAAAAGATATTTCAAAGTCTTACTGTCTTTGAATTGGGATTGATGCATAATAGGCCACCTTTTGCATTTCCAAGGAAGTAAATATTGTGGGAGGAGATTGCTTCTCTTTCTCCCATAAAATAGGGTAAGAAGGCATAGCCTTGGCGATAGCAGCACTATTTTCTACTGTCATCAGTTATTGTTGTTGTTATTGTTTGCTATAGAGTTGGAACCAAACCATGAGTACCCATCCTTAAAAGAGTGATTTTTTTGAGCATATAAATGCATTTATTCAACAGTACAATGAAAAAGTAGTATTTTTTCATAGTAATGCACAACTAACTTAAGTTTCAACAACAGCATTAAAATCTTAGTTGCATCACGTAAGTGATCATGTGTGAAAACTATAATTATGACATAAATTAGGTGAATAAATGGAAAAAGGACAAAGTTTATTGCAAACTTGTGAAATATATGTATGTTATTTATTATTGTTGCTTGCCATCGAGTCAGCATTGACTCATCGATGACCCTCCAGTATGTTTTTAGAGGCAGTAAATCACATGGGAGAAAACTGCCCCACCCTTTTTCCAATGGAGAAACTTGTGGATTTGAACTCTGTGCTTTCGAAATTGCAGCTCAGCTTCTTACCTCTAGATCATATTTATTGTTTAGTAAAAGTAAAACTCATTGCCAACAAGTTGGAACCAATTCATAGCTGAAAGTTTACCCATATCTCTGGCTGTAGTGCCAATGACACTGCCTTACCTTCACACATAATGAACCAAATGACTGTGAAGCAAAGTACTGTATTTTGAGATATTTAAAAAAAATTAATATGGAAATAACTTAATATTTCTGTTGGAGAAAAGTACTGAATATGTCATGGACTGCCAAAAGGGAAAAATAAACCTATGTTGAAAGACGTGCAACCAGATTTCTTTTTAGAGGAAAGAAAGTGAAGCTTAGTCTTACATACTTTGGACACATCTTCAGGAAGAGTCTGTCCTTGGAAATAGACATCATGCTGGGAAAGTTGGAGGGCTAGAAAAAAAAAAAGAGGAAGAAGAAGATCCTCAACAGGCTAGATTGACTCAATGACTTTAACAATTGGCTCAAGCACATGAAGATTATTGCTGTCTGTTTGCCAGCAACAAACTGCAACACCCTGATGAGAGCAAGCATGACAGAGACATACCATTCCTGGAGCCATTCAGAGAGATGATCCAGCAATTTTTTTGGGAGCTGCAGCACACTTATATACGAGCAAGTAAACAGGAAGACAGGATAGGGTGGGCTTACAGATGTGGGGCATGTGGATTGGTCAGAAGAACCTCAGCTTCGTGCTGACCATGCCCATCTCAACAGATGTTGTAGCTGTCTTCCCAGGTGGCGAGCTTTCTCAAGCCAGTACGGCCAAACACAGGAGAGCTTTCTCTCAGATATGAAAGGCCGTTGGGAGGCTTGCACTTATCCGGAGCTAGGTGATCTGTCCAGGCCAGAGGCCCTCCCTTCCTCCCCAATATTCCCCAACAGAAGATGATGAGGATGGCACAGAACAGACATGGTTCAGATCTGATGTTTATGGAATTGCTATGAGTCATAGTCAACTTGATGGCATCTAACAGCAATGATACTCTAAAAAGCTTGTGGTATTTATTTTATCAATCATAAATAGCACACAACATGGGATATTCAAAGTGAGACTATCAGCACTCACATAAATTATCTATGAATGTTAGCTTAATAGATTAAATGTCAGTTTAATTTGTGTTTCTATAAATTCAGCCAGTATTTTGTTTGTGTTAAACTCAGTCAAATATATTAATAAAAATAATAACCTAATGCCTTGGATATGTTGTTGTTATAGACTTTAGAGTCTGCCATGAACAATGAAATGGGACCATTGCCATCCACAAGTCTTACATTGACTTTTCGTTAGACAGTATATTATCAGATAATTCTTCCTAGTTTTTCTTTATTTAGAAGCTCTGTTGAAATCTATTAACATTATGGCAAAGATATGGCATGCACATATTTGTGTTAAACTGAATATGTACAGAATGGATAAATGAATGTCAGACTTAGTAAAGTTGTTAATTATTGGCTAAAGTGAGTCTGTGTTATGTTTCATGATATCTTGAATATGACAGACAATGTCCTCCTTCTCTAGGAGCTTGTAGTCCCCAAAGACACTACAAATAACTAAAATGTTTAAAAAAAAACACAAATAAACAAAAAAATACAGTATTATGAAACTAGAAAAAAATTCACTGTCCTTGATTTTATATTCAGCCTTTAGGACAGAATATAATTGTTTGATAAGGTTTACAAGGCTGTAAATGTATGAGTCGACTATCTCATACTCCTCGAAGAGATTCCTCAAATAGAATGAGCTTGAACGGTAGATAGTTTTTGTTACCAGACATATTCCTTCAATGCTACACCATTGGAGTGTATACATTTGACAGTGGAAAGTTGAAAGGAAGCTATTAATCTGGGACTCAGAAAAGTACAGTTCGAGATAAGAACTGAAGATAATACAGACATTAATTAAATGCAAAAGTAGGGTGTTCTGGACAGTTAAAAGTAATCATTGTTTGCAATATGGATCAATTTGAAATTTTGACATTACAGGGAATCTAATATAGGGATCAAAGAAAAGAGATAAAGCTAAAGTAGGAGATATGGACAGAAGTCATCATTTTGTATACACTTAAAGCAGCTAGAATGTTTGTAAGGATTCTAATCAGATGTGTTATTACCATATTTATCTGTTTAAAAAGCCCCCTCACAGTAAGACAATAAAATAGACATGAACAGCATTAGAAGACACAGCTGAGGTGACAAATATCATGAGAAAAAGGAATAAGTTGGGAAATAGTAATCATAAAAATGGGGCTAATCTGTGCATTTTGAAAAAGTTTTAGGTATATAATGAAATCATTTATTTAAATCGAAACTCGTGCAAAAATATATATGTAGAAGAGTATGGATTGATTTGTGCACTTCAGGTTTGTGGTCAAGGTGAAGAAACATGCAACAGGGATTTTAAGAAAATAGATGTATGTAAATTTGGGTTTAAAACATTGAGTAGATGAGGAGTGAAATATAGCATAAGGATATTTTCAACTTTGAACCACGGACTTTAAAGAGATTCTAAGATTTCCAAAAGAGAAGCCTAGTACTGTAAGGCAGAAGGAAGCATAAGTCAGAGTCTTTGGGATATACAATGAATATTTTACTGTTTGCCAAACAGAAAAGAAAAATAATATAATTAAAAAACAAATTAAGCTGAAACTCAAGAAAAAGCTCAGAGTCCTAGAACAATTACAGCCTCTGCACTTTTCTTGAGAACTTTTTATTATTATTATTAATTTTAATGAAAATTTACAGAGACTTTGGATTTCTACTCATTCAATGTTGCAATTTTTTCTCTGCCCACCCCTCCTCCCTCTAGTTCACTCTCATCTTTGAAAAGTAAAAGAAAAATTCTTTTATTGTTATACAATCCCTCTCCTAAAGTCCACTCCACTATGCAGCCTTCATTCTGTACTTCTGACATGACAATAATACCTAATCAGCTATCCCTTTTCAACAGTTCTCTCTCTCATCTGTTTCAGTGTAGTCAGTACACATTATTTATCCACTCCTTCTCAGTCTCCTCCCAACCCTGATGTCAGTTCTGTTCCACAACAGTGGCACTAGGCAATATTTTTCCTTTTGTGACTGAGATATCTCACTCAGCATAATGTCCACCCATGTTTATTGTGGCTTTGTTTGCAATAGCAAAGTTGGAAACAACCTAATCACCCATCAACAAACGAATGGATAGAGAAGCTGTGCTATATTCACACGATGGAATACTACGCTGCATTGAAAAACAAGGAACTCATGAAAAAGTATTCAAAATATATAACCTGGAGCTTCTGCACTTTTAAGTATTGCACAAAGGTAAGGAATGTTATCTCAGAGAGAAACGGGTTCTTTGCAATGTGCTTCTAGAGAACACATTGTGTCTTTACACAAAGATGTCTGGGCAATCTTCTGTGTGAGTACAGCCTCTGAAAAACCTCTAGAGGTGACCCTCTACAAGCTACCAGTTGATTAAAACTTAACACCACTTAATAGCAACAACCTCCCTGTTCTGGTTACTTTGTTTTCACGGTGCTAAAAAAAGATGTAGGCTACAACGCATTGCATTAGTGGATTAGTCAATACACACAAAAAGAGGTAATTCAGTAAAAAGTCATGAAATGACTGAAAGAAAAGTAGATTTTGATAATATTGTGATTTAATGATCTAATACTCAGATACTAATGGAAAAGTTAGGGAGCTCTGGTGGCTAGTAGTAAGGAGTTCTGTTGCCAACCCAAAAGTATATGGTTCAAATCCACCAGCTGCTCCATGGGAGAAGGATAAGAAATCTCCCATGGGATTTACTGCCTCTGAAAACCTGCTAGAGCGTTAGTTATGAGTTGGTGCTGACTCAATGGTACAAAACAACAACAATGGAAATGTCAGTGGCTTGAACCATTTTAGTGGCTCTCTGGAAGTAAAGATCTGGAGGTGTGCTCCCAGAAAGATTATAACAGAAAATACTGTTTGCAGTTCTACTTTGTCATGTTGGGTTTCTGTTAGTAAAAAATTAGGGTATAATGTATTAAGTGTTGGAATTCTAACCTAAAGATCTGAGGTTTGATCTACCAGTCATTTCACAGGAAATGGATATTTTCCTGTCAAGATTTACAACCTTGAAAATCAATGGAAAGTTGTTGTGGGTTAGAATTGATTCAGCAGCAGTGAGTTCAGTCCTGCTTTTTGTTAACACGACTATTAACGAGCCTTCTCTATCACCCACCTTTAAATCAGAATTTATCTATCAAATATTCTTCTAAGAAAATTTTCAGTTGATTAATATTGATGTGAATTGCTTGCAACCCTATGTACAACAGTTCTGATCCCTGTTCTATCTTTTGCCAACGTTATTGTCTCTAAAACAGCTACCCCACTAACCCAGTCACGGAGTTAATTCGTCTCATCAAGGGTCTTCCTCTCCTGCGCCGTCCCACCCTCCCAAATATGATGTCCCTCTCCAAGGACTGGTTCCTCTTTACAACATGTCCAAAGTATGTCAGATGAAGCTTCAGAATCCTTGACTCCAAGGAGCAGACTGGTTTAACCCTCTCCAAGATGAACTTGTTTGTTCTCCTAGCAGTCCATGGTATATTCAGTACTTTTCTCCAGCACCACAACTCAAAGGTATCAATTCTCCTTTTATCATCTCTAGTTATTGTCCAGCTTTCTAATGCAAAGCAAGTAATTGTGAAGACTAACGGCCTGGATCAGGTGCACCCCAGTCTTTAGACTGACATTATTGTTGCTCTTCAGTCCTCTGGAGAGATCTCTGATGGCAAAATTACCACAATGCAATTCATCTTTTGATGTTCTGGATGATAGTACTACGAGTGTTGATGGGGAACCAAGCAAACTACAACTGTTGACAATCTCAATCTCTTCACCGTCTATCATAAATGTTGTCAATGGATCAACTGTTGAGAATCTTTGTTTTCTTGATGTTGAGCTTCAATCCATATTGAAGGCTGCAGTCCTTGACCTTCTGCAGCATGTGCTTCAGGTCCTCCTCGGTTTCAGCAAGCAGGGTTGTGTCATCTGCGTAATGCAGATTGATGAGGCTTCCTCCAATCTGGATGCCACATTTCTCCTCATAGAACTCAGACTCCTGGATGATCTTTTTTTGCATATAAATTGAAAAGCTATGGAGATAGAACATGTCCCTGGCATACACTCTTTACAATTTTGAACCAAACAGTATTTCCTTGCTCTGTTCTGATAACTGCTTTCTGGTTAAAGTATGTTGTTGTTGTTGTTGTTATATGCCATCAAGTCATTTGCGACTCATAGTGACTCTATGTACAAGAGCTCTAAACTCTGTTCTATCCTGTGCCAACCTAGCCATCTCAAACACACTTATTCCCACCACTCCAGTCACAGAATCGATCCATCTCATTGAAGGTCTTCCTCTTCTTCACTGCCCCTTCACTCTCCCAAACATGATGTCCCTCTCCAAGGACCAGTCCCTCCTTGCAACATGCCCAAAGCATGTCAGATGAAGCCTCCGAATCCTTCAGTCCAAGGAGCATTCCGGCTTCACTTTCTCCGGGACAAACCTGTTTGTTCTCCTAGCAGTCCATGGTATATTCAACACTCTTCTCCAGCACCACAGCTCAAAGGCATCTAATCTCTTTCTATCAACCCTATTTACTGTTCAATTCCCTGGTGTATAGCACGTAATTGCGAAGACTATAGCCTGGATCAGGCACACCTTAGTCTCCAGCCTGACGTCATTGCTCTTCAGTACTCTTGAGAGGTGCCTCACAGCCGACTTTCCCAATGCAATTCGTCTCTTGATTTCCTGGCTGCTGTTACCAAGAGTGTTGATTGTAGAGCCAAGCAAACTAAAACTGTCAACTATCTCTCATAATAAGCATAATCAAGTTTCCCGAGATTCCCATTTTTCTCAGAATTAACCACTCTCATCCAAATATATGCACGAATAAGTAGAGTCAAAGAGAATAAATTAGAAGATTTCTATCAACTTTTGCAGTTAGGAATCAATCAAACATGCAATCAAGATGTATTAATAATAATGAGCTACTGAAATGTAGAAGTTGGGAACCTAGAAGAAATATCACCAGTTGGAAAACATGAATTTAGTGATGGAAATGAAGCTGATGATATAATGATAGAGTTTTGCATACCAATGTTTTATTCTTTACAGATAGCTTTTATAAGAAACATAAGTGCAGGCTGTACACAACATGTATGTCACCTTTTGGTATGTATATTTGAATTATAGGAAACAGAAAAAAGCTTTGATAAATTCAAGAAGAAATCTTAAATATTTCTGAGAAATATATATGGATCCATCTTAGAGTTTACCACTAGAATCTTAATTAATTGTGAGTGTAAGAATTTTTGAAATCATAGACTTCTGTGCAGGAGGGCACAGCTACATTTTTGAATAGCAATCAGGAAGCTTTGCACTCATTTGAGAATAAGAGCACACATGACTAGCATAAAATGGCACAGAATATGGACAACCAAGCTAAGCTCCGTCTTCCAGTTTAATTTTCAAACAAATGGAAGAAGACAGCTCACAACCCCTTTACTTCGGAGTGTTACTGATTCTTTTTTAAAAGCAGAGAGAATTTGAAAACTATTTTGGGTCAGAATAGAATGAACTAAACAATCCTACAAACTTTCTATTCACTTTCAATGTAGTTAATAACAAATGTTAAAATATATTACACAATTAAAGCTGTTGTTCAATATGTTGTATTATTCAAATTAGCCGATTTAAACTGCAGAAAAAAGAAATATTTCCAACTGGTCGCGTAAACATTTATCACAGGGATTATTGACATGTTTGTTTAAAAGTAGCATAGAGGAAAAATCAGAAAGCAGAAATGTCAGAAGTGTAAGTGTGTTTCTGACATAACTTGTTCCTGTAATTTCCCTCCCGCTTTTCATCCTCAAACGCAAGTAAAATGTAAAGAATTTCTTTAAAATATTTTCTAAACAATTAATGTCTTTATAATGTTTTTCATCAGAAGATGGCAGCAGCATCCCATAATCCATAATACTTACAAGTTCATTGTAACAGTGTAATCAAATTGTTTGGAATATTTAAAAATCTATTTTATTCTCAGTTAAAAGCTAATCTGTTGAAATGTTGCTTAGTATGAATAATGCAACAAAGTACTGATTTTTGAAGGTAGTGGGAAGAAAGACAGTTTCTAATCTAAACAACTCCACAAAATAAACAATTTATTCAATCTTTTCGACAAGTAGAAACAAACATGTAACATTTTACAACTTTAAATAAGTTTTAGTTAATTATTTTGAAAAATACTACAGCATAGATACTATTTCAATTATGTTTTTATTGTGATTTTAATGAAAGTTTACAGAAAAGTTAGGTTTGTATTCATTAATTGTTGTACATTTTCCTCCTAACCCCAAAGGTCACTTTAAAAAATATGGAGTTTTTAAAATAAAATATTAACATTTGTATACTTATTCATATTTTTAGTTGAATATATGCATAATTAACAATATTATTTTTCTTTGATAAAATGCTTAGAATGTCCAATCAGTGAGATACTTGTAAGGACACATGTTGATGAGTAAATAAAAGTTTTGTAGGAGAGAAAATTATGTTCAATGTCAGTACCTGAAACTGATGACCATTCGGAAGATTTCTATTTTTAGGCAACTGCTGTCTTTTGAACAGTATAAAAAAAATGCAACCAAAAACAACCCCCCAAAAAATAACAACCCCAACCCGTTCTCTTTGGGCTTTACTCTTAGGTCTCTCTGATCTGCCTTAAGATGAATAAATATTGATTTATGGTTGCATCATTTCCTACCTCCCCCTCATCCACTTTGCTATGCATCTCCTTTTCTGGACTGTTGTCATACAACTAATGCCTAATTGTATATTCCTTTAAACAGTTCTTTCCTTTCTTCGTATGTTCCAATGCACAATTATAATTAGTTCCTCCCTAACCAATGCACTTACAAAACAGCATCGTTACTTTCAAAATATAAATTCGTTTGGAAAAATATGAAATCTTAGTTATACACAAAACAAGTTTCCAGAATTGCTCAGTGTATTTTTTCTGAAGAATTCATGCTGTGCATATTTTGATTTCTGTGTTTAAAAGAAACAAACAAAAAACACAACTTCCTATAGTGAATGTAAGTACTTTTGAACCTTTAAATTATTTTCTATTAAAATGGGTCCATATTCATATCATATCAGGCAGTATGCTATTGTCCAGGTATACTTGAAAAGAAATAAATTTCAATCAATCAATCAATGTATGTATTTAAAAGAAAAAAATTACAATAAACTTGTTGTAAAAGAGGAATTACACGGTAGTGAAATAGGCAAAAATTACTTACTAACAATAATGTACTATGGCTGTGAGATTTTAATTCAGTTGCTATTGTTAGGTGTTCATAAATCAGCTCTCATTCATAAGAACGCTGCGTTGCTGTTGTTGTTAGGTGCTGTTGAGTCAAATATGACTCATAGTGGTCCTATGAACAAAAGTTCTGAACCCTGTCCAATCCTGTACCATCTTCACACTTCCTGACATACAAGAGCCCATTGTGGCAGTCACCATGCTATTCTTCCTAGTCAAGGATCCTACTCTCCTTTGCGGACCCTCCACCCTTCTCTACATCATGTTGTCTTCCAAGGAATAGCCCCTCTTAGCAACATGCTCAAAGTGTGTGAGGTGAAGCCTTATCACTCTTGCCTCCAAAGAGCATCTGACTGCACCCTCTTCAAGACATCCCTGTTTGTTCTGTTTGTTCATGGATGCTCAGTGCTCTTCTCCGACACCACAGCTCAAAGGCGTCAGTTCTTCCAACCCTAAATACAACAGAATAAAACCCTGCAAGGTCCTGGGCCAACCTCAAGAACGTTGCGGTATTTAAGCTCAGAAAAGCAGCCACTTTGTGAAACACAGTGTAAATTCAATTGCCTCGTATGATATGAAGGAAGACAGAAAATTTGAACTTTTATGCTCCAAGTCACTAAAAAACAAGAGTATGTTTTCGGTGTTTTTCTTCTAAGGATATAGAAGTTAACTTATTCTGCTACTCTTGCTTTCACCCTGTATTCTGTGTGTGTGTGAAAGGCCTGAACCTTCATATTTTCCCTCTTAAATCTCTTATTAGAATCTGACTATGGCAACATCATGAAAAAAGAAGAAGAGATTGAAGTTGTCAATAATCTCATCTTACTTGGATTCACAAGTAGCACTTTCATATCTTGTGCAGTTTACAAGCTCTGAAACTTGTTGTAGAAACAGCTATGGTGTGGTTCCAATTTAAAGGAAATGAATAAATAAATATCTCACAAATATGAAGTGTAACATTTAAAATTGCAAAAAAAAGAAGATGTAAAAACCAAACCAAACCAAACCAATCGACTGTGTTACATTATGGCAATATGCTGTGGAGAGTCTCTCCAAAATGCTAAGGAGCATTGATGTCAGGTCAAAGATTGTTGTTATTGTTGTTATGTACTGTCGAGTCTCCTGTGACTCATAGCAACCCTATGTAAAACAGCCTTAAACCCTGCTCTATCCATCTTATTGTCTCCAACCGACCTACCCCCATTATCCCAGTGACTGAATCAATCCATCTAATCAACAATCTTCCTCTCCTCTGCTGTCCCTCCACCCTCCCACATATGACAGTCTCTCCAAGGACTGCTTCCTCCTTGAAACATGTCCAAAGTATGTCAGATGAAGTTTCAGAATACTTGCCTCCAAGGAGCAGCCTGGCATTACCCTCTCTAAGATGAACTTGTTTGTTCTCCTAGCAGTCCATGGTATATTCAATACTCTGTTCCACCATCACAACTCAAAGTCATCAATTCTCCTTCTATCATCTCTAGTCATTGTCCAGCTATCTGATGCATAGCAAATAATTGTAAAGATTATGGCCTGTATCAGGCACACCTTAGTCTCCAGACTGACACCGTTGCTATACAGTACTTTGGAAAGGTCTCTGACAGCAGACTTGCCCAGTGCAATTCTTCTTTTCATTTCCTATCTTCTGGTAACAAGAGTATTGATTATAGAGCCAAGCAAACGAAGCTGTCAACAATCTCAATCTCTTCGCCATCTATCATGATGCTGTCAATTGGCCCAGTGGTGAGAATCTTTGTCTTCTTAATGTTGAGCTTCAATTAATATTGAAGGCTGCAATTCTTGACCTTCTGCACCAAGCACCTCAGGTCCTCCTCATTTTCAGCAAGCAGGGTTGTGTCATCTGCATAATGCATATTGTTGAAGAGTCTACCTCCAATCCTGATGCCACATTTCTCCTCATACAGCCCAGTCTCCCAGATAGTTTGTTCAGTATATATACTGAAAAAGATAAGGAGATAGGACACACCCTTGAAGCACACACGTCTCAATTTTGAACCAAGTAGTGTTTCCTTGCTCTGTTATGACAACTGTCCAAGTATAAGATGAACTTAATTCAAACAACGGTCTTTTCAATTACGTGTTATACATCTGAGAGTTGGAAAATGACTAAAAATAACAGACTAAATGATGTCTTTTAATCATGGCATTGGAGAATTATTTAAAAACACTCTTATAATCCACAGTAATCCATAGAAGATGAACTAATAACAACAAGGCCAACTTCAAATAATGGGGAGAAATAGGTTACTGGTTTAGAAAGCAATTTATTAAAATTTTAGGGCTAAAGCAATTTAAGGCACATTTAGCTCTCACAGCATACAAAATATTACTTATGGAAATAGTACAACTTAGATATAATAAGATGCTAAGTCATAGCATCTAGCCTTAACACTAAGAATATATGTTGACTCAATCTAAGAACTGAAGATCAGACCAGAAGGATGGGGGTGATTTCCTAAAGATTTCAGAAAGAGTGGAAGTTAGGGAGTAGATTGTTGTTGTTATGCACCGTGGAGTCGCCTGTGACTCATAGCGACCCTATGTACAACAGCCCAAAACTCCACTCTGTCCTGTGCCAATCTCACTGTCTCTGACAC
>NW_006399848.1:12252775-12253340 GCF_000299155.1 Elephantulus edwardii | reverse complement strand
TCTATCTCCTCTATCTCTATCTCTATCATCTCTATCTCTATCTCTCTATCTCTATCATCTCTATCTCTATCATCTCTATCATCTCTATCTCTATATCTAATCGATATCTATCTATATATCTATGTCTATATCTATCTTTTTAATATTATATAAATATACCATTACTTTGAAACAGTCAAAACAGTCCCTACTCATGACAAATTTTTAATCAAAATTACCTTCATTTACTGCATTTACAGTTTCTGAATCACAGAAAATTATTTTAATTTTTTTCCCTGAACTTAATTAATATATAGGACTTGATATATCTGTCTGATTCACTTACAAAATCCACTTTACTATTTAAAGACACAGTGGAGAATGGATCATATTCAAAGCCTGATAACTGCCTACGTTCTCAAAGAACTTGAACTTTAAAAGAAAATAATTCTCTATTAATGAACATAGATAGCTTTGTTGTTGTTGTTGTGGTTATGTGCCGTCGAGTCGTTTCCGACTCATAGGGACCCTATGCACAACAGCCCTAAACCCTGCTCTATCCTGCGCCAACCGCACCGCCTCTGAC
>NW_006399848.1:12248530-12250970 GCF_000299155.1 Elephantulus edwardii | reverse complement strand
GTATTAAAAGAAGATGGAAGGAATATACTGAGTCATTATATAGAAAGGAATTGGCAGATACAGAGGAATTTAAAGAAATAACATATGAGCAAGAGCCTACGGTGATGAAGGAAGAAGTTCAAGCTGCTTTGAAGGAAATAGCAAAAAATAAGGCCCCAGGAATAGATGGTATTTCATAGATAGCTTTAGAAAGGATATTTTTCAAGTTATGTTTTATTTGTAACTCATATACTTGGTAAAAACTGGACCATTTATGGAAAACCAAAGAAACCTTTACATTATATTGTTGATTAAGAACATTAAGTGTATCAGAGGAAAATACATTGTTCCAGCTTTTCCTTCTTAAAGTTTCATGTATATTCCAGGAATTGATTCTTTACAAGCTTTTATTATCTACTGTCAAATAGGAACATACTGATAGCTGAGCTTCCTAAGAATTTTCAGGAGCAACTGTTGGATTTGAACTGCTTGCCATTGAGTTGACAGCA
Source organism: Elephantulus edwardii (assembly GCF_000299155.1). Lineage (NCBI taxonomy): Eukaryota > Metazoa > Chordata > Mammalia > Macroscelidea > Macroscelididae > Elephantulus > Elephantulus edwardii. The sequence goes on along the minus strand of NW_006399848.1, from coordinate 12,250,482 downwards.
CAACCCTTTACCCTTAAGCCAGTGAGTTTAGTAGGATGGAAACAGTTCCCAATCTTGATACTAGGGTCCCCAACATCTCATTTACATGATATGTATATATCTTTCTCTTTGTATACTACTTTGAAGCGCTAAAATACATACAACCTCTCCTCCCATGCAAAAGTGTTGCATATATTCTGTTATTGGCAAGTTATCCTATTTCAGTGGTGAGTGACAAGAATCTAATTTGTATATTCCTATCCAGCCATTATTTTTTCAGTTCTTTCAGTTTGAGAAACGCCCATTGTGTTCTTCTCTTTGATTCTTTGACCTCCAGTTCTTTGTGAATTTTACTATAGTTCTTCAAAGCTGACTCTGGGTCTTGCTTTTACTATTGATATTGATGCTCTTCATTGACCCTTGTAAGGTCACTGTGGGAACTTCATCTCTACAGATGTAGTCAAATTCCTGTGTAATCTGTCAGGTAAGGTCCATGTATATATTCTCTACTACATTTTTTTTTCTTTGCCAGGAACGTACCATAGATTGTACACCATTCTACCATTTATTTCCCAGCCTCTCATTTTGTCACCTAGGCCATATTCTTCAACCACCAGAACTTCTTTGCAGAAAACTCTATATTGTTCATTTGTGGTGTTGCTGAAAAGTATCTGATATAAAACAGGCTTCCAAAAGAAGAAACAAATCTTCCTTGGAGGAAGTGCAACCAAGTTGTTCCTTAGAGTGGTGAAATTGCCTTTCATTCTTCTTGTGCATGCTGTCAGGGAAAGCGAGTCCTTGGAAAAAGACATCTTTCTGGGAAAGGTAATGGACAAACAAAAGAGAAGAAAGCTTCTTAAACATAGACAAAGACAGTTCCTGTAAAAATAGAATTGAGCATGGCACAGATTGTGACATTAGGGCAGGATAAATGCAAGGTTGGTTGCCATGAGTCCTAGTGGACTCTGTGACACATAATAAGGTCAAGAATATTCTGTCATTGGATGGGAAATATTTAAAAACCCACAAAAACCAAATAAAAAAATAGATCAAATAAACTCGACACTCATTTCGGTTGAGTTGGAGCCAGTGCTTTACCCCAAGCTGGGTTTCATCAGATTTTCAGATTGTTCATCTGTCTCCTATAGAGTACTTGGTGGATTCAAACCACCCATCTACTTAAAGGACAATTTTAAGAAATTGTATACACCACAGGTGGCTTAGTATTGATTTGGTTGAATATATCTTCCGGTTATAACGTTAATACATTTACATATACTGGAGTTGATGCTAAGTTGGACTTTTCTTCGCATTTCAGTATGTTGCTGGGTCTACACAGACTCAGGTACAAGACTGAAAACTGCTATTATTAAATTGGTTCAATTGCACCCTCAAATCTTCTTGATTTCCTGATCTAACCAACGACAGACACAATTCTATTTTTGGTTAATATTTTGATTCCTGTGGTAAAACGTGTGTGCACATATAAGAAGCAGAGGACGTTAATTTGAAAGTACATATGAAAAGTATACCTTTAAATTTTAGCGTGTATGAATTGGTTTCTTTAATTTGGCTAGCAATAGGGTCACTATACATCACAGGTGACTCAATGGCAAATAAAAACAATAACATGCTATGACAGGTTTTAGAAGCAGGAGTGACATCCACTTCCTAAACAACTTGCCTCCAAAAACTTTATGGACTTTGATAAATGTCAATAGCTGTAGAGGAGCTTCAGGTCTTTTGTTCACAGGGTCTTTATGAGTCGTCCTAGACTCGAAGGCAATCAACAACAACAAGATAAAATAATATGGTTAGGATTATTTTCTATTTTGTTTTAAGTAGAAATTTAAAAATGCTGTTCAGTTTTCTTCTAGATCTTGTGTTATTAGACATCTTATTTTTGTGTATGTCATTCATTCATCTCATGAAATCTGTAACCTGTGTCTATTTGTGTGTGTATCTCTCTCTCT
>NW_006399848.1:12247789-12248430 GCF_000299155.1 Elephantulus edwardii | reverse complement strand
GCTATTTCAGAAGTGGGTGGCCAATCCTTCTTCCTAGTCTGTCTTAATCTGAATGTTCAGATTTAGAGGAGTATCTGACAGACAGCAATTCAAGTCTGACAAGTTAATTCACTTTCAGGGAATTATAGCCCCTGATAAAGAACTTGGAAGTGCAATTGACTCAAGAATTTCCTGTGAGCCATTGAAGCAAGATTATCTGTAACACATTGCTGCTTGAATAGAAAGGTTAGTTATAGAAAGCATGTTGATAAGCATCTGAAAATACTGTGATAGTAATCTTAGTTTTTCTGTCTTCTTTGAATCATTGATTGCTCAGTATTCACTATTTTTAACGTTAAAATATATGTCTTTTATATCTCTTCTTCTCTGAAATCTTCAGTAGGGAGGTGGGAAACCAAACTAGTCAAGGTATTGTTTGCATCCATAGTAATATTTTTCAAGCTTTAAATTCAGTTTAGTTTTAACAAAAAGACACTGTTCCTTTACACTGTAACTGACACATTACCCAAGGCCCAGAGATTAGAATAATAAAGGTATTAAGGGTACATACTGGAGGACCTCAAAGTTAACCCAGGTTATTTTGTGATTATTGCATATTTCTTCCTCCCTTCCTTCCTCCCTCTCTCCCTCCCTCCCTCCCT
>NW_006399848.1:12245859-12247083 GCF_000299155.1 Elephantulus edwardii | reverse complement strand
TGTGCCTGTTTAATTCACTGCTATATCTATATCATCCAGAAGACTAGCCAAACATTTGGAGAAAAGAAAATGTAAAAATTCCTGCTCCACTGTAAAGTTCTGCTTTCTCTTAAGCAAGAATATAGAAGAAGGAAAGACTGTCAGATTTTCAATCTCACAGAATTATTCATTACATTAGACACACTGTAAATTCAATTTAAAAAAAATCTGTCTTTTTTGCATGTGTGGGTGTGTGTATTTGTCCTAAAGGATGGACAAAGATGTCACATAGCAAAGCTAATCAATAAATGACACACAGAGAAATTTCTTCAGGTTTCTGCATCAGATTCTAAACTTACCTTCTGTACTCACTATAACCACATTCTGTCCAGAGATTATCTCACATCTCACTTTTAAGTTTCTTCTGAGCTTGCAGATTCTGTGTTGTTTTAAGATTGTTACTTGAAAATCAACAATGTATCTGTTTCCTGTTTACTTCTTTCCCCTTCTCTTTTCTGTCTTTGATTTATTTTCTCTCTTCTGGGTTTTTAGAGTGTAGGAGACAAATCCATACACTTTGTCTAAATGACTTTGGAAGCCCAGTGACTGTTTCTTTGTTGATTGCTTTGATTTTATTCCATTAAGGTAACATAGATATACTCAAACACAAAGAATTATTGCTTTAGAATGAGAATAGCACCTAAAGAGGCATGGAGTGTCCTAACTAAAGCATTGAATTGAGAATGTGTTTGAAAATGTATTCTTTTTCATGTCATTTTCTGGCTGAAAATTTTCACTTAGAGACCTATTTGGCTCAGTAGGTAATATTTATGTAGGCAATTCAGAAATTAGTATTTATATTCAATAAAAAAAATATGATAAAGCTAATTCTGCAGAGCTATATAGAGTCTTGCATAGTCTAACTCACACTAGGCTTGTAGATCTAAACATGTTTATATTTCACCAAAACACTCCTTCACAAATCGGAGTTTGCACTGAAGATATTTGAGTTATTTAAAAAATTGTGTTCAATTCTAAAATCTTTTTAATTCTTAATTTACTCTGAAATAAATGAAGGTTAGAAAAAAGGAGACAAAATAGTGGTTTTAAAGGAGCCTTCAGGTGTCTTAAATCACCATCAAAAGGATCTAGAGATCATTATTCAAGTTACAAAATATTAATTTATGCTGATCTATCTTCAGAAAGCAAGTCATGCACTTGCTGCAGAGGGTCAAGGACTGCAGC
>NW_006399848.1:12238274-12241274 GCF_000299155.1 Elephantulus edwardii | reverse complement strand
TTATTATTTTTGTGTGCGTGTACCGTCAAATCAGATCTGACTGGTACAGGAGGAGATTGCCCCTCCTTCCCCGCAGAGCATCTGGTGGATTCGAACCGTGCACCTCTGTGATTGTAGTTGCAGCTTCTTGCCACTAGGCCACCAGAGCTCCCCTAGAAAGTCAAATTTACTTATCATGTTGAAATAGTCTTCATTGTTGTTCATTGTAACTTATTTGATCAGACCCATAGGAATCTCATGAGAACATCATAGCTTTGGGCTATCCATTGGTATCTTCACAATCTCTGCCGTGCTCAGTCATGACGTCAGGCCATCTCCTTCAGAAGCTGACCTTTCTCTTTTTCAAGCATGTTGCATTTTTCCAAGGACTAGCACTTCTTTACAACATGTTCAGTGCATGTGAGACAAAAAAGATCTTTTTTTTTTAATGTAAAGAGCATCTTTGTTAAATTTCTTCTAAGATAGATTTGTTTTTTGGGCAATGTGTGGTTCCTTCAATACATTTCACCAACACAATTGAGAGAGGACACTTAATTTTTCTTAATCATTGTATTCTCAGATGTACATGAAACAATGGGAAATACCATGCTTTGGGTCAGATCTACCTTATTGCTTCCACAGAAACATTACTGTTAAGCACTATCAAGAAGCCCTTGGTAGGAGATTTGCTCATTTTAACACATCCTTTGATTTCTTGACTACTCCTACCATTGGTCTTGATTATGGATCCGAGTAAAATAAAATCTTTGGCAATTTCAATTTTAAAAGGTTTAAAAGTAAAGAAAATGCAATCATTTGCAACTAATCTCATGCATTTATGGGTGTCCTGGACCTGAAGCTATTTCCATAGCTTATATGCTTACCTTATAAATGTACACCTATCAGTGAATTATTTGATGCATTATAGGAACATTGGTGGTATATTGCCAGTCATATTGCCCTTTTTTGTCTTGATGTTGAAATATAATCCATATTGGAGGTTTTAGTCTTTGATCTTCTTCAGTAAGGGCTTCAGATCCTCTTCACGTGAAGCAAGCAAAGTTGTGTCACCTGCATAACACAGGTTGTTAAGTCTTCCTCTGATCCTGATGCCACATTCTTCATCATAGAGTCCAGCTCCACTAATCATTTGTTCAACATACAGATTGCATAGGAATAGTAAAAGTATATAACATAGATACACACTTCCCTAATTTTAAATCATGCAGTGTTTCCTTGTTCTGTCCTGACATCTGCTTTTTGATTCAAGTACACGTTTCATGTGAGTATAATCAGGTGTTCTGGGATTTCCATGCTTGCAAGGTTAGCCACAATTTGTAGTGAGCCACAAAATACAATGTCGTCTTGTTGCTGTTGTTAGGTGTCATCAAGTCAAGTATAACTCATAGAGACCGAATGAACAAAAGATCTGAAATCAGTCCTGTCCTGTGCCATCCTCACGCTTCATGACATGCAGGAGCCCGTTGCAGCAGTCACCGTGTCAAACCACCTGGTTGAGGGTCTTCCTCTCCTTCACTGACCCTCTACCCTTCCCAACATTATATCCTTTTTCAAGGCATAGCACCTCCTAGCAATATACTTGCCTCCAATGAGCACTCTGGCTGCACACCCTCTCCAAGTCATATTCTTAGGTTTCTTGGACATCTATGGAATGCCCAGTGCTCTACTCCAACACCATAGCTCAAAGGCATCAATTCTTCTTCTGTCATCCTTATTCATTGTCCAGGTCTCAAATCAAATCTATAGCTAGTATTTGGAAAGACCATGGCCTGAATCAGATGCATCTTGGTCCTCAAATTAAAATCACTACTCCTCAATAATTTGGAAAGGTCCATAACTGCAGACTTTCCCATTTGAATGTGTCTCTTTATATCCTGACTACTTATATCAAGGGTGACATTGTGGATCCAAGTAAGATGAAACTGTTGACAGTTTCAATTTCCTCTCCATCCATCATGGCACGGCCTATTGGTCCAGTGGTAAGAATCTTTGTTTTCTTGATATTGAGACACAATCCATACTGAAGGCTTCATTCCTTGATCTTCTCCAACAAGTGTATCAAATCCTCATTTTCAGCAAGACAGGTTGTGTCATCTGCATAATGCAGGTTATTGATAAGTCTTCCTCCAATTCAGATGCCGCATTCCTCTTCACAGAGAACAGCTTCTTGGATGATTTGCTCAGCATATAGATGGAACAGGTATGGAGATAGAATGCATCCCAGACACACTCCCTTCCCAATTCCAAACCATGCAGTGCTCCCCTGCTGCATTCGCAAAACAGCCTCCTGGTCCAAATATAGGTTCCACATGAGAACAATCAAGTGCTTCTGGGATTCCTATTCTGCTCAATGTCAGCCACAACTTGTCATGATCCATACAGTCAGACATCTTTTCATAGTCAATAAAGTACAAATAGACATTCTTCTGGTATTCCTTATTTTCAGCCACGACGTATCTGACACCAGATATCCCTGTTGTCACGGCCTCTTCTAAACCCTGCTTGAACTTTTGGCAATTCCCTATCTATGGATTGCTTCAGCCATTTTCGAATGATCTTCAACAATGTGCCTTGTTGTGGTTATGTGTCATCAAGTCGCTTGTGACTCGTAGCGACCCTATGTAAAACAGCCCTAAACCTCGGCTCTGTCCTGTGCCAATTGCACTGTCTCCTATACACCCATCCCGATTATCCCAGTCACTGAATCAATCTACCTCATAGAGGGCCTTCCCCTCCTGCACTGCCCCTCCACCCTCCCAAGCATGATGTCCTTCTCCAAGGACCGGTCCCTCCTCACAACATGTCCAAAGTATGTTAGACGGAGTCACAATATGTCTTAGCATAGCAAATAAATTGCAGACAGATGTCCTAGTATTTTTTTTTCTTTTCAGCCAGGACTTGTCTGACACTGTTGTTGTTGTTGTTATGTGCCGTCGAGTCGTTTGCGACTCATAGCGACCCTATGTACAACAGCCCTAAACCCTGCTCTATCCTGCGCCA
>NW_006399848.1:12216284-12236454 GCF_000299155.1 Elephantulus edwardii | reverse complement strand
TCTTCTCCGTCTTCTCCTTCTTCTCCTTCTTCTTCTCCTTCTCCTCCTCTTCCTCCTCCTGTTTATCTGTTTACAGATTTAATATACATTTTGCTTCACACTATTCTTCATTCACATTGTGTTTCATATAATCATTCTCACGTGTTATGTTTTAGAAAGCTAAGCACCCTTGGACCTTGTCCATCATTACTCTTTTTGCCTGGGTCCTTCCCATTTAGCTCTCACCTCCATCCACCCACCCACCAGTGTAACCTTGTGGTTTTGCCCCTACTCATGCTCAGCCCTTGCCACTTTGAGTTCCTATACATATTTTACTAGTTATCCAAATGGATATTTAAACTACAAGGATAAGAATAAAAGGATAACTAGCAATAATATCCATTTACTAGTTATTACAAAATAGTGGTCTTATGTAGCATTTGTCTCTATGAGACTGTTAGCTCACTCAGCATAATCCAATCCAGACTCTCCAAAGTTACTTTCAGCTTCTATCAATGCTTCCTGAACTATTTAAGGTTTTGTCCGTGACATCTCTCAGGATTGTAACACAAGGAATCTCTTTTTTTTTCTCAGTTCTTTCAACTTTAATAATTCTGAGCAAGTTTTTCCTGTTTTATTCTCTGGATCCAGTCTTTTGTACATGGGTGTTGTTATGTGCCAAGGAGTCGAGTATGCCTCACAGCGACCTCGTTTAGAGCCTATCTTGAACCCTGCCCTCTCCTGTGCCATCCTCATCCTCTCTGACATCCTACAGCCCATTGCTGAAGTCACCATGCCAATTCACCCGTTGTCAGGGAGGGCGTTGTATTTTCCGAATAGTTGCCTATTTTTTTAATCCATTCTTTAGCTTCCTCTGGACTTCAGTTACCTAAACTGCAAACACTTGGTCTCACAGATCCGCAGATCAGCAAGGTCTTGCAAATCAGCATCAGCTGTGGAACTATGTTAAGTGAAAGAGTCTGTCCCACAATGAGCAGCAAGATTTGGGGTGAGAAAGACTGGAAGCAAGACCTGACATGAGCGAAGGCTTGTGAGGGCAAGACCCTGGTGAGGCTGAGACCCTGGTGGTGGAGAGACTTGCATTGGTGTGGACGAACGGTGGCAAGGTATGAGCTGAGCTTTCTTGCATTTGTTCTGGTTACAGTTAACGAATATTGTTGTTCTGACCTTTGATGACCGAGGGGAAAAGCTGCTTGCTGAATTGAAAGCAGACCGTGGACTAACTGAAGAGTTGTACCTTAGAATTGTTGGGATAAAACCAGGACTTATTTTAGGTGATATTGTGAGATTATTTGCCTCCCCTACTCTCCAACTTCCTTCCCTAATAAATCTCATTGTTGGTACCTTAAGTGTGAGTCTATGAGTCAGCAACAACAAAGACAACAACAGCAACAACAACAACCCCTTGCTGTTAGTATTGCTCTGCAGGCAACATGCGGACTGGCTACGGACTCTGCTGTCTGCTCTGAGACAGTGAGGGGCTGTGCTACTTTCATTCTCTCTGGCCCCATCAGAGAGATGCTCATAGTCCTGTGCCTCAGTGTACCTTCTGCTCCTACTTAGACTACAGGCAGTAGAGGTTGGGGAAGGTTGGGAGGTCTTCCTCTTTTTGGCTTTCCCTTCATCTTTCCAACCACCATGCAATTCCTTACCCCTGTGAGCAATTGGACAGAGTAGAATTGTCCCATTGCATGCCCAAGGATGTTTTCTTTACAGAAGCAGGATGCCTCCCCTCTTACCCACTGAGGAGTTGGTAAGTTCGAATCACTTCCCTGTCATTAAACTAACCTCTCTTTTCTTGTTTTTGCATTGCAATATCAATTTAACTAATATTGTCTTTCCATTTAGATTTTAAGGTAAAGATGTCTCCTTACAACAGTTCTTTCTGAAATTTTGGTAGAAATTTTATTAAACAAATTGGTTAATTTATGAAAATTTTAATTATTACACCTTGTAGTCTTTCAGTTTATGAGTGCACTATGTCTCTTCAGTTCTTGAGATTTTAAAAATTTCTTTCATAAACATCTAGTTTTAGCATGTAAACCAAGGTAACTTTTGTTTCATTTATACCCTAGCATTTAATTGTCTTTAATCAATTTTGAATGATGCTTTGTCATTTCAGTCTTCATTTATTAATTTTAACATGAGTTTAAAATTAAATAATGAATTTAATTAAATATGTAATAGTGGACAATTTTAAAACAATGGAACACTCCATTGTGTTAGGAATTCAGTCTTTTTCTTCAAATTATTTAGTCAATGCTTTGTTAAAATGAAATTGTTCTACAATATTTGGAAATTAGATTTACCTGGTTAAGTGTATAAAATAGATTTATTAAGTTATCAAGTTTATTGAAAATCTAACTTTTACTATCCTACTGTTCTGAGATTTTTTTTAATCCAAAAATAATTTATTGAAAGAAATGTAACAGGAAGAAAGAGCTTATCAGTGATATAAGTGTTAATAGGTATGTTTTGAGCAGTTTTAATCTGATATTAAGTATTTTGGTTAGACACTTGGATAATTAATTTGTTGGGACTAGTCTACCATAGAAATTAGAATGCAATTGAGGTAAGCAGTTTTAATCTGATATTAAATATTTTGGTTAGACACTTGGATAATTAATTTGTTGGGACTAGTCTACCCTAGAAATTAGAATGCAATTGAGGACTTGCTTTTTTTTTTTTAGTGTTAAAGAGATAAGGATGCTCTCACTAAGCATTCAGGTCATGCTGAAATGGTTCTCCTGGAGAAAGTGGTACGAATTTGAGGAAATATATTCATTTGCTGTTGAAAGTGTCTTCAGAAGAGATAGCAAATGTAAAAGTGTATTTGTGTATGTCTCTCTTCTCTGGCCTCCTTTGCCATTTTCTGAGTGTGCAGCTGTGAAGCCAATTGATGAAATATGTGGATCTGACACAGTAAATGCTGGGTAAAAAAAACGCTACAGTGGAACTACCACAATGTTATACACATGTTAATGATAATTTAAGAGTCACATATCAGAAAAGATTCACACTAACAGAAATAGAAAACACAACTCGTGATTTGTCATGTGTCTAATACATGCCATGTATAGCTAGAAACTCTATTTAAAACAAAAAATTACGAGTTGAACAAAAATTGAAAGGAATCTTGCCTCAGTTTTACCACTGAACCCTCAGTTTGTACCAGGGTAAGAAATAATTAGATATTCTATTTGGATGGAAAACATAGAGAAAATGTACTTATTTAATTTTTTCCCTAAACAGCATACATATTTATACATATATATGTCTTTATGTGTATTTGAAAGTGTATGATTTTAAAATAAAAATTATTATTCACCCTTTCACTCTACTTTATCCCTTCACGCGGCTTTGGTTTTCTATTTGAATGTACCATTCAGTCCTAATCTGCTTTCTTCTACAATGAAAACCTGTAAGAAATCAATGTGTCCCAAAAGTGGGTCTCCAAATGCAGTGCTGTATGTCAATGCCTTCAGGCTTGGTATACTCTGCAGGGGTTCTTTCACCTGGTAAATGAAGCATGTTTTTGGAGCAGTGTGCATATCAGTGAATAGGACTTCAGGGGAACATAAAAAGTTGGTCTATCCTAATATCTAATTGGAACAAAGGAGCAAACCAAGATGTGTCAAGGATAGAAACATACACAAAATATTTTGCTCAGAAGTAGAGGAGATTTTTATGATTTGAAATGTCAGTTTAATTAAAATTGGAACAACTAATTTCAGTGAATTTCAGCTCATTGGCCAGAGACTATTTATTTTCTTTAGATAGAGATATAGATGTATAATATATAACATATACATCTATGTGTGTGTGTGTGTGTGTGTGTATAAAATTTGTGAAGCAGTTAACACCTGCATTTTGAAATCAACAGGGAGAAAACTCAAAAGGAGGTTGATTAATTATTAGAATAGATACTGCTTTTTCTCATTTTCTCTATAAGTCTTCCTGTTAATAATGCTTGCAAATGTACATAAAGGTTTCTTTTTGTCTTTAGAACATACTAGAAAAGTAAACAGTGCTTCGTACTTAAAACACTCCACAGCTTCTGTGCTGAGTATTACTAATAGCTTTGTTGTTCTGGTGGAATTCTCTAGGTGTTCCTCCGGCTCTCTGTAATCTGCCTTTCTGTAACTGAAGCAGATCGTCTTATGATTTGAATGCGGGGATATATGAGGTGTGGAAATATATGCATGTGCATGGGTAACACAATTAGCAAGATAAGAGTTGGCTTGTGTTTACTTATTAATTTGTAATGAACAGGTACACATATTTCCACGAATGTCATTTTTCATCATGTGAAAATATTCACTATGGCTAAGTTAAAAAGCACAACTTAGCCCAGTGTTCGTCTTGCTTACTGGATACTCCGAACCTGTCAGGGATTGTACATTTTAAAATAGGTGTTGATTTTGTAAAGCTCTGTGGTGGGAGAGAAACAGATGCCAGCCACATAAAAAACTAAAATTATCCTTTTCAGTTTTTAGATAGTAATTTTTATTAAAATAATTTTTTTAATTTTAATTGTCATTTTCACAAAAGTTTACAGAAAAGTTAGATTTTCGTTCATTCATTGTTGCACATCTTACTCCCTCTCCCTCCCTTCCCGCTCCCCAAGCTGACTTTTTTTTCACTAGTTTATTTACAAAATTATAATGCAAGCTCGAACACATTCTTTCCATTTCCCTCACCCCTCCACCCATCAAATTGTACAATCCAATGATCCCTCTTCCCCTTGTATATCCACACTCCTCTGCTTCCAGCCACTTCCACTCCTCCAGGATCCTTATACTCATTCTACAATAACGGTCTTATACAATATTTATCCTTATGGGACTGAGTTAGTGCATTCAGCATAATGCTCTGTAGTCTCTCCCAAGTTAGGTAATAATTTACAAAGTTATTACTCCTGCATGCTGCATAGTATTCCATTGTGTGAATGTACCATAATTTCTCAACTCATATGTTTGTGGTTGGACATTTGGGCTGTTTCCAATATTCTTGCCATGATGAATAATGCTGCTGTGAACCTTGGTGTACAAATCTCAGTTTGTGTCTCAGTTCTCATATTCTCAGGGTATATTCCGAGCAGTGGAATAGCTGGGTCATACGGAATTTTTATGTGGTAAACAATATGAAATTGTTCACTTGATGCTAGTAAATAAACACAAGTTTAAACTGAATATATACTGCTTATTAAATAATTCATCCCTGTTTGTGAGACTTATTTTGTAGTGAACCACCAGATCACGTGTATTTCAGTTTGTGTTTAGATTTAACATCCTCACTTTCTAAATTTCACAAGTTTTTATGCTTTCTCTTTTTCACATGAAGGCTTTTTCCAGGATTTTCTTTTAGAATTGTCATTGAAGTTTGCTGAATATCCTTAAGACATCTTTCTATGACATCTTTTCAAAATTTGAAATTGGCTTTAGTTTTCACAAAAATGACAAGAGGCATTTGATGTAAGCACTGTCTCATAGGAAGCATGAACAATGGGATATTTGTGATCTATATTTAGTGATCACTCAATTCTCTTTAACAGAACAAGAGCAGGGAAAAGAGCCATTGAAAGTAGCAGACATTCAACAAAACTTGACTCTGAGATACCTCCTATCAAATGAGTCTCAATACTTCCTGATGTTTTACTGAGGTTTCATTTTATTCCATGCAACGATTCCTAAAGATAGGGCAGGAATCATTTAGTAAAAATTTAAGATACTAGGGAAAAAAATAGCAGATGCAATACTTAAGAAGCTCTTATGTTCTTCGAACGAATTCATTACATTTGTAAATCAAAAGGATCCTGTAATGCTGTCAGGCACTGGGAAACCAAGCAGACAGAATTATTAAAAATTACTTTTATAAATATGAAACTTAAACATGCTGACAATTGTAATAACATGTTTTCCTTCTGGAAAATCTATCTCATTATCTTGCAGACTATGAAATTAATTGTGATAATAAAATAAGAATTTATTATCATAGATATATGTATCTTTTCAACCTTTTGCAATTAAAGTGAATGACAATGCTTCTGTTGTTGTGTCCTCAAGTTGACTGTAACCCACAGTGACTAGTGAACAAGAGATTTGAACCTTGTCCTATCTGCTTCATGTTCACAATCTCTGCTTTAATCATGCCATTGTACTAGTCACTATATCAGCCCATCATTTTTCTTTACATCTTTGATTTTTTTAAAACTTTTGTTATACATTTTATTCCCTCTCCCTCCAAGTCCCGTCCCCTAGTCCACTTTGCAATGCACCTCTTGTGTCAGATTGTTGTCTTACATATCATACCTAATTATAGCTTTCTTTCAGACCATTCTTTAACACACAGTATTTGTTTGTTTTTTGTTTTATTATTTTTTGTTCGTATACTGTCAAATCGATCTGACTAGTACAGGAGGAAATTGTCCCACCTTCTCTGGCAGAGCATCTGGTGGATTGAAACCGTGTACCTCTGGGATTGTAGTGCAGATTCTTACCACTAGGCCACCAGATCTCCTCGGTCTTTCAGACCATTCTTATCCTCTTCTGTTCCAATGCAATGTTCATTATCTAGCCATTCTTTCTTTGTTCTCCTCCCACCTCCCCAACCATGTCCATCCTATTTTATAACATTGGTATTACTGTGTTTTTCCTTTTGTTACGAAGATATTTCACTTAATACAATGTCCCCCAGGCTCACCCATGTTGTGTAAGTTTTTCAGAGATCATTGTTTTTCAATGCTGCATAATATTCCATTATATGAAGTTTTTTATTTAATCCATTCATTTGTTCATGGTCACTCAGTCAACTCATCTTTTAAGGGTCTTCTTCTCTTTCTCTGACCCCTCACCTTTTCCCAGCAAGAAGTAATGTTCTAAGATTTGCTACCTTTTCAGTTCACGTCCAAAGGAAGTGAGATGAAGTTTCACTGACCTTCCATCCTAAAGAGCACTCCAGTTGCACTTCTTTCAGGTCTGATTTGTTTGTTCTTCGCTCAGTGAGCTGTGTCAACACTGCATGACTCTTCTTTGTACTTCTTTATTCAGTGAACAACTTTCAGATGTATAGGAAACAATTGCAAAGACATTTGGACAAGTTACAACTTAGCCTTTAAATCAATACCCTTGCCTTTAAAGCTTTGAATAGGTGTTGATTATAGATCCAAGTAGAATGACATCACTGACAAAGGCAGTTTCTTTTCCTTCTACCATGACATTGCCTGCTGATCCAATGTAACCCACATTAAAAGCTGTATATAGGCTTTTGACTTTTGCAATGAGTGCTTTTAGTCTTGCTCGTGTTTTGCAAGCAGGGTTTTGTCTTCTGCTTTGCATAGTTTGGTGAAGAGTCTTCTGCCAATCCTGATACTATATTCTTCCTCACTTATTCCAGCTTCTCAAATGATGTGCTGAGCATAGAGATCGAATTGTTATGTGTTGTCCTATCAGGACAGACTCATAGCTGACCCTCCAGGAGGTTGCCAGAGGTAGTAAATTTTAAGGGAGGAAGTGATCCATCTTTTGCCTGTGGGACAGCTTGTGGATTCAAACTGTGTGCCTTTGGGTTGGCAGTGCACTTTTTTATCATTAATCCACCATTTACCAGTCACATATCAGTAAATTGCTCCAACATCTTTTCAACATGCAATTGGAAAAATGAACTTTTTCTCAAGTAAACACTATACTATCTAACCAGCACGTCTGACTTTAAGAGCCCTTAACGATACTATAATTAGCCAAGTCCAAGATTTGAATTTTATTTAGCATGTTTTTATGACTTAAATTACTTAATACAGATGATCAGACTTCAATATGCATTGTACCTCAACATCAAGAAGACAAAACTCTCACCACTGGACAACCAACCATCATCAGAGATGGAGAAGAGTTTGAAGTTGCCAATTATTTCCTCTCACTTGGATCTACAATCAATATCTTTGTTATCAGCAGTCAGGAGATAAGAAATCAAACTGTAGTGGGTCAGTCTACTGTCAGGGACCTAGCCGAAGTACTAAACAACAATGGTTCTGGTTAGAGGACTAAAGTGAGCCTAATTCACACCATGGTTTTTCCAATCACTTGCTCTGTGTCTTGGAACTGGTTAGTGAATAAGGATGACAGAAGAAGAATTGATTCCTTTAATGCTTAGTTTTGGGGGAAAGTACTGAATACACCATGAAGAACCGAAAGAACAAACAGGTATGTCTTGAGATGGTGCAGCCAGAGTGCTCTTTGGAAACAAGGACGATGAAGCTCATATACTTTGGCAGGTTGCTAGGAGAAGCTATTCTTTAGAGAGGGACATAACACTTGGGAAGGTGAAGGATCATTGAGAAGGAGGAAGACCCTTGAGGAGATGGAGGGACAAAGTTGCTGCGGCAATGGGCTCAAGTGTGTCAAAGATGATGAAGATAGAACTGAGGAGGACAAGATTCAGGTGGGTTTCTCATAGGGCTGCTGAGTTGTCCTCAACTTGAAAACATCTAACAACTACTAATTCATTTTCATTCATTCCACTTTTCATCAACATTATATTTTACTTTCTATTTACGCACACTTAAATTATCTCAATTTGTCTAGATTTGATGTGAGATCCATCAACAGGGTTCAAAATTATTCTTTTAGTCTCATTTTAACAGCTGTTTTTGTTGTTAGGTGCTGTCAAGTCATAAAAGACTCATAGCGACCCTATGAATGAAAGACTTAAACACTTGTATAACTTTCATCATTTCTCCAAGTTCATAGAGTTTCCAGAGGCAAGCTATTTCGGAAGTGGATGCCACTCCTGCTTGTTTTAATCAAGGAGCTCCACCAAACACTGTCCACCATGGGTGACCATTATCGCATTTGACACATCAGTGTCACAGTGTTTAGCATCACAGCAACTACAAGTTACCTCTGTACAATACCCCATTAAAATTATCTAAGATCATATATTAATTTGTTTTGGGAACATAGTCATTTATGCTGTAGTTTACTATGCCAGAATACATGTTTCTGTTCCTGTGCACACGCTACCAATTTTTTTGAGAATCAAGTGAATAGCACACGTAGAATATGGGTCATGATTCAACACAGACTAGATTTTATAACTAAGTGATTAGAAGTAACTTCTTTGCTACTTAACAAAGACATTTACCCTAATTTGGAGTCACAAAGTAACTGTCAGCAAAATTTCTCTGTAAAGGACTTGATAGTGTATATCTATATCATCTATATCTATATCTGTCTATCTATCTATCTATCTAAATATATTTTATATGGCTTTTCAGGCCATAAAGTTTCTGCCACCAAATCTCAGCTCTGCTTTATAAATCAAAAGCAGCAGTGAATGATATACAGATGAATAGATTTGTCTATGCTTCAGTAAAACTATAATTGCAAAATAAATTACTTCCTGGATTTAGCTATTAGCTGTAGTTTGCCAACCCCTAGTCTGAATAGGTATGTTTCTTTCCTTCATGTAAAATTAAAGTAGGAATTATAACTAATTCAATTGAGATTATTCATTGGCCGAAGTAGTATACTTTTCTCTTGTTCAATAAGACTCAATTTCTTCTATATAATGGTAGTTCTAATACAGTTCTCATAAACAATGTTAAATTCTTAACGCATTGATTTCTGTTATGTGATCCAATAGAAATACTTTGAACAACTTTATTCAGTAAAAATTATTTTTTTTAAACAATTTCTTTTTGTTGACTAAGAATGATTATAATATACTTTGAAGATGTGAGTTATGTGAAGGATCTGTCATATTATTTAGATTTTGCCATCTAGTATTCAATGTATTTTTTCTGATGTTTTATTGAAACATCATTACCCCTCGATGTTTTTGAAATATTTATTACTAACAGGTTAAAAGCTTTCTACTCAAACCTCAAAGAAAGGATTTAGATAAAAGAACAAAAATGAACAGAGATATGTCCCACTAAGCTCTTTCATTACAATCAAATTCTTGTAATTTTCAAGTTCCATGCTTGTAACAATCTTTTAAAGCAATGAGTAAATGAGCAACAACAAAATCTTATTTAATATTTGAAACAACTGTTATATGCATGTTCCTCCTTTACTTACTCTTACTATTAAAAATAACAGCCAATTTGAAAATTCTAATTTGTTTCATTGCAAAAGAGACCTCAAGTGGTATTTTTCCCAGAGAACTTCTCTGCTACCTAAATGCTGCATCTTCCTAGAACTTTGAATTCCTAGGCCATATCCCAGCCTTGTGACTCGCAGTGGTGGGAATCCAGAGGAAGTTTGGCTATGAGGAGGTTCCAACTCACTGACAATGAGACTTAAGAAATGCTGAGCGAGTTCAGCCTTTTTTTTTTTATTTTCTGACTCCAATGCCTTGCACATTTCACTGTAATATTTTGCTTTGTCATCCCGTGCTGCCTTTTGAAATCTTCTATTCAACTCTTTAGTGTCTCTTTAGTCTCTTCTTCCTTCTGCTTTGGCTTCTCTGCACTTCAGTGCAATTTTCAGTCTCTTCTGATATCCATTTTGGTCTTCTCTTCCTCTTCTGTCTTTGTAATGACCATTTGCACTCTTTCTGGATGATACCCTTGCTATCCTCCCACAACTCATTTGGTCTTCACTCATTAGTGTTCAATGCCTCAAAACTTTTCCTGGGATGGTTCTGAAATTCAGGTGGGATAGACTCAAAGTCATATTTTGGTTCCCATGGATTTGGTTTAATTTTCCTGAGCTTCAGCTTGAACTTGCATTATGAGTAGTTGGTGGTCTGTTCCACAATCAGCTCCTGGCCTAGTTGTCACAGCTGATACTGAGCTTCTCCAGTAGTTCTTTCTGCTGATGTAATTGATTTGATTCCTATGCATAGGGTCAAGTGAAATCCATATATATATCCTGCATTTATGTCTCTAAAAGCGTATTTGCAATGAATAAGTCCTTGATTGTGCAATATTCATTCTCTCTCCAACTCCATTTCCCTCACCGAGTCAATATTTTCCAACTACTGAATCTAATCTTCTTCTCTGTTCCCAACTTTAGCATTCCACTCACCCATTATCAATGCACCTTGATTGCATGTTCGATTGGTCTCTGACTGTAAAATTTGGTAAAAATCTTCCATTTCCTCTTCCTTGGCTCTGGTTGTTGGTGCATATATATGAATGATAGTGGCATTCACCGGTCTTCGTCATATGCCTATGGATATTATCCTGTCACTCACAGGAAAATATCAAACTTAATTTTAAATGTTTGCATTCTTAATATTTATAATAACCTGCTCTGGAAATGTTCTCATTTTATTGAACAGTTTGTCTTATTTATAGATGAAGTTGTCCATCTACTTGATAGGAATCAATCTGTTATGTGTCTATAATTTCACATAAGTATATTAAGTGCTGAAAAGATTAAATCTCAGAAATCCTTTAAGAAAAAGATTAAACTCTGCATGTAATGGCTACACAGAAGGAAAAACATAACAACTTAAAGAATATTAATAGTAGGATCCCTAATATTTTAAAAAAGCTCTCAGTAAATGTCTACTATGACAATTTATCAAATTTGTCTACATTTTTCTATTTAAGATGGTATTTTTACTAGTTAATTTTCATAGAGAACTTGAAAACATGCTGTAAGACTATTTAAAATAAGATATTGAAAAGAGCCGCAGGATTCATATTAATTCACACTCTTTCTGGAAATGCTGCCTTTATTTTCAAATGAGTTGGTGACAAACATACACGCTTTTCAAACCAGGAAAGATTTGACCAATATTAATTGTACAAGAATCACTCTGGTTTCAGTTTGTAATGATGTGGTGCAAACTTGCTAAAAGAGATTTAAGACAAGTTCCCATTCCCATCCCACCCTCCACTCTACATAGATTGTTCCTGCATTCTCTCTGTTCTAATGTATCCTTCTAATCGAAAAAGAAGTCTTGCTTCTATTATCACCCTTATGCAATGTCTTCAGTGTCATCTTTTTGCCAATACAGTTTGAACTCTTAATCCTCAACTCCAAGTATTTGTAGAAAAGCACCAAACAAAATAAGTTTAAATCCTAACTATCATCTTTTTGTCAAAGCTACATTGGCCTAGTGGGCAGAAAGTTATGCTACCAAGCCAAAGGTGGGTGATTTCAATCTGTGGCCCTTAGGCCGTGTTTAAATTGTCTTCCTGTCAAACATTCCTGTAGGTGGTATAGCACTGGTCTGTGCATTGCTGTCGAGGACCTCTCCAGAGTACTGAAGAGCAAGATTATTAGTCTAGAGACTAAGGTGTGCCTGACCCAAGCCATGGTCTTCGTAAGTCACTTGTTAAGCACCAAAGAGCTGGACAATGATCAAGGATAACAGAAGGAGACTTGATGTCTTTGAGTTGTTCTGCTGTAAAAGAATATTGAATTTACCAGGAAGTTCCAAGAGAACTGACAGGTCTGTCTTGGACAGGGTGAAACCAAGCTGCTTCTTGAAGGCAAGGATTTTGAGACTTCATCTTACATATTTTGGCGTGAAACCTGCATGCAGAACAGATTATCCAGGAGGCTGGGCTCTATGAGGAGAAATGTGCGGTCAAGATTAGTGGAAGATCTATCAACAATCTGCATTATGCATATGACACAACCCTGCTTGCTGAAACTGAGGAGGACCTGAAGTGCTTGCTGCAGAGGGTCAAGGACTGCAGCCTCCAATATGGATTGAGGCTCAATGTCAAGAAGACAAAGATTCTCACTGCTGGGCCAATTGGCAGCATCAGGATGGATGGTGAAGAGATTGAGATTGTTCACAGCTTTAGTTTGCTTGGCTCCACAGTCAACACTCTTGGCACCAGTGGCCAAGAAATTAGAAGACATATTGCCATGGAAAAGTCTGCTGTTAGAGACCTCTCCAAAGTTCTAAAGAGCAATAGTGTCTCTCTGGAAACTAAGGTGCGTCTGATAAAAGACCATGGTCTTTGCAATCACTTGTTATGCATCAGAGAGTTGGACAATGACCAAGGAGGATAGAAGGAGAATTGATGCCTTTGAGCTGTGGTGCTGGAGAGGAGTATTGAGGGTACAATGAACTGCTAGGAAAACAAACAGATTCATCCTGGAAAGGGTTAAACCGGGTGGCTCCTTGGAGGCAAGGATTCTGAGGCTCCGTCTAACATACTTTGGACATGTTGTAAGGAGGGACTGGTCCTTGGAGAAGGACATCGTGCTTGGGAGGGTGGAGGGACAGCTCAGGAGGGGAAGGTCACTGAATCACAGTGACTGGTGTAATCGGGATGTGAGTGTCAGAGGCAGTGTGATTGGCACAGGATAGAGCAGAGTTTAGGGCTGTTGTACACAGGGTTGCTATGAGTTGCAAGTGACTGGACGGCACATAACAACAACAACAACAACAACAACAACCAAGGAGAGACCAAAGTTTGGAGAAGACTATCATATGTAGGAAAGGAAGACCTCTAATGACATGGATTGACACATTAATTGGGTTAAGGAAATTAAGTATGTCCGAGGCGGTGAGATTGCCTCAGGATAGAGCAGGATTTAGAGTTACCATGCACTGACTGGATTGCCATGAGTCATAGTCAACTTGATGGCACGTAACAACAACAACTAGAAGAAGCATTATATGACTAATATCCTTCTATTGGATAAAAGACTAATTAAAAGAAGAGTAAAAATGGTATGCTTGAAACTTTGCTATATATAGTTACCCCTTTATCGTATTTAATCTCCACCTCTATGTATCAAGCACATTCCTAGACACAAGACAAAGGAAAGGAAATACTATTTTCCATGTACATGAAAACCCATGTTTATCCCAGCTTTGTTTGCAATAGCAAAGAGTTGGAAACAACCTTTATGCCCATTAACAAATGAATGGATAGAGAAGCTGTGGTATATTCACGCAATGAATAGTCACACACTACTCTGCATTGAAAAACAAGGACCTCATGAAATATACAAATAGAGGACATTATGCTGAGTGAATTATCTCAGTGACAAAAGGATAAATACTGAATAGTGTCACTGTTGTAAAATGGGACTGACATCGGGTTTGGAGGGAGACTGAGAAAAATAGGATAAATTATGTATGCTGCATTGAAACAGATGAGGGAGAGAACTGTTTAAAAGGGATATATAATGAAGCATTATTGTCATGACAAGAGTCCAGAATGAAAGCTGCTTAGTGAAGTGGACTTAGGGGAAGGGATTGTATAACAATGAAAGAATTTTTCTGTTACTTTTCAAAGAGAAGAGTGAACTAGGGGGAGTTTGGGCAGGGTAAAAAATGGAACAATGAATAAATCAAAATCTAAAGTCTCTGTAAACATTCTTTAAAATTAATTAATTAAAAATAATTTAAAAAAGTAGATATAAGCATTAAAACTATGGACGTTAAGGTGCTCTTTTAGTTACCTTGTGCATATTGATGTGATAACTTTAAAATTTATAATCTTCATACTAGAATCATTTTATGTAGCTGTAATTCTATGCACCAGTGTTAGTTCATTCATCAATTGTTCCAAATATGGCAAATCAGTAGATTAGCAGTGATAACACTACAAATGGGAAAGATTGATAGGAATTCTGTACTTCCACACAATTTTCTTCAATTTAAGTTACTCTAAAAACAAGGTCAATTTAAAAAGAGAAAGAAAACATGTATAAATGTTCCTAGTAATCCAAGGTAAGAGAAGAGTGTTGTACATTCGATAGAGCACTAAGAAAACAAATAGATCTGTCTTGGAGAGGGTGAAACCAAGTTTCTCCTTGGAGGTAAACAGTTTGAAGCTCGATCTCACATATTTGGGCATGTGGCCAAGAGGGATCAGTTTTTGGAGAAGAACATCATGCTTGGAAGGGAGAAGGGACAGCGTAGGCGAGGAAGACCCTGCGTGAGATAAATTGACAGTAACTGGGGACTAGGGATAAGTGTGTCAGAGTCGTTGAGGTGGGCTCAGCATAGGTCAGGACACAGAGCTGCGTTAGAGAGCAGGTGGCGTGATGGCACAAAACAACAACAATTTCTTTTTATTAGAAATTAAATAGTGATTTTTTTCAGAGCAGCTTAAACTTCCTCCTGCTCACATGGTACTTCAAGAAATTTTTCACTGTCAGTCAGTTATTTTTGATAAAGTGACTGCATATTTCCTCTATCTTCTTTTGATGTTTTCTGGGTCATTCTATATATTGCCCACAGCATCTTTCAATATTGTGTCTTGAGGCTTAAAATTGTTTATCAGGTCTCTCAGAGTTAAAAATAGAGAACAAATTCTTCCCTTTCTATTCTCCAATTCTAGTTCTCCACGTGTCACATTATAATATTTTATCTTCTCGAGTTGCCTTTTAAAGTCTTCTATTCAGCTCTTTTACTTTGGCATGTTTTCCCTTTGTTTTGGCTTCTCAATTCTTCAGTGCAATTTTCAGTCTTTTCTGAACATCCATTCCATGTTTTTGCTCTCTCTTCTGTTTCTGTTTTGTCTTGATTTTGGCTTTTTAAAAATTTGTGTCCTGTACTTTTTTTAAATTGAGATTTTGATGAAAGTTTATAGAGAATGTGGATTTTCATTCATTCATTGTTGCTTATTTCCCACCCTGCCCAACCCTCCCCCACAACCCTGCAGTTAGCTTTTCTCTTGGGAAAAGAAAAAAAAAAATCTTTCATTCTTATACAATCCTCCCCTCCAGTCCACTTTACTATGCAGCTCTTATTCTGGACTCTTCTCATGCAAATAATAACTAATCATACATTCCTTTTAAGCAATTCTATTCCTCATCTGTTTCAATGCTGTGTACATTATTTATCCCCTCTTCTCTTACTTTTCCCCAACCCTGATGTCAGTCCTGATTTATAACAGTGGCATTATGCAGTATTTGTCTTTTCGTGGCTGAGATATTTCATTCCGTATAATGTCCTCCAGAGTCACCCATTTTGTATATTATTTCATTAATTTCTTGTTCTTCAGTGCTATGTAGTATTCCATTTGTGACTATACCACAGCTTCTCTAGCCATTCGTTTGTTGATGGGCACTTCGGTTGATTCCATCTCTTTGCTATTGTCAACCACACAGCAATAAACATGGGTGTGCATATATATGCTTGAGCTGAAATTCTGCTTTCTTTAGGGTATATTCCCAATAGTAAAATTGCTGGGTCAAATGGTATTTCTATTTCCATCTTTTTGACAAAGCACCAGATTGCCTTCCAGAATGTTTACATCATTTTGTACTCCCTCTAACAGTGAATAAGGGTTCCAGTTTCTCTACAATCTTGTCCACATTTGTTGTATACTGCTCTGTTGAATTTTGCTATTGTTACCAGGGTGAGATGATATCTCATAGTTGTTTTTATTTGCATCTGTCTTAGAGTTAGGGATTTTGAACATTTCTTCATGTCTTTACCATCTGAATGTCTTCTTTGGTGAAGCGTCTGTTCATATCCTGTGCCTACTTTGTGATTGGATTGTTTATCTTGTTATGGCACTCAAGTATTCAATAAATTTTATATATAAGTCCCTTATCAGATATGTCATTACCAAATATTCTTTCCCATTCTGTGGCTTTCTTTTCTACCCTATTGGAGAAGGTTTTTAATGTGCATGGGGATTTGATTCTTAGAAGGTCCCATTCATCTATTTTATCCTTTTCTTGTTGTAAGTTTTTCAAGATGCTTGGAAAACTATTTATGTTGTGGATTAGGGCTTCTAGAGGTCTTCCAAGGTTTTCTTTAGTGAAGCTTATAGTCCTTTGTTTTAGACCTAGGTCCTTGATCCACTCTGTGTTGGTTTTTGTGTATGGTGTGAGGTGTGGGTCTTGCTTGAGTTTTCTGCAGATAGTTTTCCAGTTTTGTCAACACCATTTGTTAAAAAGGCTGTCATTTCCCCACTTAACTGATTTCATCTCCTTGTCAAGTATCAGTTAACCATAGATTCTATTCCACTGATCTGTGTGTCTGTCATTGTATCAGTATCATGCTGTCTTGACCACCAGGGCACTGCAGCACGATTTAAAGTCAGGGAGTGAGCTACCTCCTTCCTTGTTGCTCTTTTTAATGAGTGCTTTGCTTATTTAGGGTCTCTTTCCAGATGAAATTGAAAATTGCCTTTTCTACCTCGTTGAAGAATGGAATTGGTATATGCATTGAAGGTGTAGATTGCATTTGGTATAATTGTCATTTTCACAATATTGAGTCTTAGCCAAGAGCAAGTTATACTCTTCCATTTCTCCACATTTCTCTTTTGTTTCTTGTAACAATGTTTTATAATTTTCTTTGAGTAGTTCCTTTGAGTTTCTAGTTAGATTTACTCTTCAAGTATTTAATCATGTGATTAACTATTATTATGGTTATTGTTTGTATTGGCTTCAGTTTTGTGTTCTCTTTGTCACTGTGGAGAAATCCAACTGATTTTTGTATGTTGATCTTGTATCTCGCTACTTTGCTGGATTAGTCAAATATGCCCACCAGTTTTCTTGCCAAGTCTTTAGGGTTTTCTAAGTATACTATCATATTATCTGCATATAATTTTACTTCTTTTTTGCCAATTTGGATATCTCTTATTTCCATCTCTTGTCGTAGTGCTATGCTAAGACTTCCAATACAGTATTGAATTGGAGAGGTGATAGTAGGCATCCTTGCCTAGTTCCTCTTCTCAATGGGAATGTCTTGAATCTGTCTCCATTGAGAACAGTTTTGACTCTTTGGCTTGCATATATACTTTTTACTATTTTAAGGAAATTCCCCTCTATTCCTATTTTGTTGAGTGTTTTAATCATGAAAGGGTGTTGGATTTTGTCCAAGGCTTTTTCTGCACCAATTGATAGATCATTTGGTCTTTGTCCTTTGCTTTGTTAATGTGATGAAATATAGTGATTGTTTTTCTTATGTTGAACCATCCTTGCATAGCTATTAAGAGTCCCACTTGGTCGTGCTAAATGGCTGTCTTCTTGAATGATAGATACCCTTGATATCATCCCACAACTCAATTGGTCTTTGATAATTGGTGTTGAATGCTTCAAACCTATTCCTAAGATAATTTTGAAATTCAGATGGAATAGATTCAAAATCATGTTTTTCTTCTTATGGGCTTCTTTTAATTTTCTTTGGCCTCAATTTGAACTTGCACATGAGTAATTGTTGGTCTGAGCCAAAGACAGTTCTTGGTCTAGTTTCTACTGCTGGTATTGAGCTTCTCCAGTGATTCCTTCCACAGACTTAGTAAATCTGATTCCTGTGCAACCCATCAGGTGAGGGGTAAAACTGTAACATGTGTAAAACTGCCCATTTGTTTTTTATAAAAAGGTATTTGCCATAAGTAAATCATTGAAAACAGAAATTCATTCTATTTCCAGTCTCATTTCTATCATCAAGCACCCCTTTTCTGATTGCTATTTCTCCTTCATTGTTTCTAATTTTTGTATTTCATTCAGCAATTATCATTAAGCCATCTTGATTGCTTGTTGTGAATTTTGGACAGAAAGACTTGGTGAAAAATTTCAGTTTCTCCTTGTTTGCCTCTAGCTGTTAGAGTGTATATTTGAATAATAGTCAAATTAATAGCCCTCCCTCGTATGCATATGAATATTGCCCTATCCCTCACAACGTTGTATTTTAGGATGAAACATAAAATTGACTTTTTTTGGCTATAAATGCAACTTTCTTATTCTGTTTTTAATTCTCTGTGATAATAAAGGAGGAAGTTGTTGCTGCTTTGAAGACATTGGCAAAGAATAAAGCCCCAGGAATTGATGGGATTCTAATTGACTTGTTTCAATTAGTAGATGGAGCCCTGGTTGTACTCACCAGTCTAAATTTTGAGGACAAGTCTCTGGCCAATAGATTGGGAGAGGTGCATATTTATTCCCATTTCCAAGAGGTGATCCAAAAGAATGTAGAAATTATCAAAAAGTATCATTAATATCACATGCAAGCAAACTACTGCTATAATTATCATTCAATAATGGTTAGAACAGTACATAGATAGGTAATTACCAGAAGTTCAAGAAGGACTTAAAAAGAGGCCGTGACACCAGGATATCACTGCTGATGTCATATCGATTGTGACTGAAAGTAAAGAATAGCAGAATAATGTCTGTTTCTGCGTTACTGCAAACACGAAGACATTTGACTGTGTGGCTCATGTACAGGTTATGGTTAACATTGAGAAGAATGGAAGTATCATAGCATTTCATTGTACCCATGCAAAACCAAGAGTCTGTCGTGCAAACAAAGTGAGGGAACACTTGTTGTTATTAGGTGCTGTCGACTCGAGTAGGACTCATAGTGACTCTATGAACAAAAGATCTGAACCCTGTTCTATCCTGTGCCATCCTCATGCTTCCTGACACACAAGAGCCATTGAAGCAGTCACCGTATCAGTCCACCTGGTTGAGGTTCTCCCTTTCCTTCTCCACCCCTTCACCCTTTCCAACATCATATCCCTCTCCAGGGAATAGCACCTCCTCATAATATGTCCCAAGTATGTGAGGCAAAGACTTATTCTTGACTCCAAAGAACAATTTATCCAGTTTTTCTCAGTCTTACCCCCACCCTGATTGAAATATCATAGTCACAAAAGGGCAAATACTCTATGGTGCCACTGTTGTAGAATGAGGCTGACATCAGGGTAGACTTTTTTTTTTTGGCTAGACTTTTATTAACTGTCTACTAATTAACGATATCATGGCACATGTTGGAAAAAAAAGATGGAGCAATGATATATTTCTAGATAAATTATGAAATTTTAAATTTCATCAACTGTTATTTTGTCAAATTTCTGTCTCTATGGCCCTCTATGAGGTGGATTGATTCATTGACTGGGGTAATAGGGGTAGGTGTGTTGAAGACAGTGCAATTGGCACAGGATAGAGCAGGGTTTAGGGCGGTTGTACATAGGGTCGCTCTCGGTTGCAAGTGACTCGATGGCACATAACAACAACAACATGAATATAAAAATAGAATTTCATGAAACAACATATGAGCAAGAGCCTATAGTGATGAAAGAAGAAGTTCAGGCTGCTGTGAAGGACATGGCCAAAAATAAGGCTCCAGGAATAGATGGTATAACAATTGACATATTTCAGTTAACAGATGCTGCCCTGGACGTGCTCACCAAGTTGTGTCAAGAAATCTGGAGAACGACCACTTGGTCAACTGGCTGGAAAAGATTGATATTTGTTCCTATCCCAAAGAAAGGCGACCCAAC
>NW_006399848.1:12185698-12214769 GCF_000299155.1 Elephantulus edwardii | reverse complement strand
TGGGTAGAGTGGAGGGACAGCGAAGGAGGGGAAGACCCTCTATGAGGTGGATTGATTCAGTGACTGGGGTAATCGGAATGGGTTTGTCAGAGGCAATGAGTTTGGCACAGGATAGAGCACGGTTTAGGGCTGTTGTACATAGGGTCTCTATGAGTCGCAAACAACTCGACGGCACATAAAAACAAGAACAACAAAAAAATTTTTATGATTAAAAAGTAACTCAAAAATACTTGTTAAATACCAAAGCATATTACTATTTTTATCAGCCCAGGAATTACAAAGATAGCATCTTTCTATAGCGTGTGATAGCAAGTAAGAGTGATGTTATCTGTGGATCTACTCAAACCATTCCAAACCTGTACAGAATTTCCTCACTAATTTTAAGAATTTACTTGGCTTTTTAGCCTTTTGGATATGACCAAGTGAAAATTTGCTAGTGAAAAGAAGAGAAAGTATAAAAGCTACTCCAAATTATTGTACTGAAGAGAAATAGGAATGAACTGTAGACGACGGTGTAATGTTATACTGGCTTTAGTGTGCTGATATAACACCTTCAGAGTTTTGACAGGGGATACAATTTCTCTTTAGTTAAGACTCTGAGGACTCAGTATGGCTGTTGCATGCTATTATAAGAAGCTTTTAGGATTATTTCGACCTCCTGAACTTTGTTTTTACCCTTCCCACAGAGTTTGTGAGAAATGACTGCAGTGATTCTGATTGAAGGCAATAAGCCCCATGTTTGCTAGGTTCATTTTCAAGTATTAAAGTTTCTATGGTAAAGTAAGATGTTTCCTGGTATTTGTCAATTACCTGAAGAAAGCTTTGGTTCTCACCTGTGCTCTTTAAATTTATTATTGAGAGAGGCTAGAGGTAGGATGTTTGAAAACTCGGAGGCATATAAAGATTTGCATGCGGTCTAAGGAACTTAAAAACGCTCTCATTGTCAGCAAAAGAGTTCCTAGACAGTAGAACAGCAAGTATATGACTGAAGGATGGTTATTTATTCAGTAGGGTAACTATTCAAATAGTTTCTTCCAAGAAACATTCTCCAGCATAGCCCCTACTTGCTTCAACCATAATTGAATTACTTTTTCTCCTTTCTACTTCAAGGGCACTTTGTGTTGTTGCTATTGCTTAGAATCGATTCATAGCTGACCCCTCCGATGGGTTTTCAGAGGCAGTCAATCGCACAGAAGATTGCCCATCTTTCTCCCATGGAGCAGCTGGTTGCCTCCAACCATGGGCTTTCAGGATCTTGTTACGAGGTCCCCAGAGTTCCCTCAAGGGCACTTTCCTTACCTCATTTGTATCACATTGTTGTTTGTGGTTGTTAGGTGCTGTTGAATCAGTTTCCACTCTTAACATCTTCTTGTGTATAAAAAGAAAATGCTGCCCTGTTCCTCTCTTTTCCCACCATTGCTACTGCACTTGGGCACCTCTATACTGTTGCAGCCTCTGTATCTATTTAATTTTATTGAAGCTCTTCCTTCTGTTCATTGACTTTTTACTTTTCCTAAACATGACCACTTCTAGCTAGGGTCTAACTCCCCTGACAGGGCCAAAGTACATGAGTTGAAATCACTATGCTCTTTTCCCAGGTGCCCTCTGGATATTAGATTTGTTCTTTACTCAATTGAATCTACTTCCATTTCCTTCAACACATTATGAGTTTCTTAAATATAGGGAGATTTTTATTTGTTTCCTTTTTTTTTGGATTTTTTTTCTTTTTCTATGTTTGTACCATCAAATTGTATCTGACAGGTACAGGAGGAGATTGTCCCTCCATCTTCAGCAGAGCATCTGGTGGATTTGAACCACACATCTCTGGGATTGCAGTGCAGCTTCTTGCCACTAGGCCACAGAAGCCTGCCAGATTTTTATTTGTTTCTTTAACTTTTTTATCTAGATAATCATGTGTAAAACCTAAAGATAAATTATTGAATGGGATTTTCTTTTTTTCCATCTAACTTACTAGACAATGTCAAGAATAGCAAAAAAATAAAGCCCCAAGAATAGGTGGTATACCAATTGACATATTTCAGCTAACAGATGCTGCGCTGGACGTGTTCACCAAGTTGTGCCAAGAAATCTGGAGAACACTTGGCCAACTGACTGGAAGAGATCTATATTTTTTCCATCCCAAAGAAGAGTGACCCAACAGGGTGTGGAAACTATAGAACAGTATCATTGATTTCACATGCAAGCAAGATTCTACTGAAGATTATACAAAAACGACTGGAACAGCACATCAGTAGAGAACTGCCAGAAGTCCAGGCTGGGTTTGGAAGGGGTTGTGGTACTAGGAATATTGTAGCTGATATTAGATGGATCTTAGCTGAAAGCAGGGAATACCAGAAGAATGTCTGTGTTTCACTGATTATGCAAAGGCGTTCGTGTAGATCACTACAAACTGTGGCTGACTTGGAGAAGCATGGGAATCCCAGAACACTTGATCGTGCTAATGCGAAACCTATACTTGGACCAAGAGGCAGTTGTTAGAACAGAGCAAGGAAACACTGCATGGTTCAAAATTGGCAAGGGTGTACGCCTGGGATGTGTCCTCTCTCCGTACGTTTTCAACCTGTATGCAGAGCAGATTATCCAAGAGGCTGGGCTCTATGAGGAGAAGTGTGGTG
The DNA here is from genome assembly GCF_000299155.1 of Elephantulus edwardii. NCBI lineage: Eukaryota > Metazoa > Chordata > Mammalia > Macroscelidea > Macroscelididae > Elephantulus > Elephantulus edwardii. The sequence goes on along the minus strand of NW_006399848.1, from coordinate 12,212,133 downwards.
TCAGGATTGGTGGAAGATCTATCAACAATCTGCGTTATGCAGATGACACAACCCTGCTCGCTGAAACTGAGGAGGACCTGAAGCACCTGCTGCAGAGTGTCAAGGACTGCAGCCTCCAAAATGGATTGAGGGTCAATGTCAAGAAGACAAAGATTGTCACCACTGGACCAATTGGCAGCATCAGAATGGATAGTGAAGATACCTTTTACAGTTTAATTAGATGCCTTGGAAAATAATTCTGTGCACATTCACAGAGAACCGAATGAATCTGACTTAACATGAATGTTTCCTAAACAAAGTTGGCATAACCTGGTTTGAAAGAACTCTTTTAAAGTATATTCTTCGCAAACAGTTTTGCTTCAAATGTTTGGGGAAACATTTTGCTTGTTTTCTCTAGTTTTGTACCAGTGTTAAAATGTAATTTCAAGAAGCAGTGTGTGTGTGTGTGTGTGTGTGTGTTTTATAGTCCATTAAACTATCTCTTTTATGAGATTTCTCTGTTTCTTCAATATTTCCTTGCACAGTCTCCAGGGATATAAATGATTATAAGGAAATTAGTATCATAATATGTTCCTATGTACATAGTCGTAAACACAGTCTTTTCCTGCTGTTTCAAAAGTAATTTGATTTTATTCACATTGGAAATGTAATTAGTATTCAAAATGATTTCTTTGAAAGACTTTCAGATATCACTATGCATAAATGGTGCTTTCTTCACATTAGAGCAACCCAAGTCAAATTTTTAAACGCTATCTGTTGTTGTAGTTGTGGTTGTGTACTGTAGCGTCAGAACCGACCCATAGCTGCCCCTCTGGAGCGTTTTCAAAAGGCAGTTAATCCCGCGAGAAGAGATTGTCCATCCTTCTCCCTGGAGCAGCTGGAGACCTCCAATCACGTGCCTTTGGGATTGCAGCACAGCTTCTTGCCTCTAGGCCACCCGTGTTCCCTGTGATAAGAGCTATCTATGATATAAATAGTATTTCTCACTTGATAATTTTTTTTCTTTCTTTACTATTTTGTCGTAACTATGATTTGGAGAAGAGCACTGATTATTCCATGGACATCCACAAGAACAAAGTGGTATGTCTTAGAAAAGATGCAGCTAGAGTGTTCCTTGTGGACAAGAATTGTGAAACTTTGTCTCTCATAATTTGAGCACGTTGCTGGGAGAAGCTATTTCTTGGGAAAAGACACCATGGTTTAGAAGGTGGAGGGTCAACGAAAAGGAAGAAGGCTTATATAGAGACGGATTGATAAAATGACAACAGCAATGGGCTCAAATATATCAGAGATGGTGAGGATGACACAAGAAAGGATTCAGATTTGTTGTTCGATAGATTTGTTGTCACTAAGAGTTGTACTCGGTTTGATGGACCCTAACAACAACATGGTTGAAATATTAATGTTGGCTGTGTCTTCAGTCAGTTACTGGGATGTTTCTTTTGACTCAGGGTGATGCCATCTGAGTAGAACTATACCCATAAGGTGTATAGTGACTTACTTCTTGGAAGTAGATTGCCACATTTTTCTTTTGAGTCTTCTCAGTCTTCTTTTGAGAGTTGATCCTCTCTTCTCTACTATTAAAAGAACTTTTTTTCCCCTCAACCACCCAAAGAATCTTGTGTGTATACTCAGTAAAGACTGAATCTGGGTCAAAATAGGAAACTTCATACTAATAATTGAGATAATTTTCTCTCTAGCATTTAAAGTATGTTATTGTTGTGTCCCATAGTGTCAGCACTAACCCACTGTTGACCCTCCAGCAGCTTTTCAGAGGCAGTTAAGTGCACAGTAGGAGATTACCCACCCTTTATTCCACAGAGCAGCTGGTGGCTTCCAACCCCATGCCTTCAGGATTGCAAGGCAACTTATTGCCAGTAGGCCACAGAGCTCCTTATTAGCATACCCTATTAATGCTACTGTCGTACATTGTACATAGTACATGGGAGTGTCAGAGACAGTGTGATTGGCACAGGACAGAGCAGAGTTTAGGGCTGTGGTACATAGGTTCGCTATGAGTCGCAAGCGACTCGACGACACTTAACAACAACAACAACAACATTAATGCTACTGCCTTACCCCTCTGCCATAGCCCCACATATTACAAAGCACAGAGATAAAAAACACATACGACTCATATTAGGCCTCTGAATTGATTTATTTTCTAAAATGCAGAGCTCTCTGAGAAATGGGCAGAAAGAAATTACCCTAATGGAGTAAACACGGGAAAGGCTGTTTGAAAGAGATTCGGTGGAGTAAGTGTGTTTTATGGGAAGCTAGGTTACAATGAGAGGAATAGAAGGGAGAAAGGAGGAGGGAATGAGAATCTGGAAACCTATGATTAGAAGGAAAACAAATTATTCACACTCTTGCCTGAGGATGATCTTCTCCTGAGGTTTAAGCATAATTAGAAGTCAAGCAACACAATTAGGATCCACAGATTTATATTCTACGAGGGTCCCTACTCAGCTACCCTCTTGTCTTTTCTTCCGGAAGTCTAAATTATGCAGATTTTAAACCATGCCTTCACCTGCTTTTGAGATGGCATCTGCAAAATTAGCACTTAATCATTTCTCTTCAGAGATGCTGTTAGAAGCAAAACACCATATTTAACAGCGATTGTAATTTCACTAAGAAATTGTTGCACCATACTCAATTGTAAAACAACTATTACTGTAGGATATTTTATGAAAAAATGTCATAATCTATACCATTATTATTTATTAAGAATTAATACTTTAAGGAGATTATAAAATCATTAGAGGACCAAACATAAAATTTGAATTTTAACAGGAAGTATGTCTAAGATTTTAAGAGGATTTGAATGTGAAAGTGTGTGTGATATTCACAAATCCTTGAAATGTCTTCTAACTGATGTGGATTCTTAATAGCATAACACTCTTTTCTAGTGGGAGTTAGAATAGTTTGTGCTTTGATGTTTGGACCTGAATGTGAATGGCTTGAGTCTATTTTTATATTATGGATAAGCAAATGCTCTGCGTGATGACATTTAATAAATTATTTTGAACTTCTGTAATTAAACTTGGGTTCACTTCTCATGTCTGGTAGGGTTAAGATCTAATATTAGCATTACTAGTTAGGACATTTTTTGGAGCAAGAGGCATGTCCTTGACGGATGGAAGTACCATTCACGATGAAGTTCAGGGAATTCGTAAGAAGTTTTAGACCAAAAGACAGGAAAAACAAACCAAACTATCCCTTCCAATATTGCTTACATTATAAATTCAAATGAAACCCCTTAAGAATTTTTAAAAAATCATAGTTCACAATGAGATACAATTTCACTCCAGTAGCAGTAGCAAAGTTTAGCAGGACAGCAAGTAATAAATGTTAGAAAGGACTGGGAGAGATAGGAATTTTGACACTGTTGATAGGATCGTAAAATGGTACAAACACTCTGGAAGGCAATTTGACGTTTCTTCAGAAAGCTGAATATAGAAATTACATATGACCCACTTATTCCACTGCTTGGAATATACCCTAAAATAATGAGAAATGAGACACAGAGACTTGTACACCAGTGTTCACAGAAGCATTATTTACCATCGCAAGAACATGGAAACTGCCCAAATGTCTAAATACAATGGAATGGATTAAGAAATTGTGGTACACTCATATGATGGAATGCTAGAGCATGCAAGAGTAATGGTTTTGTAAATCACTATCTAACTTGGAGGAACTGGAGAGAATTATGCTAAGTGAACTAACTCAGTCCCTTCAGGACATTATAAGACAATTATTATAGAAATAGAGTGGGTTAAGGAAATGGGAAAGATCCCATCTGGAAAACAATGAATATAAACTTGGTTGATATACCAGTATAAATTAAAATGTTGTTGTTGTTATGTGCAGTCGAGTCGCCTGCAACTCATAGCGACCCTATGTACAACAGCCCTAAACTCCGCTCTGTCCTGTGCCAATCGCACTGTCTCTGACACTCCCATCCCAATTATCCCAGTCACTGAATCAATCCACCTCATAGAGGGCCTTCCTCTCCTGTGCCCTCCCAAGCATGATGTCCCTCTCCAAGGACCGGTCTCTCCTCACTACATGTCCAAAGTAAGTTAAACGGAGCCTCAGAATCCTTGCCTCCAAGGAGCCATCCAGTTTAAACTTCTCCAGGACAAATCTATTTGTTTTCCTAGCAGTCCATGGTATTCTCAGTACTCTTCTCCAGCACCACAGCTCAAAGGCATCAGTTCTCCTTCTATCCTCCTTGGTCATTGTCCAACTCTCTGATGTGGTGATTGCGAAGACCATGGCCTGTATCAGATGCACCTTAGTCTCCAGAGAGACACCACTGCTCTTCAGCACTTTGGAGAGGTCCCTAACAGCAGACTTTCCCATGGCAAGGCGCCTTTTAATTTCCTGGCTGCTGGTGCCAAGACTGTTGACTATGGAGCCAAGCAAACTAAAGCTGTGTACAATCTCAATCTCTTCACCATCCATCCTGATGCTGTCCATTGGTCCAGTGGTGAGAATCTTTGTCTTCTTGACATTGAGCCTCAATCCATATTGTAGGCTGCAGTCCTTGACACTCTGCAGCAGGCGCTTCAGGTCCTCCTCAGTTTCAGCAAGCAGGGTTGTGTCATCCGCATAACGCAGATTGTTGATAAATCGTCCACCAATCCTGACCCCACATTTCTCCTCATAGAGCCCAGCCTCCCGGATAATCTGTTCTGCATATAGGTTGAAAAGGTATGGAGATAGGATGCATCCCTGGCGTACGCCCTTCCCAATTTTGAACCATGCAGTGTTCCCTTGCTCTGTTCTGACAACTGCCTCCTGGTCCAAGTATAAATTTCGCATTAGAACGATCAAGTGTTCTGGGATTCCCGTTCTTCTCAGAGTAAGCCACAGTTTTTTATGATCCACACAGTCAAATGCCTTTGCATACTCAATGAAACACAGATAGACATTCCTCTGGTATTCCCTGCTTTCAGCCAAGATCCATCTAACATCAGCTGCAATATCTCTAAAATGTTATATTAAAATGTTATATTAAAAAATAAATCACAGTTCAATGGTGATTCATTTTAAAAAATGAAATATATAGGGATGAATGAAACAATGTGAATGAAGGTAAATGTGAAATACATTGTATATGAATTGTGTGTGCAAACCAATATAAAATAAAAATAGTAAAAAATCATTATTAAGAGACTATATATTCATATATAAAAATTCATGTTTTCATTGTTTAATTTGTTTTCCATGTGTTTCATTGACAAGGCAAAGGCATTTGACTGTTGATTACAGCAAATTGTGGCTAACTCTGACGAGAATGGGAATCCAAGAACACTTGATAGTGTTTATGTGAAACCTATACTTGGACCAGGAGCAGTAGTCAGAACAGAACAAAGAAATATTGCATGGTTCAAAATTGGATGTATGTAAGAGATGTGTCCTGTCTCCATACCTTTTCAATCTATATGAAGAACAGTTTATCCAGAAGGCTGGACTCTATGAGAAGAAATGTGGCTTCAGGATTGGAAGAAGACTCATCAACAATCTGCATTATGCAGATGACACAACCCTGCTTGCTGAAACTGAGGAGGACTTGAAGCACTTGCTGCAGGAGGTCAAGGACTGCAGCCTTCAATATGGATTGAAGCTAAACATCAAGAAAAGGAAAAAGAAAAAAAAAAGATTTTCACCATTGGGCCAACTGGCGCCATCATGATAGACGGTGAAGAGATTGAGATTGTTGACAGCTTCAGTTTGCTTGGCTCTATAATCAATACTCTTGTTACCAGAAGATAGGAAATTAAAAGAATTGCACTGGGCAAGTCTGCTGTCAGAGACCTCTCCAAAGTACTGAATAGCAACGATGTCAGTCTGGAGACTAAGGTGTGCCTGACACAGGCCATAATCTTTACAATTATTTGCTATGCATCAGAGAGCTGGACAATGACTAGAGATGATAGACGGAGAATTGATGCATTTGAGCTGTGGTCCTGGAGCCGGGTATTGAATATACCATGGACTGCTAGGAGAGCAAACAGGTTTGTAATAAAGAAGTTGATACCAGACTGCTCCTTGGAGGCAAGGATTCTAAAGCTTCATCTGACATAATTTGGACATATTGCAAGGAGAGACCAGTCCTTGGAGAGGGACGTCATGCTTGGGAGGGTAGAGGGACAGAGCAAGAGAGGAAGACCCTCAATAAGATGGATTGATTTAGGTGACTGGGGCAATGGGGGTAGGTATGTCAGAGGCAGTGAGATTGGCACAGGATAGAGCAGGGTTTAAGGCTGTTGTACATAGAGTCTCTATGAGTTGCAAGTGACTCGAAGGCACATAACAAGAACAACAACATATTCAAGTATACACTACTCACTATTCTGATCCTAACTCAGAATGACCCTGCATCAGGTTTTCAGAGCTGTAAATATTTAAAGCAAGAGACTTCTCATATTTCTCCAGTAGAGTGATTGTTGCATTGTAACCATTGTCCTTTCGGTTTCCAACCTATCACCTAACATACCCTGCTACCATAAGACTCTTCAAAATTCTATTGGTTTCAAAAGATTATAAAACTAAACAGAATCTGAAATTTCTCACAAATGAAGATATTTTTGAAAAGAAGGTTTATAAATTGTAACCACCCACAGACAAAAGAAAGACTTTCTCCTTCTCTATTTCCTTACTGTGTAACAGAGGAACAGGAATTTCAGAGGGTACATGTGTTGTGAATGTTATATGCATACACCTGCTTTTCCTTCTTCAGAATCTTGTTCTTAGTAAGAATTAGAGCATTTTCTCCCTTGATACTGAGCATGTAGGTATAGCTAGCTTAGAATTTTTGTTGTTTTGTTTTATTGGTTTGCCTAAAATCATTCATATACGTTGTGTTTTATGCACTCATTTACATTGCATTTTGTATAATTACTATTGACCTATGTCTATTATTGCTCAATCTTTTCAAATTCCTCTTACTCTTTTCTATTCCTTCATAGTCTTATCCCTCCTCTGACTTCAGCTATCCTAGTGATTTTCCCATTTCCTCTTTTCCGCTTCCTTCTCCCTTTCACCTCCTCCTTTTGAGTATGTATTTACATTTTGCTCAGTTGTGCTGTTTTCACAAAAATGGTCTCATACAGTACTTGTCCTCGTGAGACTGAGTTATTCACTCAGCACAATGCTTTCTAGATTCTCCCAGGTTAAATTGTATTTAACAAAACCCTTGTTCCTTATTGCACTGTGGAAATGCACCACAATTTCTCAGCTCATTTGTTTGAGGGGCATTTGGGTTGTGGCCATTGCATCACTGAAAATAGAGGTATGGTTTAATTAGATTTCATTGAAATTAATGTTTCCCAGGATTGTAAATGAAAGAAAATAAAATTTATTTAGATAAGCATAGCTAAAACTGTAGAAATAAGTTGCTTTTATGTGCATACCAGAGAAGACAAAATGAAAGTATAAGATGAAGATCAATATAAGCAATCACTCAAAATAATAATATCATCTTTTAAATGTTCTCCTCAATGAAATAAATGTGTTTACCTTCAGATGCAGTACAAATTATTCAGTGGAGAGAAAATAAGGGACAAACCCCTATTATACTTTTTATTGGTATTGGGAAAATCTGCTGTTTTTCCCTTTTTTATACATATTTTTATTGTGATTTTAGTGAACAAAATATATTTTTTTGAAAGGTCAAACTTACTGCAGTTGTAGAGTTAGAGGACTTGCTAAAATACTTTAAACTTTTAACTCATCATATTCCCTGAAATCGTCTTTTAGCAAAATAACAAATGATACACAGAATAAAATATACGGTCCTTAAGTATGATACTCCACTAAAAACAAACAAAAAACCACCCCCAAACCAGCAAACAAAAAACCCTCTGTTTAAACTGTCAATAAGTACTCTAAATGAAAGAAAAGAATATAGACATGAACTATGTTGTTGTTGTTTTATGTTGCTGCATTGACTAAATCAAAGATAAGAAGATAGATAGGAATGCTAGAATACTTGAAATGGAACAACCAGAATGCCACTAATCACATTAAAGCATTGATTCCATTTTCCACAACTAATATATTATAAAACGTATGCTATAACTGAATAGTAAGTGTAGAAATTTTCAATGGGAATCTAATTTTCTATTTAAACTTTCCACAAACACAACAAAACATTTAAATGTAATTGTTCTGCTATAACAGTATAAAATGCTATAATTTTAGCTACTGTCACATATTATTTTAATCCTTCTTGCTGTGTACTGTAGATTCTGAACAAACCCACAACTGATCTTCCAGCTGGTTTTCAAAGGCAATTAATCACAACGGAGGAGATTGTCCATCCTTCTCCCACAGAGCAGCTGGTGGTCTCAAATTACTTGCATTTGGATTTGCAGGGGAGCTTCTTGCCACTAGGCCACCAGGTTCATTTGTCGCTGTTGCTATTAGGTGTCACTGTGTCACCTCTGACTCATAGCAACTTTCTGCATAGTATAAATGATGTCTAATTCTGTGCTGTTTTCAAACTGTTACGATTGAGTTGATCATTTACTGATTATGTCAAGATACCTTGTTTAGATTTACTTTTTAAATAATCTGCTATTTACCGAGTGATAGAACAGAGTTCAGGTCTTTTGTGCAAAACTTTGTCTTAGTCATATTTGACTTGACGACACCTAACCACTGCTAAGTGACACTAGTGCTGTTACATCTGGAGGAACACTCTTCCGCTTTGTACATCACTCTTTGTCAATGTGCAGCATGAAGTAACCTGGGTTTGCTGTGATGCTGAACTTTATACCATCAGGATATCAAATACCAGAATGGTTTCCCAATGCAGACAGTGTTTGGAGTTGCTCCCAGTTGTAAAACAGGTTTGGAAGCAGGAGTACCATCCACTTCCTAAACCACATGCCTCTGGAAACTCTATGAACTTGGAGAAATGACGATAGCCATGGAAAAGCATTAGGTCTTTTGTTCTTTGAGTCACTATGCGCCGTGTTCAACTTGATGGCAATCAACAACATTATCTATTTGCAGGAATTACTCAGTTCTGATAATATAGCAGAAATATGTAAAATGAAGTCTTCCATCTTCACTTCTAAGAAACATTTTTACTTTATTTTGATAAAAGAAATATGTTTTTTTTCCAGGGAGCTCTGGTGGCCTAGTGGCAAGATTCTGCACTGCAATCCCAGAGATAAGAAGTTCAAATCCACCAGATGCTCTGCTAGAGAAGGAGAAGCAATCTCCTCCTGTACCAGTTAGATCTGATTTGATGGTACACACACAAAAATAATACAATAAAAATAAAAAAAAATGCTGAACATTTTTTTAAAATATTTTTTCCATCTTCTGGAAATCCATGTAAGGTATCTACATTTATTATTGTTTATCAACACTATTGTTGGGTTCATCTATTCTTCTTCAATCCTTTCCCCCCCCCCTTAATATCTTATTTTAGTACCTGAAATGCTAGAAAATACTATTACTTTGTTGAGGAATATTTTAATTATCAAATTGGTGTCTTTCATTTTAACACCTTAAGGAGGATTTTTTCAGCAGATCTACCCAAATCAAGTTTGTTTGATTTGAGAAGAAGACATGAAAGACATCTGATATATGAAGAATCAAACATTGTCTAATCTAATGTTAATTTCACAATCTCTCCTGTGTTTGAGATTATTGTGGCAGTCTCTAGATTGGTACATTTCTTTGAAGATCTTCCTTTTTTTTTACCATCTGCAAAGCATAATGTCTTTAAAGGGAACTGGCACCCCTGGTAACACACCCCAATCACGCGTAGTGAACTCTCACCATCGTCTGTACTATTGAGTCAGACCCAACCCGTAGCTGAACCTCTCATTGGTTTTCAGAGGAAGATAATCTCATGGGATGAGATTGCCCGTCCTTCTCCTATAGAGCAATTGGTGGCCTCAAACCACACGCCCTTGGGATTGCGGTACAACTTCTTGCTACTAGGCCACCAGAGCTACATCACAAAATGCCTCAAAGTAGCATCTTGTTAAAGGAGGCTTTTATAGCAGATACGCCCAAACCAGTATGCCATGCCCTACCTTGACTTCCACTCCCAAGGGCATTTATTATACATCCAAGTAACATAAAATCTTTAACAACTTCAATCTTATCTGTTTAATCATGATACTACTTATTAACCCCGTTGTGAAGCTTTTGTTTTCTTTATATTGAGAAGTAATCCATCAACAAGTGCTTCACGTCTTCTTCATTTATAGCAATGTTTAGCGAAATGTTGTCAATTGTATATTGCAGGGTGTTGTGCACCCCACCCCATTGATTGTAAAATCTTTTTTTAAATTTATTATTCATTTCAATGAAAATTTACAGAGACTTTGGATTTCCATTCATTCATTTTTGCACTTTTCTCCCCTTCCAACCCTCTCCCCTAGTACACTACCCTCTTGGAAAAGTAAAACATAAATTCTTTCATTTTTTTACAATCCCTCCCACAGGTCCACTCCACCATGTAGCCTTGACTTTGGACTCCTGTCATGACAAAAATACCTAATCACATATCCTTTTTAAACAGTTTTCTCCCTCATCTGTTTTAATGAAGTATACATTATTGAACCCATCTTACTCAGTCTCTCCCCAGCCCCGAGGTCAATCCTGCTTTACAACAGGGGAACCATGCAGTATTTGTCCTTTTGTGACTGAGATACTTCACTCAGCAGAATATCCACCAGGGTCACCCATTTTGAATAATATTACATGAGTTCCTTGTTTTTCAATGCAGCATAGTATTCTATTGTGTGAATACACCACAGCTTCTCTATCCATGTGTTTGTTGATAGGCACTTAGGTTGTTTCCAGCTCCTTGCTATTGTGAACAAAGCCACCATAAACATGGGTGTGCATATATCTGACAATGAATCTTCTTCCAGCCCTAATACCACAAACTTCTTAAAATTGTTCTGTTTTTTAATTGCATGCATATGTGTACTACCTGAGGAGTGAATAGGATGTACGTGAGGCTGAGACACCCAGTACTGACTCAAGTTCACCTATACACAACTACAGTGTAATTGAATGCATTTTCCCCCAGCAAGTATAGTTAGTAAAATAACATCAGAATCAAATGACAATTTTGTACAAAGTTAGAAATTATTTTTAAAAAGATAATTTGCCTAACTTATATCTTAGTTTTCAATATTAAAATCTCTTAACTTTAAAATAGGCACGGTCATAAGTAATCCGGTAAAACTCTGAAGTTGGTCTCTTAGACTCTGTCACGTTTCATTATTAGACTCATTTACTTCAAATGTCTTGAGAGGATAGCAGATTGTGTAAGATAAATATCAACCTCATCAACGTGAACAATTTTACAACCTATACAAACCAATTTGTCTTGAAGGAAGTCCAACCAGTGTCCTCTTCTCAGGAAGAACTAGTCCTTAGAAAGACATACTGAGCTGTGAAAGAGAAAAAGTCAGTGAAAGATAGAAAAGGCCTTCCACAAGATGTAGTGACACAATGAATTCCACACTGTGCTTGAGTACGACAGAGATCATTAAAGATGGCGCAGAATAGGTCACACTTCAGATATGTTGTTCATATAGTCTCTGTGAGTGCTTTCTGACTCAGTGGAAATTAACCTAGAACATTACTCAACTATATTGTTGTTGTTGTCATGTGCCATAGAGTCGACTGAGACTCATAGTAACCCTATGTACAAGAGCCCTAAAGGCCATTCTATTCCGTGCCAACCTCGCTGTCTCAAACACATTCATTCCCACCACTCCACTCACAGAATCGATCCATCCCATCAAGGGTCTTCCTCTCCTGCGCTGTCCCTCCACTCTCCCAAGTATGATGTCTCTCTCCAAGGACCAGTCCCTCCTTGCGACATGCTCAAAGTATGTTAGACAAAGCTTCAGAATCCTTGACTCCAAGGAGCGTTCCAGTTTCACCCTCTCCATGACAAACCTGTTTGTTCTCCTAGCAGTCCATGGTATATTCAATATTGTTCTCCAGCACCACAGCTCAAAGGCATCAATTCTCCTTCTATCATCCCTATTCACTGTCCAACTCTCCGATGCATAGCAGGTAATTGTGAAGACTATAGCCTGGATCAGGTACACCTTAGTCTCCAGCCAGATTTATTTTTATAGAAAGATGATAGATGATAAATAAAGAGACAGACAGACAAACTAGCTCATTTGCTTTGGTGGTCTAGTGGCAAGGAATTGAATTCCAATCCAAATTTAGGCTGTTACGTCCACCAGCTAGTTCATGGGGAGAAAAATGGGAAATCTCCTCCCATGTTATTAACTGCCTCTGAAAACCCACTGGAGAGTCAGCTATGAGTCTATTTTGCCTCGAGAACACGTAACAACAAAAACAACACGTATACATATACATATTAAGCAAAACATTTGCTCCAATGTAATTCTTAGTGAGTGCCAGGGGAACTGTACCTCAGAGAATCAGCATTCTATGGTTGATAAAATTCTGTGAGTAGTTTTAGAGATAAATTAATCAAATACCCTTTAGGTTTAGTAATTATTCTCATGATTTATAACTACACATAGGTTCATAATTGTCTAAGGACCTCAAGTACCAAATGCATATTAAGCTGGCAAATATTTTTCTTAACAGTAAAACTGATTCTTTACCACTTATTCACTCTTCATACATACAAACCTGATCTCTTGAAGTGAAAATTACAGAATTTTTAAGTTTCACTGATAGTCAGCATTAAATAACATTCTATGATTCTAAGATAATCATTAACGTTTGTCAGTTAATTAAGAAGAAAGCAAATTATTAAATACCCAGAGTATACGTATTTAAACTAAGTTATGACCTTTTTTTTGGGGGGTGGCATATGTGTAGTGTCAAATCAGATCTGACTGGTATAGGAGGAGATTGCCCCTCCTTATCCAGCATCGGGTGGATTTGAACTTCATAGCTCTGGGATTGCAGTGCAGCTTCTTGCTGAACATGTATGTTTTTTAAAAAAGCATTTCCTACATATAAAATACTCAAGAGCAACAGTGTCTCTCTGGAGACTAAGGTCCGCCTGATACAGGCCATGGTTTTTGCAATCACTTGTTACGCATCAGAGAGTTGGACAATGACTAGGGAGGATAGAAGGAGAATTGACGCCTTTGAGCTGTGGTGCTGGAGAAGAGTATTGAATGTACCATGGACTGCCAAGAAAACAAACAGATTCATCCTGGAGAGGGTTAAACCAGGCTGCTCCTTGGAGGCAAGGATTCTGGGGCTTCGTCTGACATACTTTGGACATGTTGTAAGGAGAGAGAGGTCTTTGGAGAGGGACATCATGCTGGGTAGAGTAGAGGGACAGCGCAGGAGGGGAAGACCCTCTATGAGGTGGATTGATTCAGTGACTGGGGCACTCGGGATGGGTGTGTCAGCGGCAATGAGATTGGCACAGGATAGAGCACGTTTTAGGGCGGTTGTACAAAAATAGGGTCGCTCTGAGACACAAACGACTCGACGGCACATAACAACAACATATAAAATTAAAATCCTCACATATTCATTTTACATTCACTCGAAAACTTGAAACTAACTACCATTAAGTCGTTTTTATTTATGTATTGTGATCCTCCATTGGGTTTATGAGGCTGTAAATCTTAGCATTAGGATGCTGTTAAATAGTCTCCTCTGTAAATTGTAAGGGAGGAGACTGCCTGTCTTTCTCTCCCGAAGCATCTAGTGGGATTGAACTACTTAACTTTGACTTCCTTTTTTCTTTCAAGTAAATCACAGAATCAAAGGAATAATTTCTCATTATGATAGCCAAAGGCTGCAACTCGCTTCTGATTGGGCTCAGTGTATGTAAAATTATATGCACATTATAATATTTCTCTTCTGGAATTACTGCTCTGCTATAATCATTTGACATACTCCTCCCTTATCCCACATTTTCAGAACTCCTAGTCATTTTACTGCATACCTATTTTTACTCTAGTGAACGGTTCGAATGCCCCAGCTGCTCTGTGAGCAATCCCCACCCATGTGATCTACAGTCTTACTTGAATAAGAACTAACTGACAACGAGGGAAAGACTGACATGAAAAATGATGTTAAAAATCATTGCCAGAGTAACATTTAGGCTCTTACTGCTTGTTAGGTGCTGATCAGGGCTAAGCCAAAGAATGCATTATTTGTGTTTGTGGAAATAGGGTAAAAACCTAAATTCATTTTCTTTAGAGACAGAAACTATAATAGAACTCAGGTATTAGTGATGTCTGTATTTCTCACCATTCAGAGAAAGCTTAAATATAGGAAAAATAGAAACAAAACAAAAACAGGTTCGTGACAGAGACAGTATTATTAGGAGATTCCTCTCCCCCCTTTTCTTAGTGGCCTCGTGGGAGCGCTGGTGACCTGGTGCTAAGGAGCTGTGCTGCCGACCCAAATGTACGCAGTTTGAATCCACCACCTGTGCCCAGGAGAAAGACGGGAAATCTCCTTACGCGTGTGAATTATTGCCTCTCTGGAAACTCACTGGAACCTCATCTACAGGTTGATTCCATCTCCATGATACTTAACAACAATGTCCTGCTGTTAAAGAGCTGCACTGACAACACAAATGTATGTGGTTCAAATCCACCAGTTTCTCCACAAAAGATGGAAGATCTCCTCTCATGCAATTAACTGCAAGTGAAAGCCCCTTAGAAAGTCAGTTATAAGTTGGTTTCAACATAACAGCAGCAACATACTTAGGAACAAGGAGCACTGGAGAGCTGGTGGGGAAGGAATTCTGCTGTCTACTACCATTAGTATCACATACAGGCAAGATTCTGCTGAAAATTATCCAAAAATGACTGGAGCAACATGTCAAAGGAGAACTCCTGGATACGCAGTTTGCATTTAAAAGAGGCCATGGTACTAGGGATATTAAAGCTAATGTTAGATGGATCTTGGCTGAAAACAGAGAGTGCCAGAGGAATGTCTATCTCTGTTTCATTGATTATGCAAAGACATTTGTCTATGTGGATCACAACAATCTGTGACTGACTCTGAGAAGAATGGGACTCTCAGAACACTTTATTATGCTTCTGTGAAACTTATACTGGAGCCAAGAGGCAGTCATCAGAACAGAGCAAGGAAACACTGCATGGGTCATAATCAGAAACAGTGTACTCCAGAGATGTTTCTGTCTCCATACCTTTAAATCTATATGCAGAACAGATTATCCTAGAGGCTGGGCTGTACTAGGAGGAATGTGGCATCAGGATTGGAGGAAGATTCATCAATAACCTGCGTTATGCAGGTGACACAACTCTGCTTGCTGAAACTGAGGAGGACCTGAAGCGCTTGCAGCAGAAGATCAAGGACTGCAGCCTTCAATATGGATAGGAACTCAACATCAAGAAAGCAAAGATTCGCACCACTGGACCAATTGGCAGCATTATGATAGATGGTGTAGCGATTGAGATTGTTAAGATTGTTAACAGCTTCCATTTGCTTGGCTCCACAATCAACACTCTTGGTACCAGCAGCTAGAAAATGAAAAGATAAATTGCATTGGAAAGTCAGCTGGTAGGGACCTGTCAAGAGTACTGAAGAGCAATGATATCAGTTTGGAGATCAAGGTGTGCCTGATCCAGACATGAATCTTCACAATTGCTTGCTATGCATCAGCGAGCTGGACAATGACTGGGGATGATAGAAAGAGAATTGATGCCTTTGAGCTGTGGTGCTGGAGAAGAGTGTTGAATATGTCATGGACTGCCAGGAGAACAAACAGGTTCGTCCTAGAAAGGAGGAAGTTAGGATACTCCTGGGAAACAAGGATTCTGAGGCTTCATCTGACATACTTTGGGCATGTTACAAGGAAAGGCTGGTCCTTGGAGAAGTATATGGTACTTAGAAGGGTGCAGGGACAGAAAAAGAGAGGAAAACCATCAGTGAGATGGATTGATACAGTGACTAGGGTAATGAAGTTAGGCATTTCAGAGACATAAAGTTGGCACAGGATAGAGCAGATTTCAGAGCTGTTATACAAAGAGCCTCCATGAGTTGCAAGCAACTCCAAGGCACATAATGGCAACGACAACACCCAAAGGCAAATGGTTGAATTCCATCATCAGCTACTGTGTAGGAGAAAGTTGGTCAATCTTATCCCATGTAATTTAGGGCCTCTAAAAACCCACTAAGGGGTGATGTATGAGTTTGTTCCAAATCCAAGGCAGTGAGGAAAAGAGAGACTCTTAGGAACTAGAAAATCTTTCTTCAATTCTGAGATTTAGTGATAAACTCTATGCCACGAACCAGTATAATTCTTTTCCTCTTGAGCTATTTTGGGTTAGATTGATCAATGCTAAGTAATTGATATGTCGTTTTCTTGTGCTTCACAATTTGCATTTCACGATATTGCAATTTTTATTAGTTAATCACTTTGAGTAACTCAGCATAGAACAGTCTTAGGAGAAGTATATTCCAACAATATGTCCTCAGTTTGTGTGTCTGTATCACATGTTGAGGGTTTGTTTAAAATTTTTTTAAGTAGCATTCAGTTTATTACAAATATTTAGTATTGGCTTCCCATATTTATTTTTTGTTGGTTTCCTTTTTGTTTTTTATCATAATTATGTTATCATCTAGATGAGCATCATTTATACACAAACAAGTAAAACAAATTAAACATAATAAACTCAAAGAAATACTTTCAAACATCTCCATAGTCTGTATCACATAGTGTAAGCTGTAACTGCCATTCAGTGGATTTGAACTTACAATGATGATCTGTTTGGTTTCTAAGGAAAGAAATGGCTCATTTTTCTCTCAGAGAGCTGCAAGTTGACTCTAGTTTCAGACTATACCGCCAGAGCTCCTTTCTATCTCTATCTCATAAGTATCTGGAAATACTTCTTGAAAATATTAAGAATTTTTTTTAAGATTCAAGTATGTATAAGAGTCTAACAATGGATTTTCATGCTAGTGTCACTTCAATTGCAAAATCAAATTGTACTGTGATTACGAATAACTGAAATCAAGAAAAGTCAAGTATTGCAAAAAAGAGATATTTCAATAATTCTCTGATTTTAAATTCTACCATCTTAGCCATTGTGGAAAATAATGAATAATTTTAAGGCCAAAGAAATTGAGAAAAATCTCATGATGCATAATCCTTGCCTCCTAGGACACCCTGGCTGCACCTGCTCTAAAATTTTATTTATTTATTCTTTTGAGACTCCATGGAATAGTCAGTACGCATTGTTGTTGTTGTTGTTATGTGCCGTCGAGTCATTTGTGACTCATAGCGACCCTATGCACAACAGCCCTAAACCCTGCTCTATGCTGTGCCAATCCAATTGCCTCTGACACAGCCATCCTGATTACCCCAATCACTGAATCAATCCATCTCATAGAGGGTCTTCCCCTCCTGCACTGTCCCTCCACCCTCCCAAGCATTATGTCCCTCTCCAAGGACCCGTCCCTCCTTGCAACATGCCCAAAATATGTCAGACGAAGCCCCAGAATCCTTGCCTCCAAGGAGTAGCTTGGTTTAATCCTCTCTCCGGTGAATCTGTTTGTTTTCTTGGCAGTCCATGATTCATTCAATATACTCTTCTCCAGCACCACAGCTCAAAGGCATCAACTCTCCTTCTGTCCTCCCTAGTCATTGTCCAACTCTCTGATGCATAACAAGTGATTGCAAAGACCATGGCCTGTATCAGGTGCACCTTAGTCTCCAGAGACACACCGTTTCTCTTGAGTACTTTAGAGAGGTCTTTAACAGCAGACTTTCCCATCACATTACCAACACCATAATTTAAAGGCATAGACTTTAATATGTTGTTGTTGTTGTTGTTGTTGTCTTCCTTAATTATTGCCAACTTCTGCATTCATATGAACTAATTGAAAATGCCATGGCCTCTATTAGGTACATCTTAGTCTGTAAGCCTATATGCTTGTTCCTTTTTACTTTAAATGAGACCCTTGGTGGCAAATTTATAAAATAAAATAAGTATTTTCCTAATTTTTTTATGTATTTTATATTGTGACAAATGCTACGTAAAATCACTGTTGCGAAATGGAAGGACAACTGAGTAGTGTGTGTGTGCTTTTCTTGTTGTTGTCGTTTGCTGTTGAGTTGCCTGTTACTCACAGTGACCCAATAGCTTTAAACCCTACCCTGCCCTAAGCCAATCTCATCATCTGTAACACACCTACTCACATAACCCCAACTATTAAGTCAATCTACCTCATCCAGGATCTTCCTCTCCTGTGTGGTACCTCTCCTCTTCCAAAGATGGTGTCCTTCTCCAAGGACTCATCACTCTTGGGAACACGTCCGAAGTATGTGTGAATAATTGTCTCCAAAAACAACTGTCTCCTTTGTCAAGAGACCAAAACTGAGTGGTGCCCTTCTATTATTGGTGAACATTCTTATCAAAGACTGGATTGAAGAACCTTGATCAAAAGGGAGAAAATGCAGAAGAATATATAAATGTTTAAAAGGGAAAGGGGGAATGGAGAAGGGTGGAAGAAAAAGGAGAAGGGAAAAATTTACTAGGCTAGCAGAGGTTAATGAGAAGTGGGAGTGTAATGGAATAAGAAAGATTCAACAAGGAATTGAAAAGTAGGGTTAAGAGAGTAATGATACAAAATACAATGTATATGAATGATTATATAAAACACAATGTACATTAATGAAAATGTATATGAATGACTGTAAACAAAAAAAAAACCAATATAAAAATCTAACAAGCTATAGTGAAGAAGAAGAAAAAAACCAAGAAGTGAAGAGCAAATGCATTGGTTGTCAGGGGAAAGTAAAGGTGATGGGAGAAAAGTGGGTCACATAAATCATCTTTTGGTGATAAAAACACTCTATATCTTTTCTTTTACTTGCTGTTACTGAGCATATATACCAAATTCTAAATTTCTTACATATTCACTTCAGGTAATTAAATTCCTCTAACTGTTCATTTTTACTATCCTCTTCTGAATTATTATTTCTTTGTTAACATAAATGAATTTATCTCTAAGTTTCCTGTCTAATCTTTTGAGTTGCTGTTGTCAGTTTGATCCCATAAAGATAGTGCCTAAAGGACTATATGCAAAGCAGACATTTCTGTGCTAGTTAAGAGAAATGCTAGTTTGTTCTTAAGAAGTCTTCAGAGGATATATTTGGTTTATGTTTTAAAGATTATCTCAAGACAATAGTTTGAAGTAGCCAGCTTCTGTAGCTCCAGAAAGTTTGGAGTCCCTGAGAACTTAAAATTTTCTTCTTCTTTTTCTCACTTTTGGTCAAGATTCTTCCAATCAGTCTTTGATAAAAATGTTCATTAGTAATAACAAGACACCCCTCAGTTCTTCTCACCTCATGGCAAAGGAAGCAGTTGTTTATGCCAGCAATAAGCCACCCATTCTACGTTTTTCCTCCTTGACTTTTCTTCTCTTTCTGCTGCCCAGGGAGTACAGAGACCTATTGTTGTAGAAAAAATTCTATATCTTTATTGAATTAATACAAATATCCTACTTACAATATTGTCTTGTAGTTTTGCATGATGTTACCATTCAGAGAAAGTTGGTAAATATTACATGGGATTGTTGTTATTATCAATTATTGCATGTGATATAATGTACAATTACTTCAAAATAGAAAAATGCAAAATACCGCAACATACAAAAATGAACTTAATTTCCATAAATCTATAGGGGGAAATGTCCTGAATTATTCTTGAAACTCATATGAACATATTCAGTCATGTTATTGCTTTTTAAATATATTTACTCTATTGCTTTTTTTTTGTGAAAGTAGTATTACATTCACCACGGTGACCACAGAAAAATAACTCTGGAAACATGCTGTTCTTCAGGGAATACGATGTGGTTTAACTGTGTCTTGGTGAAAAGTGGCCAAGAACAAACAGATCAGAAAGAAATCAGTCACCAGTAACATTTTTCCCCTTGACTGAGTTTTTGTCAAAGGCACAAAAATTGCACAACTTTGGAGACCTGGATCTCATAAAGCTGCAAGAATTCAGTTTCCCTTTTGTGATTTTTTTCCCCCTTCACCTCATTTTGTGTTATTTTAAATGTACTTTGTTTCAGATTCCCGCTGCTGGCTATCCTACAAGAATGAAATTCTGATAGAATAGTTTGAGAGAGCTTAAACAACTTCAGTGATTATTTAGGCTTAGCAGTTTGTGGGATAATAAGTTGGAGTTTATCACTGCCAGCATTTCAAATGAGTGAACTTCATTTAGGAGTGAGAAGGTCAGTAATTCACAGTGTTCTATTTCAGCTGGAGAAGAAAAGTGAATCGCTCAAGGAGTCCCTATAGACTGTGATCCAGCAGAATGCTAAGGCTGGAAAAGAGGAAGTCTGCAAATCTAAGGAGCGGCAGCATTTCCAAGAAGACAGAAATAAAAGGTTGGTAGAATGGATCGCATTTGAAAGTACCCAGGAGAAATCACAGAGGAGTCTTGAGCGATGGTCCTTTCATGAGCAGCATAAAACTGAGTAATATACTTTTATTTCCTATTGTAACTATCATTACTAGTCAACTAGTGATTTTACATCTCAATGACAGAAAAGAAGTTTATTTTGTATTTATATTTGTTATCTGGATTCCAAGAAAATGGTATAATTGCTTTCTAGATGTGTGGGTTCATTTGTTGTTCGTTGGTGTTTTTTTAAAATTTATATTAAATGAAAAATTATAAATGTATAATTTTTTATAATATTCAGGAAAAAAATGGCTAATGTTTTAAATGTATGAAGAACTGTGTCAGTCTGGAGACTGAAGTCCACCTGATACAGGCCATGGTCTTTGCAATTACTTGCTATGCATCAGAGAGCTGGACAATGCCCAGGGATGATAGAAGGAGAGTAGAGGCCTTTGAGCTGTGGTACTGGATAAGAATATTGAGGGTACCATGGACTGCTAGGAGAACAAACAAGTTCATCCTGGAGAGAGTGAAGCCAGGCTGCTCCTTGGAGACAAAGATTCTGAAGTTGCATCTGATATACTTAGGACATGTTGCAAGGAGGGACAGGTCCTTGGAGAGGGACATCATGTTTGGGAGGTTGGAGGGACCGCACAGGAGAGGAAGACCCTCAATGAGATGGATTGATTTAGTCACTGGGGAGATGGGGATAGGTGTGTCAGAGACAATGAGATTGGCAAGGGATAGAGCAGGGTTTAGGGCCGTTATACATAGGGTTGCTATGAGTCGCAAGTGATTCAACAGCACATAACAACAAATACATATATATATATACGCACACATATATATGTGTATATATACACACATACACACTCTTAGTATTGATCACAAAGCAATATATATAAACCAGTAATTAAACTAATTTTCATTATGTTAGATATATAGTTAAAGACATAAAATTGTTGATGTTGTGTGCCATTACTCAACAACCAACCCATAGCTGACCATCTGGTGGGTTTTCATACGTAGTTAATAACACAGCTGGAGATTGCCCAGCCTTCCACCGTGGATACTTTTATAATAAGTTAGTATTGATCACAAAACAATATATGTTGTTGTTGTTATGTGCTGACAAGTCCCTTGCGAGTCATAGTGACCCTATGTACAACATCCCTAAACTCTGCTCTGTACTGTGCCAATCGCACCGTCTCCAATACACCCATCCCGATTACCCCAATCACTGAATCAATCCACCTCATAGGGGGCCTTCCCCTTCTGCGTTATCCCTTCACTGTATCAAGTCTCTACCATGTCCCTCTCCAAGGACCTGTCCCTCCTTGCAACATGTCCAAAGTATATTAGACGGAGCCTTAGAATCCTTGCCTCCAAGGAGCAACCCGCTTTGACCCTTTCCAGGATGAATCTTGTACATAGGGTTTTCGAAGGACTGTTATTTCAGAAGTGGATGGCCAATCCTTCTTCCTAGTCTGTCTTAATCTGAATTCAGATTTAGAGAAGTATCAGACAGACCAGCATTTTACAGAAAAGTGAAAGATATATCCCTTATTGTAGAGTTAACCATTCGTATCAGTGTTGTTCCTGCCCTTGGCACACCTGTCTTTACCCACTTATTTCCCTGCTCTACCATCCACCAGGATACCCATCCACTTCTACCCATTCCCTTCAACATCCATCTCTCATTGTCCCGCCCTTTATCTGATAGTTTATATCTGAAGGTTCCTTGGCTTCTGTGATTCCAAATACATCGGCTTCAGACAGTTTCTTATGATGTGACCAGTGTCTCTTAAGTTCAGTGGCAATTCAACTAGTTTTTATTGTTGTTGTTGTTACGTGCCATCGAGTCGTTTGTGACTCAAAGCGACCCTATGTCAAGACAAGAGCCCTAAATGCCGTTCTATCCAGTGTCAGTTTTTATTATGTTCATTAAATTAATGGTGGTCAAATTGGTAACTGATTCGTGGTGACACCGTATGTGTCATAGATGAATTATGAGCCACAAAACTTTCAATACCTGATTCTATAGGAGAAGATAACAAAGTCTTTCTTTTCAAGGATCTCCTGTGAATGGATTAATGTGTTTTCCCTGTTTGTGTAGTAGCTTAAAATTCTAACCATGTACATCTCATAAAGACTTCCAGAGAGAGACACAGTTATATAGACAGAGAAGTTTCTTCAAAGTTGTTATGTATCGTTAACACATTCTTTCGGGAGCTCTGGTGGTTTCGTGGTAAGGAGTTGAACTACAGGGAACATCCTTTGCAATCCAAAGGAACATGGTTAGAATCCACCAGCTACTCCACCAGTGAAGATAGGCTATCTCTATCCATGTGAATTATAACTTCTGAAAACCCTTTGAAAGATTAGCTATGACTCAGTTGTGACTCAATGGTAAAAAACAGCAACTTTTATATAACAAA
The DNA here is from genome assembly GCF_000299155.1 of Elephantulus edwardii. Lineage (NCBI taxonomy): Eukaryota > Metazoa > Chordata > Mammalia > Macroscelidea > Macroscelididae > Elephantulus > Elephantulus edwardii. Next base: position 12,189,287 of record NW_006399848.1, on the reverse strand, counting down.
TTTAATAAATAGAGCTTTTTTCTCATATTTATAATCATAATAGGAACAAAAATACAAATAGCTAACTGAATACCACTCCGGTTTGTCAGTCTGAAATAGCAACTCAGTAATATACTTTTAGCATTCTTTGGGCATGTTGTGAGGAGAGACAGGTCCTTGGAGAGGGACATCATGCCTGGGAGGGTGGAGACAGCGCAGGAGGGGAAGACCCTCTATGAGGTGGATTGATTCAGTGCCTGGGGTAATCAGGATGGGAGTGTCCGAGGCAGTGCGATTGGCACAGGACAGACCAGAGTTTAGGGCTGTTGTACGTAGGGTGGCTATGAGTCGCAAGCAAATTGACGGCACATGACAACAACAACAACAATATACTTTATTCAAGGCAAGCTGCATTTTAGTTAATCTGAACTATTCTACATTATAAAAGGCTTATTTGTCATACTGTATTATAGCTATCTCATTCTTTGCCTGAATTTTACAGACATGGGCTAGTAATATCATTGTTGTGTAATTGTTAAGTGCCATCGAGTCATACATGATTCATAGTGACCCTATGAATGAAAGACCTGAACACTTGCTTAACTTTCATTGTTTCTCCAAGTTCATAGAGTTTCTGGAGGCAAAGCTATTTTGGAAGTGGATGCCACCCCTGCTTCCAAGCTTCTTTTAATCAGGGAGCTCCACCAAACACTGTCCGCCATGGGTAACTATTATCACATTTGACACATCAGTGTCACAGTGTTTAGCATTGCAGCAACCAGCAGTTACCTCTGTACAGCAAATGGACAGACTAGTGCTATGCCATCTAGAAGAATGTTTGACCAAAATGGATTTAAACCAGGCCTGAGGGCCACAGATTAAAATCACCCACCTTTGCCTTGGTAGCATTGCTTTCTATCCACTAGGCCACAGAGCTTTCTTATTGTTATTGTTGGTAAGTGCCATAGAGTAGTAGACGACTCATTGTGACCCTGTGAACAAAAGACCTAACACTTGTATAATCTTCATCTTTTTTCCAACTTCATAGTAATATTATTATTTTTATTAAAGATATTGATAGATTTCATGTAAAACTCAGTTTACATAAAGCAGAAAGGATTATAAGTTTTATATCTTTCTTGATACTATATCAGGAGTGTAATATATTTTAGACTTGTGCTTTGGCTTCTCTACACTCCAGTGCAATCTTCAGAGTCTCTTCTGACATCCATTTTGGTCTTTTCTTCCTTTTCTGTCTTTGTAATGACTGTTTGCACTCTTCCTGGATGATACCTTTGACATCCTCCCACAACTCATCCGGTCTTCGCTCATTAGTTTTCAAGGTCTCAAACCTGTTCCTGAGATGATTCTGAAATTCAGCTTTATTTAATTCAGGTATATTTTAGACAGAAAATAAAATTTTAAAATATAACTCATTTTCAGGTATTTTTAAAATGCAAGGAAATAACTAGGCACATGCATTTGCTTTTATAGGATTAGTTTTTCTGCTACTTTTTGATATACCTTTTCCCCCCAGTTCAAAATATTGCATATGTTAATGGTAAAATATATTAATGTATAATCAAAAATAGTTGGGTGGAAATACAATTAAAAGTTAACTGTCATTTATACACACACATACATACACATTAGTTTACATATATACATTGTTGTTGTTGTTATGTGCCGTCGAGTCGCTTGCGACTCATAGCGACCCTATTTGTCCCTCAACCCTCCCAAGCATGATGTCCCTCTCCAAGGACCTGTCTCTCCTTACAACATGTCCAAAGTATGTCAGACGAAGCCCCAGAATCCTTGCCTCCAAGGAGCAGCCTGGTTTAACCCTGTCCCGGATGAATCTGTTTGTTTTCTTGGCAGTCCATGGTACATTCAATACTCTTCTCCAGCACCACAGCTCAAAGGCATCAATTCTCCTTCTATCCCTATTAGTTTACTTAAAAATTTGTACACATTGTTTTTACACCAGATCTTTCCCGTTTCCTTTCCCCACTCCTCTCTCCACCCATCACATTGTGGGATTCTATGATTAAGCTCCCCTCCTCCACCCATGCTCACCCCTCTACTCTCTCCTCCCCTCCTTGGATCCTCTTACTTGTTCTACAACAATGGTCTTAAACAGTATTTGTCTTTATGAGACTGAGTTAGTTCACTCAGCGCAATGCTCTCCAGTCCCTCCCAAGTTACATAGTAATTTACAGAATCATTGCTTCTGCATGCTGCATAGTATTCCATTGTGTGAATGTACTATAATTTCTCAATCCATTCCATCCTGTTAGGACATCTGGGCTGTTTCCGTGTTCTTGCTATGGTGAATAATGCTGCTATAAACATTGGTGCACAAGTCTCTGTGTTTCAGTTCTCATTTTCTCAGGGTATATGATAAGCAGTGGAATAGCTGAGTCTTATGAGATTTCTATGTTCAGATTTCTGAGGAAACATCAAAGTGCCTTTCAGAGTGGTTGCACCATTTTACAATCCCACCAATGATGTATGAGAATTCCTATCTCACCACATCCTCTCCAACTTTCTTTTTTTATTTTCTGCCCTGCTAAACTTTGCTACCACTACTGTGGTAAGATGATATTTTAATTGTGATTTTTATTTGGATCTCTCTTATTTCCAGTGATTTTTAGCATTTCTTCATGAATAGTTGAATGAAACCTTCTAAAGTTTAAATTTCTGTGCTCATAAAAAACTTTTTCAAACAAGGTGAAAAGAAAACCTACTGACTGGGAACAAGCATTTTGTAATACCATCTCAGTCAAGGGTCTCATAATGAAAGTTTACTCTAGGGCCACCAGAAGAAAGAAAACAAACAAACAAAAGCAACACTGATAATGCAAATATAAAATGGAAAAAAGACACGGAAAGACTTTTCACAGAGGAGAACATTCGGATTACAAACAGACACATGAAAATATGCTCATTTTAAATATCCTTTTATTTATTAAATGCATTGGTAAATCTGTTAATTCTGGAAATCTGCCAATACTATTTTAGCAAAAATGTAGATTCAGTAATATTCCACCGTTTTCATAGATTGTGTTGTTGTTAAGTGTTGTCAAGTCAAGCATGATTCATAGCAACCCTATGAACAAAAATCTGAACCTTGTTCTGTAACTGTTGTCATTTCTAAGTTCATAGAGTTTCCAAGGTGTCTTCTTTAGGAAGTGGATGTCACTCCTGCCTCCAAGCCTGTCTTAACCTGGGAGCTCAACCAAACACTGTCCATCTTGCATATCCATCATGCCATTTGACACACCAGTGGCATAGCTTTCAGGATCACAGCAACCCAAGTTACTTCATTACAGCTAATTGACAGACCAATGTCACACCACTGGTTCATCCAAACACAATTAATACCAGCCCTGAGGGCCTAGCCAACTTTTAAATACACAAGCCCACATACCACATCCTAATTGGATCTAAACAAAAGACTTCCAATACACAGTTCATTGTTAGCGAAATCCAGCAAATCAAATCAGTTCAAACAGGTTGTGAAGGAAATAAAAACAACAGTCTCCACCCCACCCTCAACCAAAACAAGAAAATTGTTAACTTAAATAAAACAAATTACAGACACTAAAAA
>NW_006399848.1:12167528-12184448 GCF_000299155.1 Elephantulus edwardii | reverse complement strand
ATGTTGTAAGGAGGGACCGGTCCTTGGAGAGGGACATCATGCTTGGTAGGGTGGAGGGACGGCGCAGGAGGGGAAGGCCCTTTATGAGGTGGATTGATTCAGTGACTGGGGTAATCGGGATGTGTGTATCAGGAATGGTGCGATTGGCACAGAACAGAGCAGAGTTTAGAGCTGTTGAACGTAGGGTCTCTATGAGTTACAAACAAGTCAATGGCACGTAACAACAACAACAGTTCACATTTTAAAAGCTCTTACCTACTGTCAAAATGGTGGCATGCTGTTTATAGATATGATATTTGAGTATTAACTATCACAACTAAGCTAATAGGCAAATAATTTAGTGAAGTGTTCCATTAATCAGACATAATTGCTTCTAATTAACACTAATGAAATTAGGGTTACATAAGAGGAAATATTATCCAGTAATAAGTGTCACTTAACATGAGTGGCTAAGTACTTGCTCTTTCTTATTTTATGTAAATATTTTGCAAAAGTAGATTCAGAGAAACACAATAAATTATTTTCCTTTCTATCACAATCATTATGCAGAGCGAGAAGAAATGGGTTTTTAAAATAATTTTCTTTTGAAAATAATAAAGGTTAAGTATGGCTTCCTGTGTAACTCATCATTTTATCATTGTAAACTTCCTTTTTAAGTAGGCTATTGATATTGCTTCTAGCATTTACCATGAGTTTACTGATAGCCACTTATCTCAATTCACATTCTGTTACTTGCTTGCATTATGTCTTATATTACCCACCTTTCATTATACGGTTCATACACAAGAATGTGCCCATCCGTTCTGCCTCATTCTGATGCTGCTTTAAATCAAACTTGAAAATGTACAGTAGCTCTTTAGCTCCAATACCATTTCTTAAGGTATTGAAAATGGAGTTTGTAGATAAATTGTTTTCTCAATTAAAAATCCTCTGGCACAAATCTTAAAGCTACTCAGTATTTGCTATGTCAGTTAAAATTAAGTTAAAACCATAGCATGAATTTATATTTATATTAGCACAGTTAGTATCAGTAGCAAGTTGTCTCGGTAACACAAAAGATAAGTTTTTCTAGAGGTTTGAATCAGCAGTGGTTCCTTGGGAAAATGGGCAGCCTCTTACCATTATTTTACAGCCTTGGAAACTAGATTAAGCATTTCTGTGAGTCAGAACCAGCTTTCTCTGGCAGGTTTTTTGTTTTGTTTTTGTTTTTTAAATCTGTGTAGACAGACTCACTAGCTTTCTTTGTGTTTATGTATGTTGTTGTTGGTAAGTGCCATAGAGTCTCAGATCACCCATAGCAACCCAATGAATGAAAGTCTTGAATGCAAAACTTTCATCTTTTCTCCAGGTTAATAGAGTTTCTGGAGGCAAGCTCTTTTGGGAGTGGATGCCACTCCTGCTTTCAAGATTGTTTTATTTGGAAAGATCCAGAAAAAAAAGGTCATTCCACTCATCTTCGCAGCCTAGAAAAAGCCCCAGACTGGTGGCCAAAAGCCTTTTTTCAATAAGAGGTCAAATCCAATCAGCTCGTGCCCTGTTGCAAGCAAGAGCCACGTTGTAGACTCAACCCCAAGCTAGAAAACACACCTTCGCAGAATCCAGCTGTTCAGATGTAAATATAGAAGGGAGGCCCAATGATGTAGTAGTAAAAAAATGCATCAATCCCAAAGGCACAGGGTTCAAAGCCACCAGCTGCTCTGTGGGAGAAGAATGGACAATCTCCCAGGAGATTCCTCCAGTGAGTCAGCTATGGGCAGGTTCTGACTCCAAGATATACACCACCAACAATATATAGAGATACAGATAAAGATGTAGTGATATAGACGTAGACACAAGTGTGTGTGTTCGTGCCAGGTCTCCAAATTTATGTTCATATAAATACTAGAAAGATAGGTAACCTGCTCCCATGAAGATATAGTTGAAACCAACTCAACAGCAGAGATTTTGGTATACAGAAGCTTTGTATGTGTGTTATTTATACAAAAACCACTCTGGTTGCCTAGTGGTATAAAACCGTACTGCAATTCCAAAGGAAAGCAATTAGACTATCAGCTGCTCCTCAAGAAAATAATGAACCGTCTCCTCCTCTGTGATATATTGACTCTTAAAAGCCACTAGAGATTCAACCAATTTGACAGCCCTCAACAGCACACAACAACCACAGCAACTTATACTTTCTGTCATGTATCAAGAGATGTTAAATATGGCAGAAAGTGGTTTACACATTTTTTTTAGTCTGAAGCTCAGCCTTGGTTTAAGCTTCCGTGTAATTTCATAGGTGGGATTTTTTCCAGGAAAGTTTCAGTTCTGCATTTAAAGTCTTCAAATTTCTTAAATGTTCAGACTATCCAAATTATCTAAGGTAAAGCACCTTTTTTGGCAGATTAATAATACCCGTTAGCAAACATGGATTTTAGTTACACTACAAAAATAGCTTTACAGCAACACCTATATTAGTGTTTGATTGACTATCCTAGTTATTCATCTAATTTGACACATAACATTTTTAAGGGCTGTGCCTTATTTGTTCAGAACAAAATAAAATAAAATCATTTCAGTAATGAATCCTCTTTATTTCGGTTTGATTTTCCTGATTTACTCTTTCTTGGCACCTCACTTTTCTATTTCTAGAGTATTATCTTTAAAGAAAGTTTATTTGTGCAAAACTACTCTTTTCAACCAAGAGTGTTATAGTTAATATCATAGTTATTTTAGAAATCAACCTCTGAGGTTGAGAGTCTAGAAAAGGGTAATACACAAACCAGATAGTAACTTGCATTCCAATGATTTCAATGGTTATTGTTGTTCAGTGTTGTTGAGTAACACTCACAGAAGCCCTATGTGCAACAGATCTGAACCCTGTCAAAACCTTTGACATCATCATCTCTGAAATTCTTGAATTCATCGCTGTATGAATCCATCTCATTTAAGGTTTTTCGCTTTTTCACTGACACTGTTGTACCTTTCCAAAGAATTATTTCTCCTAGCAACATGTGCAAATTTGCAAGACAGAACTTCGCCATGTCTGCCTCCAAGCTGTATTCTGGCTGCAGTTTTCCTATTTATGTTTGTTGGGTTTTTTTTTCTTTTAATTCTCTATGATTTATGATACTTTTCTCCACCATCACAAATTAAAGGCAACAATTCTTTTTTCTGTCATCCTTGTTCATTATCCAGCTTTCTGTTACATGTCAGGAGATTTAAAAGACTGAATCTGGTGCACCTTCCGCTTCAGAATGACATTTCTCCTCATTAACTTGGAGAGGTTCCTGACAGCAGATTTTCCCAATGCCATATTGTGTCTCTTGATCTCCTGACTGCTGGTACCAAGAGTGCTGATTAGAGATACAAGTAACATGAAATCATTGTCAATTTTAGTCTTTTCTCTATTATGAAGTTGTTTATTTGTCCAGTAGTAAAGATGTTTGCCTTCTTTAGGTTGAGATATAATTCATATAGAAGGCTATATAGCCTTTGATATTGTACAACAAGCATTTCATATCCTCCTCACACCGCAGTAAGCAAGATTGTACCATCTGTATAATGCAGATTGTTGGTGAGTCTTCTCTCAAGTCTGATGCCACAGTCGTCTTCATAGAGTCCACTGTCTTGAATAATTTGCTAAGCAAAGAGATTGGGTAAGTATGGAGAAAGGATACAACCCTGATACACTGATATACCCTGATTTTAAACCATGCTTGTTGTTGCTGTTGTTATGTTTGCATACATCCTTGGTGTACCTTCAAGTTTCACGTGAGCATAACTAAATGTTCCAGGGTTATCATTCCTCTCAGTGTTAGCCATAGTTTGTTTTGACCTATACAGTCAGGTGTTTTACATTTTCCATAAACCACAAATAAACAGTCTTCTGTATTCTCTACTTCGATCCAAAATCCATCTGACATCAGTGGTGATATCCCTGGTGCCACAGCCTTTTCTAAACCCAGTCTGCACTTCTGGTATTCAGTTCCCTGTCTATGTAGTGTTCGAGCCATTACTGGATTCTTTTCAGCAATATTTTGCTTGCAGGTGATCGTAATGACATTGTTAAATCATTTCCACATTTTATTGCATCACTTTTCTTGGGAATGGGAGCAAATATGAGTATCTTCCACTCAATCAGCCAACCTGCTGTCCAACAAATGTCCTTGTACAGGAGTGAAGATAACCCCTGTGATACGCAAGCATATGGTTCCTAAAAATCTCATTGGTGGAATGTCTAAATTTAGAGGTATAAATTTAAACTCCATGGTTACCACGGTAAATTACAACAGAGGTAGTTTAAATTAACATATACCCCCCCCCTTATAATTGTTTTAAAGGCAAGAAGTTTGACAATTAGATCCCAAAGGGCCATACTTTGCTCCGTGGCTTTAGGACAAAGTTCATTTTGTGTTCTCTTTTTTCTAGTCTCTGGCTGCAGACAATCCTTGTTGTTCATTGGGATTTGCAGTAGCATCGCTATGATCTTTACTTTCATCTCTCCATTACTTTTTTCCACAGTGTGTCTGTCTCTGCTCTATAAGAATGTGTGGGGTTTTATTAAGCATTCAACTCAATAATACAATAAGAAAGTATTCTATTAATATCCTTCATTTAAACACATCTTTTGCCATGACGTCTTCTGAGAAGGTGTCATGAGTATCTCTTAATTTAGGGGTTATTGACTTCAAAATGGAGGGGGGATATTAGTTAATGTATCAGCTTCACATTGGACATTATGAGAACAATGGAAATTATAAGACTTGTACTAAATGGCTTGCATTGGTTTTAGAAGCTCTGAAAGAATAATACGGCAGGTTTTACTTAGGCACGAGGCACACTGAATACCAGAGTAGCTCTATATAAGCACTCAGAGATGTTTGTTTCTCCTATAGCTGCAAGGCAAACTGCTAGAAACCAGGGTAGAATTCAAATGTAAGGCCGAACAAGCTTCATAGGCCATGAAATACTTCTTTGTTTATCTCCGATGTCACCTTCGGGGCCCCAAAAGGAAAAGAAGATGACATTCATGTATATGATGGGAATATATATATATGACAGTGAAATTATGAATCATGGATAACACATTCCCTTCATATTCTCAACGAACTCTTTCCCACTCACTTCAACTGGCTTCTCTGGCTGGAGATCACACAAAGATCGCAACAGACGCACGTGTTCTTCAAATGCCATTTGTTAAACTCAATCTCTTCATTTCCTTGTTAACCTACTTTTGTTGCTTTAAAACCAATAAATGGATCCAGGTGACTGCAGAACCTAGGTCAACTGGGAACATCATGACAGATGGAGGAGAGATTGAGGCCATTAACAATTTCAGCTAGCTCAACTCCACAATCAACACACTTGGCACCAAGAGTGAAGAAATTAAAACAAACAAACAAAAAAACACCAAATTAATTGTCCTGGGGAAAGCTGCTGTCAGAAACCTCTCAAAACTACTGTAGAGCAATGACGTCATTCTGGAGACCATGGTACATTTGAATCAGGCCATGGTCTTAGCAATTATGTGCTATGTAGCCAGAGATGTGGACAATGACCAAAGATAACAGAAGAAAAAAGAGGACTTTGAGTTGTGATGTTGGAGAAGAGAGTATTGAACATATGCACTGCCAAGGAAACGAACAGGTTTATTGTGGAGAAGGTGAAATCAGAGTGCACCTTGTAGGCAAGGATTTTGAAGCTCTTCCTCACATACTTTGGTCATACAGCCCCAATAAACCAGTCCTTGGAGAAGGACATCATGCTTGAAAGGATGGAGGGACAGTGAATGAGGGGAGGACCCTGGATGAGGTGTATTGACAAAGTAACTGGGGTACTGGGGATAGGGGTGTCAGGGACAGTGAGTCTGGCTCAGGGTAGAGCAAAGCTCAGAATTAGTAAGGTTCTTATGAGTCACAGGCAACTTGATGGCACATAAGGAAAGAAACTACTTCACTATATTACCAGGGATATCCTAGAAGATATTTCTGGTATTAAGATAATAAATCCACCCATCAACAAACGAATGGATAGAGAAGCTGTGGTATATCACACAATGGAATACTACGCTGCATTGAAAAACAAGGAACTCATGCAATATTATTCAAAGTGGGTGACCTTGGAGGACATTATGCTGAGTGAAATACCTCAGTCACAAAAGGGCAAATACTGCATGGCGCCACTGTTCTAGAATGGGACTGACATCAGGATTGGGGTAAGACTGAGAAAAACTGAATAAATTATGTATACTGCATTGAAACAAATGTGGGAGAGAACAGTTTAAAAGTGATATATGATAGGGTATTATGGTTATCACAAGAGTCCAAAATTAAGGTTGCATAGTGGAGTGTACTCGGAGCGGTGGGTGGGGTACAGGGGGATCGTATACCAATGAAAGAATTTTTATTTTACTTTTCAAAGAGAAGAGAGGAGCGAACTGGGGCGGGGAAAGGGTGGGCAGGGAGAAAAGTGGAACAATGAGTAAATGGAAATTCAAAATCTCTGTAAATGTTCATTAAAATTAACAAAATTTTAAAAAAGATAATAAAGCCACTGGTAAAAGTACTGTAGAGTGTTTAGAAAGCTTAAAAATCCAAGATTTACACAAGGCATTACTTTTAGGGTTCGAGGTTCCCTTATATTAATTGGGATTTTACTATGAATAAAGATTAGAGATGAGGTGTTAGCATTTAATTGTAAGAAGCGTGCTGTACCAAAATTGTCATAAAGTTGAGGACCAGGGTGTCTTGACTTGAAAATATCTGTGGCAATGTTTCCATTAATAAAATAAAAAGACAAAACAATGTTTTACATAACCTTTAGTTCATTTTGTTTAGAGGAGGCATAACTCTACTTTTTTTGTATGACAGAATATTTGCATAGCCTTTAAATAAACTGCAAATTGATGAGTAAATTAAGATTTGTTTTAAAAATAGACCATATATTATTGTTATCAAAATGTGGAATATTAACTTAAACTATATTTTTTCTATATTGAAGATATTAAAGATGATTACAAATATAAATAATATACAATAGAATTCTGAAGACTTTGTACAATTCTCACTTTGTCAATCTTGATGACTAAAGTCACTTATTCTGTAGATTTTCTCCCAGTACCCTCAGGAGTTAGCTGACATCTGTAACTATGAATTCATAAATCTTCCGTGAATTTGGCTACTGGTTTTTTGTTGTTATTCCTGTTGGATTTTTAAAATTTTTATTTTATATTGGTTTGCTTACAAAGTTTGTGCACATTGTGTTTCACACTGTCTTTCATTCACATTGTTTCATACATTATTACCCTGTCTTTTAAGGTCCCTGCAAGATCTTTCCCATTTCCTTTACCTCCTTCCTCCAGCCACAAAATTGTGCAACCCTGTTATTTTATCCATCCTCATCCCTCTGCTCCTAACCTTTGTTCCATAGGTCCCCCCCACATGTTTTACTAGTTATCCTTCTATTTTTACAATAATGTTTTTAAACAGTATTGGTCCTTAGGAAACTTTGTTATTTCACTCAGTGCAATGCTCTCCAGTCTCACCCAAGTTATATAATATTAATCATAACAATTGTTCCTGAGTGCTGCATAATATTCCATTGTGTGAATGTATCACAGTTTCTCAATCCATTCACTTGGGGTTGGACATTGAGGCTATTTCCATGTTCTTGCGATGGTGAATAATTCTGTTATGAACATGGTGTACAAATCTTCATTTGTGTCTCAGATTTCATTTCCTTTGAGTTTATTCCTAGTAGTGGAATAGCTGGGTCATATAGAGCTTCTAGCTTCAACTTTTTGAGAAAATGCTGAACTGTCTTCCAGAGTGGTTGCACATTTTACAATCACAGCAACAGTGTGTGACAGTTCGTACCTCTACATATAATCACCAACATTTATTGCCTGCTGATGTGCTAAACTTTGCCACTTCTACTGGGGTGAGATAGTATCTCATTGTGGTTTTGATTTGCACCTCTCTTATTGCCAGTGATTTTGAGCATTTCTTACTTTGTTTGTTGGCCATCCAAATGTCTTCCTCTGTGAAAAGTCTTTCATGTCATTTGCCAATTTTGTAATTGAGTTGTCAGTCTTTTGCTTCTGGAGGCCTAATAGTAGTCTATAAAATTTTGTTATGAGACCCTAGTCTGAGATGGCATTGCCAAATGTGTTTTCACAGTTAATAGATTTTCTTTTCTCTCTATTGGAAAAAGTTTTGATGAGCACAGAGATTTAATCTGTCCCAGTCATCAATTTCATCCTCCCCAGATTATGTGTTCTTGGCTGTATTTGTCAGCTTCTTTATACCAAAGAGTAGGCCTTCTAAACTTGGTCCCAGTTTGTCTCTTCTGAACATCATGATTTTGGGCTTTACAGGTAGGACTCTGATCCACCTTGAGTTGATTTTTGTTTATTGTGTGAAATGTGGATCCTGTTTCAGCTTTCTGCAGGTAGCAGTCCAGTTTTGCCAGTACCATTTGTTGAAGAGGTTGTCATTTCCCCATTGCATAGATTTTATTCTCTTGTTGAATATCAATTGACCATAGATAGATGGGTCCACTTTCTTAATTCTGTTCTATTTGCACATGTATCTGTTATTGTACCAATACCATGCTATTTCATTTACTACTGCTATGTTTATGGTTTTGAGATCAGATGGTGTTTTGCTTATTTGAGGTCTCTTTCTTGTACAAATAAACTTGACAATTTGCTTTCAATCTCCTTGAAAATGAATTTGTTATCTGTATTGATATTACATTGAACATGTAGATTGCTTTTGGTAGGACTGTAAGTTTTAGTATACTGAGTCTTCCTTTCCATGAGCAGGGAATATTTTTCTATTTATTTAGGTCTTCTATTGTGTCTCACCATTCCTCTAGGTCATATAGCCCTGGTTTACAAGTTGCTGTACAGCGTAACTTGTGGTTGCTGTGAGGCTGAACACTGTGACACTGATGTGTCAGTTAATGGCTGGTTACCCAGTGCGGACAGAGAGTGGGGTGGAGCTCCCCGATTAAAACAAGCTTGGAAGGAGGAGTGGAATCCACTTCCATAAAAGCTTGCCTCCGGAAACCTTATGAATCTGGAGAGAGGATGAAAGGCACCCAAGCGTTGAAGACTCTCCTTCATAGGGTTGCTATGAGTTGCCTGCAACTCGATGGCACTTAACAACAAAAACAGCATTGTGTCTCACAGAAAAGTTCTGTAGTTTTCTTTGTACTGGTCTTTTGTGTCTCTAGTTAGGTTCATTTCCAAGCATCTCAGGCTTTTCTAAATGGCAGTGTGTGTGTGTGTTTAAAAAAATTCTTCTCTGGGTTCTCTTTGTTACTGTAGAGGAATCGCACTGACTTTTAATTACTGATCTTTTTTTCTGCTACACTACTAAAGTCGTCCACTAGCTCTTAACAGTTTTTTTTGTTTTTGTTGTTTAATCCTTGGGGTTTTCTGTGTACACTATCACATCATTTGCATATAACAACAGTTTAACCATCTCTTTGCCAATCTGGATACCATTCCCCCTCTTTTGTTATATTGACCTAGCAAGTACTTCCAATAAAATATTGAATAGAGGTGGTGACAGTGGGCATCCTTTTCTAGGAAAATCAAGGAAAATGCTTTTAGTCTTTCTCCATTGAGAATTATTTTGGCTCTTGGTTTTGTATATATAATTTACACTATGTAGAGGAAATTCCCTTCTATTCCAATTTTGCTGAGGGTCTTAATTAGGAAGAGGTTTTTGGATTTGGTCAAATGCCTTCTCTGCCTCAATTGTTAGGATTGTATGGTTCTTCTTATTTGCTTTGTTAATATGGTAAATTACATTCATTTTCTTTTTTTCTTATGTTGAGCCATCCTTGCCTACCTCTTCTAAATCCCAATGGTCATGATGAATTTTCTTTTTATGTGTTGTTAGATTCTTCTGGCTAGAATATTGTTAGGAGTTTTTGCATCTATGTTCATGAGAGTTCTTAGAATTTACTTTTTTGTTTACTAATATCTATGTCTGGTTTTGGTATTATTGTTATTTGCTTCATAGAAGGTCTCTGGGAATGTTCCTACTTTTCTGATTTTTTTTTTTATAATTTAAGTAGCATTTGTGATCAGTCTTCTATGAATGCTTTGTTGAATTCAGCCATGAATCCATCTAGTCCAGGACATTTTTCTTTTTTTTAATTTATTTTTTTGGGGGGAGAGACTTTTTACAACCAGCTCACTTCCTTCTTTTATTATGGGACTGTTCACTATCTACATCTATTCATGTCAATGTGGTAGACCATGAGTTTCAATACATTTATAAATTTCCTCTAGGTTTTTAAATTTATCAGAGTATAGTTTTTCACAATATTCCAATATTATAGTTTTAACCTTCTCAAGTTCTGTTGTGATGTACCTCTATCTTTCCTTAATTGAGGTATTTGTGTCTTCTTTTTTTCTTTTGTTAAGATTGCCAATGATTTGTCAATGTTATTGACCCTAAGAAAAAACAGATCCTGGCTTGTTGATTCTTTAAATGGATTTTCTGTTTTCGATCTCATGGATTTCAGCTCTCATGCATATATTTTCTCCTCCTCTAGAGACTGTGTGATTAAATTTATTTTCTTTTTCTATTTGATGAAAAGTTGATCACCTATAGATCTTTAATTTCACTTCCTGGTGCTATGAACTGCCCTTGAGGACTGCATTAGCTGAATCCCAGAGCTTTTGATATATTGTATTTTCATTATCATTTGTTTCATGGAACGTTTTAAATTCCATTTCTTATTTCTTCTATAACCCAATCATGATCTAGCAGAATGTTATTTAGTTTCCACATTGGTGGTTTTATAAGCTTTATTCTCTTGTGGCTAATTTCTAGTTTCATGGTACTATGGTCTGAGAAAATACCTTGCATTATTTTAATACTTTTTTTGATGGTGCTTGCTTTTTGCCCTAATATGTGATCAGTTCTGGAGAATATACCAAGTATGCTTGAAAAGAATGTGTAATGAGTTTTAGCTGGGTACAGGGCTTAGAATACATCCACAAGTTTCAGTTGGCTGATTGTATAGTTTAGATCTTCTGCGTTTTTGCTGTTTTCTTTGAGTTTGGCATGTTTTGTTGACAGTGTTGTTACAATCTCCTATCATTATTATGATTCTATTTCTTTCTTTCTTTTGTTAATTATTTTATGTAGTTTGCAGGATTAGCATTTGGTGATAGGTGTTTACTAACTTTATGTCTTCTTGCTCTACTTTGCCTTTTAACCATTATAGAGTGTCCTTTCTTATTTTTAACGGTAGTTTTCAACCTGAAGTCTGTTTTACCAGAGTTTAGTATGGCCACCCCTGTTTTTTTATGGATGCCATTTGTTTGGTATATTTTTTTTCCTGCTTTTTTTTTTTTTTTAATGTAACTTTCTCTTCCTTTCTTAGAACCGTCCCTTGTAGACAACATATCGATGGGCTTTGTTTTCTCATCCATTCTGCTACACTTTTTCTCTTGATTGCTACATTTAGTCAGTTCACATTAAATGTAATTATTGACAAGCCAGGTATAATTGTGGCCATTTTTTGCTATTTTCTTTTTTCTTTTTTTTTAGTGTTTCTTATTATTATGCTCCATCCACTTTCCCTTCATATCTCTGTGTGGAAGACTTCTCTAAAAGTTCTTGTAGATTTGTCTTGTTTTCACAAATTTCTTGAGTTCCTTCTTTTCTACAGAGAACCTAATTTCTCCTTCATATTTGATGGAGAGCTTTGCTGGGCACAGAATCCTTGATTGGTATTTGCTTTCTTTTCTTTTTTTTTTTTAATATGCCATCTCATTGTCTTCTTGCTCACATGATTTCTGCTGAAAATCAGGATTTAATTTAATTGCTTTTCCTTTGAGGTGACTCTTTGTGTTACTTGTGCTCGTTTTAGTATTCTTATCTTTTATTTTGGAGATTTTAACTAAGACATGTCTTAATATTTTTCTTTTTGGATCTAGTCTATTTGGTGTTCAATGAACTTTATGAATGTGGATTTCCTCACTCTTCATAATACCTGGGAAGTTTTCTTCTAGTACTTCCACCACAATTTTCCCAGTGATTTCCCTCCAACTTATTCATAAATTCTAGTCATAAGTATGTTTTTCTTTTTTATATCATCTCACTTGATTCAAATGTTTTCTCCATTTGCTCTGTCTCATTTCTGATCCCTATTCTGTTGGTATGTTCCCACTGTGGATCTTGTCTTCTGACTCACTGACTTTCTCCTCTATGTCTTTTGTTCTACTTTTTTTGACATTTTTGCCATATTTTGTGTTACGTTTCCACACATTTCTCTTATTTCTAATACTGTGTTTTCTGTATCCTTTCTATCTTGTGATCTTATGATGATTTTTTTAAGTTCTTGCACCTCTTTATCTACAATTAAAATTCTATTTCCATCTCTGAGCAAATATATCTGTATATTTTTTTTCTGTTTCCATATTTCTGGAATGTTTGCTTTCTTAATGGCTTCCATTGTTTCTTCCATAATTTTCACCTTCACCTTCTTCCATTACTGTCAAATAACTCCTAATTAATATATTTCTTCTGCTTCTCTACCTCTAAGGATAGTCCTTAATTTAATTTGTGGCTTCAGTAGTTTCTTCCATTTTCTATATTTTCTTTTGTATCTATTTGAATATTTCCAGATCAAAATGTATTATCTACATTCTTGCCTCTGGGGTATTTGTTGGATCTTTAAGATTTTCTGCCTTTTTTTTTTTTTAGAAGACTTAGTTTGTTTTTTTTTACAGTGTTTGAATCTGCCTGCTGCTCTCTTGATTTTTAACATTTTTTTCTTTAAAAGTGTTAAGTCATTTCCCTTTCATCTCCATAAGTTGTCAGTAGTTCTTATCTTTATTATGTAACTGATTATTTTCCAGGTTAAAATATTTAATCTGTGGGGTGAGCCATTCACTCTACTAAAAATCCTTTCTGGGAAATTTTGCCTTTCCTAAAGTCCTTCAAGTTCCCTCTGTTCTGTACTGAAGCCCTGCAGGAATCTCACCTTAATTTAATTCTCTCTCTATTATCCTTGTAGTCTGTTGAGTGGCTGAGTGTTGCGAGATCAGGAGACCTTCTAGAGCAGTTTCTGTTTAGGGTGGTTTTAAATCTCACAGCTCTACACGCCAGCTGAGAAAGTCTTTCCCCTGAGCATAGCACACACTCTGTCCCAAACTCTCTTGTCCTGTTTGGCATGTGGGATGGCCCCACAGTTTCAGTGCCTTCTCTCCCCACAGGCACCTAAAATTGCTATTCTTGGGCGGAGTATCTCATCTAAGCATAAATTTACTGCTGAAGTTTAGTATCTTCCTTTGTTTCTGTAGTGGTGTGTGATTATTGTTCTTTGTTGTTGTTGTTATGTGCAGTCGAGTCCTTTGCGACTCATAGCGACCCTATGTCCAAGAGCCCTAAACCGTGCTCTATCCTGTGCCAGTCTCATTGCCTCTGACACACCCATCCCGATTACCCCAGTCACTGAATCAATCCACCTCATAGAGGGTCTTCCCCTCCTGCGCTGCCGCTCTACTCTACCCAGCATGATGTCCCTCTCTAAAGACCTGTCTCTCCTTACAACATGTCCAAAGTATGTCAGACGAAGCCCCAGAATCCTTGCCTCCAAGGAGCAGCCTGGTTTAATCCTCTCTATGATGAATCTGTTTGTTTTCTTGGCAGTCCATGGTACATTCAATACTCTTCTCCAGCACCACAGCTCAAAGGCGTCAATTCTCCTTCTGTCCTCCCTAGTCATTGTCCAACTCTCTGATGCATAACAAGTGATTGCAAAAACCATGTTCTGTATCAGGCGGACCTTAGTCTCCAGAGAAACACTGTTGCTCTTGAGGATTTTGGAGAGGTCTCTAACCGCAGACTTTCCCATTGCAATACGTTTTTTTATTTCCTGGCCACTGGTGCCAAGAGTGTTGACCGTGGAGCCGAGCAAACTGAAGCTGGGAACAATCTCAATCTCTTCGCCATCCATCCTGATGCTACCGATTGGTCCAGTGGTGAGAATTTTTGTCTTCTTGACATTTAGCCTCAGTCCATATTGAAGGCTGCAGTCCTTGACCCTCTGCAGTAAGTGCATGAGGTCCTCCTCAGTTTCAGCGAGCAAGGTTGTGTCATCTGCATAACACAGATTGTTGATAGATCGTCCACCAATCCTAACGCCACGCCTCTCCTCATAGAGCCCCGCCTCTCGGATAATCTGCTCTGCATACAGGTTGAAAAGGTATGGAGACAGGACACATTCCTGGCTTACACCCTTCCCAATTTTGAACCATGCAGTCTTGTCCTGCTCTGTTCTGACTAATGCCTCTTGGCCCAAGTATAGGTTTCGCATTAGCATGATTACATGTTCTGGGATTCCCATTCTTCTCAGAGTCAGCCACAGTTTGTTATGATCCACACAGTCAAATGCCTTTGCATAATCAATGAAACACAGATAGACATTCTTCTGGTATTCTCTGCTTTCAGCTAAGATCCATCTAACATCAGCTACAGTATCCCTGGTACCACGACCCCTTCTAAACCCAGCTAGGGATTCCAAATTAAGCAGTTTGTATGCAGACCAGTCTCAAGTCTGTCTTCCCTCTCATGGGAAACTAAGAACATCTTTCTCCTGCTTTTAACAAAATGTCCTAACCTCTTTTGCCCTGTTTGACCCCTGAGATGACCCTACAGCCATAGAAGCTAGGATCCCCAAAAGGAGAGGTCTTTCCCCAGGGTATTTCAGTCCTCTTTCTCCCCACAAGCACCTGAAAGGGCTGGATACAGAAAAGCGTGTTTCATTTGGTGACACCTTCTCTTCTGAAACTTAATGTCTTCCTTTGTCTCTGAAAAGTTGAAAAATCAGGAACACCAACATAAGCAATTTGTGTAGAGGAACTTATCAAATAAGCTTCCCTCTTGTAGAAAGCTGAGAAAGTCATTACCTTGCTTGTAGCTCTGTGTCCCAAACAGTCTTTTTCTGTTTGGCCTCTAGGATGGTCCCACATCTGTAGGGCCAAGGATCCCCAAATGGAGGTACCTGTCCCCAGGGAAGTTTCCATATTCTCTCTCCTTCCAAGCACCTTAAAGTTCTGTGTCTCGTCTGACAGCACCTTCTCTCCTGAAGTTTCATGTCTTCCTTCGTCTTTGGCGTGGTGTAAGATCAGGGGGAAAACATAGGCAGTTTGTGTGCAGGGAATGGGTTGGGGGGTGTCTCAAATCAATCCTTCTTCTCACAGAAAGCTAAGAGAAAGTCCTTCCCCTGGTTGTCGCTCTGTGTCCCAAACTCTCTTGTCTTGTTTGGACCCTGGGTTGCCCAGCTGCCTCTGAGGTGTAAGAATCTGCAAATGCGGCTGCTAGGTTTTTTAAGGACAAAAATTGCTGATAAAGGAATTTATTTCCTAAAAATTTACAAGTAGAGATATGAAACATTGGAAATGCTTTACCATTTGAATGTAATCTTAAAAGAAACATTTTGCTGAAGTAAGGTTGACTATATAAAGTTTCTTCTCCTGTGTATAGGATAAATAGAGGAGTTTTCGGGATTTGTTTAATTGAACAATTCCACCATATTTGTACAGCAATTTCTAAACTGTTAACCTACATCAACATGGGAATAATTTTACTAAGACAAGTTTAAAATTTCTTGTATGTATATATATTTTTTTTCTTATCTAAATCGCATGTCTTTTGTTATTTGCTTTAATAATGCGTCATTTTCATTGATTTATAAAAGTTGAAAGTATTGCATTCTAATGAAGGATACTTTTTTTATTATACTGTCCGAGTCTTTGAATATATTAATGGATTTAATTTGCAAATATTTTGCAAAACATCTTTGCACTGAAATGGGAATGAATAAGAAGGATTCTTGCAGCATTTAGCTTCTTGATTGTCAAGTTTAGTGTCAGGTATTAGTGAGACATCCCGTCCAGTTGGCTAATTATTTCTATGAATAACTGCTGCTTTTTTCATGAGATCAACTGTGTAAATAAAATATATGATTATTACCTCTTATTCTGTTGTCATGCAAATAATACCTAATCATATATTTTGTTTATACAGTTCTTTCCATCATCTGTTTCAATACAGTGTACATTACTTATTTCCTCTTTTCTTTCTCCCAAACACCCATGTCAGTCCTGTTTTATTACAGTAACATTATGCATTTTTTTTATCCTTTTGTGACTGAGATATTTCCCTCAGAATAATGTCCTCCAGGATCACCTATTTTGTATAATATTTTGTGAGCTCCTTGTTTTTGAGTGTTGCACAGTATCCCATCATGTGAAAATACTCTCTCTTCTCTATCCATTTGTTTGCTTGTGGGAACTTGGGTTTTTTCCATATCTTTGTCTCTGTTCAGGTGTCAATTCTGGTTTCTTTAGCATCTATTCCCAGTAGTGGAATTGCTGGGTCAAATGCTACCTGTATTTTCAACTTTTTGAGAAAATACCATACTGCCTTCAAGACTGGTTGCACCATTGTACACTCTCACCAACAGTGAATAAGGGTTCCAATTATCCCTGGTGCCACAGCCTCTTCTATACGCTGCTTGAACTTCTGGCCATTCCTTATCTATGTCATGCTCTAGCTGTTTTTGAATGATTCTCAGTAGTAATTTGCTTGTATGTGATGTTAATGATATTGCTTAGTTAGTTTCACATTCTTTTCACTGTGTGTAACGCATTGGAGAAGTTCCTAGCAGATTAAAGATGAGTAATTGTGCATTAACTTACTTGAAAAACAAAAATAACAGCAACAACAACAAAAGGCTTGTACCAAGGACAAAAAAAGAAATAAAATTAAAAAAAAGGATTTATTACTACCATAATATTTCCTTGAAATGGTCACTTGAATTCTGATACTAAATTTTAAAATAAATATGATGCATTTATGGTTCCTGTATATCCATGTGTGTATGTATACATACATATAAAAT
>NW_006399848.1:12124421-12167428 GCF_000299155.1 Elephantulus edwardii | reverse complement strand
AATGTACATTTCCTAGGGTTTCAGTTCTTTTGGCTCCCTACATCTGAGTTTTCAAAGGGTATTTGTATGAAACTTGAAAACAAATGTTTCCATTACATTTCAATTATTTGCATTTATGCCATTACATTTGTCCTGAAAACACTTGAAAGGCATGTTAGAACAGTACAAATATATTTAATTAGCAAAAGTAAAATATAAAAGTATTCAAGTAGTGTTAATTTGTACATCCCTTTAAGGCATATTTTACTGTTAGCTGGCAAATAGATTGATTATAAATATGTGTGTAACAGGCAGTACAATTAATTTTACAGAGAAGAAATAGTTGTATTCCATATTTGGTTTACAAAAGTTCAGTGGAATTTTAATTGAGCTTCTATCTTACCTCACAACTGACGAATGATAATTGGGGTAAATGTATAACTTCATCTCTAATTAATTGCAGAAAAATAATATACTTTAATCAATTTGTTTTGTTATATAAGACATGTCATTAGGTTATACATTGATACAAATTTGACACCTTTACACATTTTTCAGAATAAATGCACTAAGATTCATTTATGGAAATGTGTACATTTATAAATAAACTGAGCTATTGTTCATATTTATAAATAAACTGACTGACTATAAGCAGGGCAACGAGAATTGTGCAATCACTATATATTTCTCTTAGGAATATTCTCTCCTAGATACGTCCAAAGTACGAGAGATGAAACTATTTTCCTTGCCTCCAAAAATTACTCTAGCTGCACCCTTTCAAAGACATTCTTGTTCATGCTTTGGACACTTTACAAACTACTCAATACTCTTCTCCAGCATCACAACTCTAAGGCATCAATTCTTCTTTCATCTTTATTCACTGTCCAGCTCCCAGATGCATTGCAAGTAATGGAAAAGACTATGGCCTTGATCAGGTGCACCTTACTCTTCAAATGGCATCATTGCTCTTTAGTATTTTTGTGAAGTTCCTGACAGCCAGCTTGCCCAAAGCAATGCATCTTATCTCCTGACTGCTAATACCAAAGGTGGTGATTATGGATCCTAGCAAGATGAAATCATTAACAGTTTGAGTCCTTTCTCCATCCATCATGAGGTTGCCCACTGGCCCAGCAGTAAAGATCTTTGTCTTCTTGATGCTAAAATGCAACATCTACTGAATGCTATAGTCTCTGACTTTTTTGAAACATTTGCTTCATGTCCTTTTTTTGCTTTCGGCACCCATCTGCGTATTACAGGTTGGTGATTAATCTTTCCTTCTATTCTGATGTTACATCCTTCTTTAAAAACTCCAGTTTCACAAGCTATTTGATTGGCATACGGGCTGAATCATTATGGAGAAAGGATAAAACCCTGTTACATAGCCTTACAGATTTTAAACCATACAGTGTGCCTTTGTTCTGTTCAATTAAAAGCTTCTTGGGCTTGGTCTAGATATAGATTTCCTATGAGCACCATGATGTGTTCTAGGATCCCCATTCTTCTCAATGTTAGCCATAATTTGTTGTGATCCACACTATCATATGCTTTTGCAGAGTCAATAAAACACAGATAGACATTCTTCTGATATTCTTAGCTTATCTGGCAGGGTACATCTGACATCAGCAATGGTAAACTGGTGTGAAAGCCTCTTGTAAACCCAGCTTGAACTTCTGGAAGTTCCCTGACAATGTATCAGTCTTTTGGAACAACTTTCAGCAATATTTTGCTAGCTTGTGATAGTAGTTATACTGTTTGACATATATTAGTGGTTATTAATGGATCTTACATTAGACATTAAAGGTTAAATAAAGGTTATTAAAAGCTAACATTAGTGTGTCATGTGCTGAGCTACTTACCCAAAACATGAGACAATCTCCCCATGTAAAAATTGACAATCTCAGAAACCTGAAGGAGGCTTCTTATGAGCCAGAACCAACATGATGGTGGTGAATGAAGTCTTGCTTTTGTGACTTAAAAGATAACTCAAATTCCATAATCTAGAGCAGCTCTGGTGGCCTAGTGGGAAGAAACTGCAATCCCTAAAATATTAATCTAGTATTTACCAAAAATTATTCAGATATTTTTTTTCCTATATAAACTTCCAGACTCAAACAAGCCTGAAAGCAGGAGCTGCATCCACTTCAGAAATGGCTTGCCTCCGGAAACTCTTAAGTACAAGCAGTGCTCAGGTCGTTCGTTCACAGGGTCGCTATGAGTCATCTACGACTCCACGGTACCTAAGGACAACACCACCACCACCAACACTATCATATTAGCTTGACCAGAGACATATGTTCTTGTTGTTGTTAGGTGTCATCGAGTCGCTTGCCACTCATAGAGACCCTATGTAAAACAGCTCTAAACTCTGCTCTGTCCTGTGCCAATATCACTGTCTCCCACACATGCATCCCGATTGCCCCAGTCACTGAATCAATCCACCTCCCAAAGGGCCTTCCCCTCCTGCGCCTGCCCTCCAACCTCCCAAGCATGATGTCCCTTTCCAAGGACGGGTCTCTCCTTACAACATGACCAAAGTATGTCAGACGACACCTCAGAATCCTTGCCTCCAAGGAGCAGCCTGGTTTAATCCTCTCCAGGAGGAATCTGTTTGTTTTCTTAGCAGTCCATGGTACCCTCAACACTCTTCTCCAGCACCAAAGCTCAAAAGAATCAATTTTTCTTCTATCCTCCCTGGTCATTGTCCAGCTCTCTGACGCATAACAAGTGATTGCAAAGACCATGACCTGTACCAGACACACCTTAGTCTCCAGAGACACACAGTTGCTCTTCAGTACTTTAGAGAGGTCCCTAACTGCAGACTTTCCCATCGTAATACATCTTTTAATTTCCTGGCTGCTGGTGCCAAGAGTGTTGATTGTGGAGCCAAGCAGACTAAAGCTGTGAACAGTCTCAATCTCTTCACCATCCATCCTGATGCTACCAATTTGTCCAGTGGTGAGAATCTTTGTCTTCTTGGCTTTGAGCCTCAATCACAGACATATGGAGGATGGAATTCTGTGATCCCTAATTGTTTCATGCTGAGACCCTCTGCTAGAAAACTACTAGTCAATCCTCTGAAGTTTGTCCATCCCTCCCCTGGGAAAATAATGAAAATTATTCAAGAGAACTATTTAGTTACATATCTACAAAATAAAATTTGGAAACCTACAAATAAATTTTCTATCTAGGGAACATAATTTCCTGGGGCCATGCCTACTTTAGGAGCCAAGATTAAAACCACTGTCTCCTTGCCAGTATCTCTTGGAAAGATGATTCAGCATTTTTAGTTTACCCTGCTTATGAAAAGAGACTTCTGAATCCTAGATAGTCCTGCCATATTTCTAGAAACAAAGACTTTCAATAAGAAATTTATTGCATGTTGTTGTTGTTATGTGCCATCGAGTCACTTGTGACTCATACTGACCCTATGTACAACAGTCCTGAAACCTGCTCTATTCTGTGCCAACCTCACTGTCACATTCCCACCACCCCAATCACAGAATCATTCCAGACTATATGAATATGGTTTGTAATATTAATGTAGTGAATGAATCTATTTAATATATAATATTCAGTACTCTCTCATTCCCCATTCAAAAATTATAATTGAAAATTATGTATATGTTTTCATTTACAAGGAAAACATATAAGAAATTATCTTTAATTTCAAAGAACCTGAATACAGAATATGGTCATAATAAACTTAAATAAATGTTACTTATTTAAGTGTCATCATACAATGAAACAAGTTTAAAAAATATATATATAGTTAACACTTAAAGAATAGAAACTGGATCTTGAGAGGGAAAAGTGAGTCAGGAATGTACATGAGAAAATGCCTTCCCTCCTCTTTTTGTCTATTTATTTATTTTTAAAATGTTAAAATAGGAACAAGTACTTGAGGAAAGAGAATTTGAGGACATACTGCATTCAGGCACTCTAGATTTTTTGTCAATTCACAAAAGCACAAAAGAATAGATCTTGTTTAGGAAACTATTGTTTTCTTGCTCTACTTGTATTTAAAAGAAAAAGAATCCCTTTACTGCTTTGCTTTTTCATTCTATCTGTAAAAATAGTCTTAGGACAAGCTAACTCAGTACCAAGTACAAAAAGAGCAAAAATAAAAGCAAAACAGAGAAGTTGGATGTACTTGACAAATATCTCACCTTTCTAAGTCAAAAGTTGATTTTTTATGATTATTATGTTGCACTCTATTTTCATATGTCTGTTAAAGATAATTACTGACTAAAAGTACATTATAATTTTATATGAAAATAACTTTCTTAAAAGTAATGAGATATAGGTCAAACCTGAATTAAGATTATAACATTATATAGAAATTATAAAAAGTTTATGAAAACTTGATTTTAAAACATATCACTTAAAGAGTTTCAACTATAAATAACACAAGATCAAACTGACATAATGGGGGTATAAATAAGTCAGCTGAAAAATAGAGTTGAGAGATGTAATATTAAAAATAGCACATTGAGCCGTTTAGAGTGGGGACAAGTTAGTGTAACGTCGCAAGGTTGGTAGAATTGGCACGAGCTGCACCAGGCACTGCCTGTACGGGGATGTGAGTGACTCTCTGAGAACGTCAGAACGTAAATGTTTGATTTTAAATTCAGTTTTCACCTTCATTTCTCAAGGCAAGGGCATGAGGCAAATAGTTCAGGGTGGTGCACCGCTGTTGAAAATGTAACTTGGGATGACTCCTTGTGAGACATCTCAGCTCTGTCTTTTAACGTTCAGATCCTGCATGGTTTTTAACCCAGGAGTCTCATTTCTGGGCACTGATCCCTGATGTGCAGGTTTCTCAGAGTCCGTGTTTACGGACGTATGCCACTTGAATGGTGCTGTGGCCACACAGGCCGAAAGGTCAGAACAGCTGTGGTAGATGGTGGGGGAGGGTCCAAAGGCTCAGAGAGCTTGGTGGGCTGCCCGACACTGCGCCCAGCCCGTGACGGCCCTGGGAGATGTGCCAGCGCCGTAAGCAATGTTCTGGTCAGAGGGCACCAGTGCCCTGAGAAGTTCAGGCCAGGGTGTATGGTAGATGCTGCCTCAGCACTGGACCTCAGAGGGTCCACACCCCAGAGTCGGCTGTCACACCCATCAGTTTTATCCTTTGTGCTCAAGCCACTGCCACACAGGGACAAAGCAAACAAGAGGGTGGTCAGCAGGCTGGTCTCAAAATTCCGATCCTTTGAGCCAGCCTGCATCTGGAACTCAGATTGGAGAGAGGCCAAGGTTCAAAATAGTGATTTCCTCAGCCCTCACCCCCTGGGGCCAGTGGCTACTTCATCAGGGGAGAGGGGACACCCAGCCCTGTCAAGGATGAGTTCTCATTTTTAAATGCTGATTACATGTTGAAATGATATTTTGAATATATTGGGTTAAATAAAATATATTAATTTCTTTTTAAAAAAAAATAGCCGAAATTCAAAGAAGAGAAGAAATAAATGACCAAATAATAGAAATAAGCTTTCTGGACCCAATTTTCTTAAAAATTGTATAGAAGCATCATTACAAAATGAGTATGAGGATCCAAGGGGTCGGGGGTGGGGGGCAGAGGGGTGAGGATAAGCAGGAGGGGGAGCTTAATCAAAGAGTTGCACAAATTGATGATTAGAAGGAGGGGGGTTAAAGGAAAGGGGAGAGATCTGGTGTGAAAAACAATGTTTAAGAACTTTGTAAGTAAACTGGGAACAAAACAAAACAAAGAAAAATCAACTGTATAAAAGAAAAGGAAAGAAAAGAAAGAATGAAAAATTCTGAAGAAGCATTCATTTCTACAGCATCATAACAGTTTTGGGAAGATATACAAGTATGAAGAATGTTTCATACTCTGAGGCAAGTAGTCAAAAGAATTCTAAATATCAGGTAAAATGAAATCATGCTAATAACATAAATAGACAAAATACATACTATGTACTTTCACTTGAACTTAAATGTATAAAAATAAGTGTTAAAAATTTAATAAAACTAAAAGGACAGGATAAGCTTGAAAGAAATTGAAGTACGGCTTAGGAAATACAACCACAGCATGTTTTAAGATCTAAAATGATAGGGTGAAAACTGACAGTAATAGATAGAGTTGTCTTGAAAGATAGATGAATAAAATTATTATGTAATAAACTTATTGTGTTGGTGGTGTGAATTGTCATCAAGTCAAGGTCAACTCATAGCAACTCTATGAACAAAAGACCTAAAGCCTTTCCATAGCTAATCTAAACTTATTCTAGAGGGAGAAATAATTCATACCATTAAAAAAAAAGCATTATTATTGTCAGGGTTCCCAACCTAAGAACACAAAAGAACATCAATATCTACTTATCTGCATATCAATGCAAGTACACAATATTATCAATATTTTAGAAATAAGAATGCTAATACCAATAAAACTATTATTCTAACAACTTAAGAAGAAGATATAATCATAGTATATCTCATTCATCAAAATGAAATGTCTGATAATCTAGCAATCTAGATTGCATTTTTTGCTATTATCATCAAGATAGTGTGGATTGAGAAGACATTATAAATACCTGTTATAAATGCTCTGGTGGCCTAGCGCAAGAAGCTGCCCTGCAATCCTGAAGGCCCACAGTTAGAAGCCACCAGCAGCTGCACAGAAGGATAGGCAATCTCCTCCCATGCCGTTACCTGCCTCTGAAAACGTGCTGGAGCATCAGCCATTGGTCAGTTCCAACTCTCCAGTATATAACAACAGCAACAACCAATGTCTGTATAAAATTGTAGGGAACTTGATACATTTGATTCATTAATTAATCTTAAGCTTTATAAAAAGAGACTACTTCCGTAATATCTAATACTACCTGATGGAAAGAATGAGGAGACAAAAAGAGCATTACATGATGAAGATTGTCTTAATGATGGAAGATAAAAGTCTGATCAGATGCTGATTTCATGATTTGTCTTGCTAAGATTCATAACAGACTATTTTTAAGCAGTCTCAGGTTAGTGTTGTCCCAAATGCTTGCGCTACTATATAAGTCTATGATTTTTTTACATCAATAGCTCCTCCTTTTTTTTGCCTTCCTAGTTCCACTAAGTCCCTTGGGCTCAATGATTCGCTAAAAGGTCTCCCAGAGTCTCAGACCCCATAGGGAAATGACTCACGCGACAGTATGTAGCAGACTGGTTTTGGAGAAACTGGTGAGCAGTGGGCCAGGAGCCTGTGGACTGTTGGTTATGGCACTGCTGGATGGGAACTGCGGGTGAGGAGCTGAAAGCTATGTCCCCGGCAAGAGAGCTTTTCCACAGGAAAAAGAAACATGATGCTGAGGTCTTATGAGCTTGTCTAAAACTCTAGTAGAGTTGGGCTTGTACTCCAGCCTAATCCTCTTTCTTCAAATACTTCAACACAAAATAGTTAATCGTTGGCTAGAGAAGATATTTGAATGATAAACCTTAGACACCCAGAGATGCTAAAACATCTGCTATGAGAGCAAACTATAGATATTACTGTAACAATTGAAGCAGGCTTTACTGCCACAAAACAGACCATTTACCAATAAATCCTGATTAACTTGAGAATGTAGTCTTTACCACTCAGAGACAAAATAATGATTAAATAGGATTATAGGTTAACTAGATTTTAATTAATAAATGAAGCATAGAAATACCATTATCTATATATTTAATATTTAAACTAATAAAATAGAGTACTAAAATCATAAATCCTTTAAAATTAGTTAACAGGAATAAGGATTGGCTTTTCAGAGGCGGTAAATCACAAGGGAAGAGATTGCCCATCCTTCTTCCAAGAAGCAGCTAGTGGATTTGAACCTTATGCCTTTGGGTTTGTAGAGCAGTTTTTACCACTACACTACCCAGAGCTCCCCAAAGAGGAATATGCATTTGATTTGTTTGATAAGATTTGAAGTGGTTCTGCTAAAGATGCCTCTATCTTTTAATTTTATTTTAAATGTAATTGTCCCACAAACTTTGGGCATATTGTGAGGGGAAGTCATTCCTTGAAAAGGGACAGCATGCTTGAAAAGGTGGAGGGGCAGTAAAAGAGAGGAAGACCTTGAACCATGTGGGTGACATGGTGACTGCAGCAATGGACTTGAGTCTGTTAGAGATTGTGAGGATGACACCACAAATAACAGGCTTCACATCTGTTGTTCACAATACTGTTATGAGTCATATTCAACTCAGCCACATCTAACAAGGTAAGTTTTGTGATTCCTCTTTGACCATGAACAGAATGTATCTAGAATGGTATCTTCAGTTACTTGTATAAAGGTAACTGATTAAAGATTGAATTGGGCATCAATGAAACAACAAGCAAACTATTCCAGATGTTTTCCCAAGCTGCATTCTTCTCCAAGGATATTGCTACAGAAGAAAATTAGTTACTTTTATTAACTCTTTGCTCTTCAGAGATCTACTCAAGGTGAGAATTTAACTTTTGTGATAAAAGTAACTCTCTTTTTCTGAACACAATGTTTGAAAATAGCAAAGAACAACAGATTTTCTATAGCCAGATCTTGCTAACAAGTGAAGTTTCTTCCATTTCATAGTCTTCTTTTCCTAAATTTACCTGCTTTAAATGAACATTTGTCATTTTTTAAAAAATGATGAGACTGGCGAGCTCTGGTGGCCTAGTGGCAAGAAACTGCACTGCAATCCCAGGGGTGTAATAGTCTTATTTTTTTAATTTCTGTATGCTTTAATATTTCTATTCACACAGCTTCATTTTACTTATACTCTTTTACATATAAAAATAGAAAATAATGTTGTACTGTCTCAGTTATATTATCTTGGAATTAATTACATTTTATGTGTCAACAAAGACATAGTATGCTCAGACATGCATCCTTGAGCTATCTGTGAGGGGAAATTATAAAATAATAAGATTTAAATAGATCAGAATAAATTTAAGCAGACAATGTATAGACAAAATAGAATGGAAAAAAACATTTGTCTCTTCACTGACTACCACCTGTAGTGATAGATAGATGTTTATTTTAGTTTTGAAGGTCCTCTAAATTCTGATTTGTATTCCCAGTGGTAGAGATGATGCTAGCATACTCAACACTAATTACCAAATGAATGATATCAAGAAACAATTTACTGAATACTTTATATGTGAGAGAAAATTATTTATTTTGAAAGAAAATATTTGCTTTCTTCTTAATTTGATTAGATCACATGTTATCATGAGTTGTTATAAAAATATCCAACAGTAATGACAGTGAATTACTTTAAAAATTGGTTTTTCTAGCCGCTGTGTTAGCCCCTGCTGGAGGAAAGGCTCTCCAGCTGTATTAACTGCAGACATATGGTCTTGCAAATCATCAAAGGTTGTAGGACAAATATAGGAGAGTATTTTCCACACATTAAAACACCGGGGTGAACAATGTGTGGAGAGACCGAAAGATGGTGAAAAGACTGTGGCACTGCTGTGAAGAGGCTGTAGTAAGGTGTAACCAGAGGAAGCCTGGAGGTTTTGTTTGCTGGATGGTTGAGGAAACCAGAGGTTCATCTGTGCTTCTGAACTGAACCTCTATTTGCTCTACTTGAAGAATTGTGGCCTGTTAATCTTGGCTTGGGACTACTGGACTAAACCTGCATCTTCATTGTGTGATATCCTTTGTCTCTCACATTTCCAACCTATTTCCCTAATAAACCTCACAAATGTAAGTCTAACAGTTACAAAGTAAAGTTAAAAGTTGCAAAGAACATTGGACCAAATAATTGGTAGAAATAGGTGCAGGAGCATGTGGCATGTTTGACCATGTACCTGTTTTTTTGTACTGTAGATGTTATTTTGGTGTAACTGGATTCTACAGAGTTTTGTTTTCTGGTTCTGGCGAGGATTGGCGTAGAAAGTTTTAAATTTATTTTATTAACATTTTAATTTTTTTATTTTATTAAACTTTTATTTTAATGTCTTAATGGTTTTAATTGTTTTTAGTCAAACATTCTTCTAAGTGGTATAGCACTGGTCTGTCCATTTGCTGTACAGAGGTAACTCATTGTTGCTGTGATGCTAAACACTGTGACACTGATGTGTCAAATGTGATAATGGTTACCCATGGTAGACAGTGTTTGGTGGAGCTCCCCATTTAAAACAAGCTTGGAAGCAGGAGGGGCATCCACTTCCAAAATACCTTGTCTCTGGAAACCCTATAATGTGGAGAAAGGATGAAAGTTATACAAGTGTTCAGGTCTTTCGTTCATAGGGTCACTATGAGTCGTCTACAAATTGATTGCACTTAACAACAACAACAGCTTAAAATTACAATTTTTTTATGTGTCTTGAATTATAGGGAAGTCGGATGGGAACAGAGTAGGGAGGAGGTTGTTTGCCAGATCTTACCTGCTGTGCCATGTGTCTGATCAGAACCAGCAGCAGGCCAGCCCTTCATGCCCAACAGACAAAGCTAGATATCCTGTGCCTAGAGCCTGCTGTTTTTCTCACAGTTCAATTCAGTAGGTTATTATATTGATTGTGTTTTATTTAAGCCTCTTGTTTAAGGTCTATAAGACCTCATGGAGGGCCTTTGTATTTAAAAGTCAATTGTAATTCTATTTTGGAAGAGCATTCTTATAAGTGGTGCAGCACTCTTCTGTCAATTTGCTGTACTAAGGTAACCTGGGGTTGTTGTGATGCTGAACCTTCTGCCATTGGGATGTCAAATGCCATAACAGCTACCCATAGTGGACAGTGTTTTGTGGAGCTCCCAGTTTAAGACAGAGTTGGAAAGAGGAGTGGCAACCACTTCCTAAACCACACACCTCTGGAAACTTTATGCACTTTGATAAATGGCAAAAATTATAGAAAGGCTTCAGCTCTTTTGTTAATTGGGTCTCAATGAGTCGTGTTCGACTCAATGACAACCAACAACAACATATATAAAATGTAATTTTTATAAATTACAAAATATATTAATTTTGGCTCTAGTAACAACTTCAGCACTTTAATTTTTTTTATGTTTTGAGATTTATTTATTTTTAGAGAAAACTAAGAAATGTCCATATATAGGATATAGGCATAAGCCAGAAGTACATAAGGAAAGAATAAAACATTTTAAAATATTTTTTATTGATCTATACATTTTCTAGTGAGGTGAAAATTTAAAATGCTTAATTATGTAATGACTAAAGTTTTAATAAAAGAGCCCTTGAACTATATTAACTACTAACAGAAATGTCAGAAATTCAAATATACCAGCCTCTTTGAAGGGGAAAGATGGGTAGCCTCATATTGTAAAGATTTTCAGCCTCAAAACCTGGTCATGGGCTTTGAGTTCAAATATACTTGTCAGTAATAGGTTTGATTTTTGGTTTATGGATTTTATTTGTGGAATAGATTATAGATACCACAAACTGATTGCCCTCAAAGGGAGGCCAGTTCCCACACAGAAGCACAATGGGAAGAAGACCTAACAGGTTTCTTCTGGAAAGATTACAGATAAACAAACCCTCTAGAGCAGTTTTACTCGTAACTCATGAGTCTTCATGCATCAGTAGAGGGGTAGAAATTGGGAGGTAGGTCATTATTATAATTTGATTCTCTTGTTCATAGAATTATTCATGAATTAATTTTTTATTATTTTGCCCCCTTCTTTTTAATATTTTTGATGGCAGAGTGCATTATCTGTTGGATTGCTAATAAAACAGTCAGTGATTCAAATCCACCAATCACTGGGGGAGGAAAACAAGGCAGGTTTTTTGGTGTGTGTGGTTTTTTTCCCCCTTCATAAAGATTTACAGCCTCACAAAAACTGGTGAAAGGTTGGCATAATTCAGAATGAACTTGAAAGTAGTGATTTCCTTTCTGCTTTTTTTTTTTAATATCATCAGTTACTGGTTTTGTAATGTAGTATTTATTAATTTATTATTTATCCCTAACAAACTTGTTGCCTTAAAAAACACAATTTTGTAGTCAAATGAGTCTTTGTAGTGCTGTTGGTCAAAAGTTCAGGTATGTAAAACAACTATGAGATATCATCTCACCCCAGTCAGAATAGTAAAATTTAACAGATCAGCAAGGAACAAATGCTGGTGAGGTTGTGGAGAAACTGGAACCCTTATTCACTGTTGGTGGGAGTGTAAAATGGTGTGACCACTGGGGAAGGCAGTACGGCGCTTTCTCAAAAAGTTGCAAATAGAGAAACCATTTGACCCAGCAATTCCACTACTGGGAATATACCCTGAAGAGACCATAACTGACATCTAAGCAGATATATGCACTCCCATGTTTATCGCAGTTTTGTTCACAGTAGCAAGGAGTTGGAAACAACCTAAGTGCCCATCAACAAACAAAAGGATAGAGAAGCTGTGGTATATTTGCACAATGGAATACTATGCTGCATTGAAAAACAAGGAACTCATGCAAGATTATTCAAAATGGGTGACCCTGGAAGACATTATGCTGAGTGAAATATCTCAGTCACAAAGGGACAAATACTGCATAGTGCCATTATTGTAAAACAGGACTGACATCAGGGTTTGGGGGAGACTGAGAAAGATGGGTTCAATAATGTATACTGCATTGAAACAGATGAGGGAGAAAACTCTTTCAAAGGGATATGTGATTAGGTATTATTGTTATAACAGGAGTCTAGAGCGAAGGCTGCATAATGGAGTAGACCTGGGGGAGGGTTTGTAAAACAATGAAAGAATTTCATTATATTATATATAATGGTATTATACTAGGGGGGAGGGTTGGGAGGAGAGAAAAGTGCAACCATGAATGAATGGAAACCCAAAGTCTCTGTACATTTTCATTGAAATTAATAATAAATTTTAAAATATCTTCAGGTATGGTGTTAATGAAATTTCTGCTGAGAGTATCACAATACTTTTAATCAGGATTTGGGTGTACTATTTTCTGGACTTCTAGGCCCTTTGCCAAGCACATTGAATTTTTTTAGTAGAATTCAGTTCCTTGTAAC
Organism: Elephantulus edwardii; assembly: GCF_000299155.1. Lineage (NCBI taxonomy): Eukaryota > Metazoa > Chordata > Mammalia > Macroscelidea > Macroscelididae > Elephantulus > Elephantulus edwardii. The sequence continues at coordinate 12,154,514 of NW_006399848.1, read as the reverse complement.
TCTAAGAATAGGATTCATATTTCTCTATTGGCTCTGAACAAGTGTACTTCCCACCTCTGCAACTTTATTCTCTATTATATCCCTTTCTTCTATCTTTATCTTTACAGCAAATAGTGGGGAATATCTTTTGCACTTCTCGTGTTAAAATTTCCCTTATTTTGGATCTCTCAGAAATAAGATCCTAGTCCATCTCTCTTAAAATCATAGCCTTGGAACTTTGCTTACTTGGCACTTTAATTGCAGCATCAAGATTAATGTTTGGTTGAAAAACTGGCAGAAAGGGTGTGTTCAACAGATGGTGGAAATCTCATGAGGTAGCAGTCTGTGTCCAATGTCAGTGAACAAGTCAACCATAATCTTTTCTTTCATACCCAGGAGGCAGTCATCAGAACAGAGTAAAGAAGCACTGCATAGTTCAAAATCAGGAAGGGAATGTGTCAGGGATGAATCCTGTCTCCATACCTTTTCAGTCTGCAGACCAGATCATTCTCGAGGTTGAACTTTTTGAGGAGGACCATGGCATTTGGACTGGAGGAAAGCTCATCAACAAACTGCATTATGCAAATGACGCAAACGTACATGTTAAAACTGAGGAGGACCTGCATCTTTTGATGAGAAAGGTCAAGGACTGTAGTCTTCAATATGGAGTGAAGCTCAACATCAAAAAGACAAAGTTTTTCACCACTGAGACAATAGACAGCACCATGATCAATGGAGAAGAGATTGAGATTGTTAACAGTTACAGTTTGCTCTGATCCACAATCAACACTCTTTGCAGTAGCAGTCAGGAAATTAAAAGATTTATTGCATTGAGGAAGTATGCCGTAAGGGCCCTCGCCAAAGTGCTAAAGAGCAATGATGTCAGTCTAAAGATTAAGGTATGCCTGATTTTGGCCATGGTCTACAATTACTTGCTGTGCATCAGAGAGGTGAACAATGACTAAAGATGATGGAGTTTTTTAGTTGTGTTCTGGAGAAGGGAAGTGAACATACCATGGGCCATCAGGAGAACAAATAGATATGTCTTGGAGAGGATAAAACCACGATTCTCCTTGGAGGTAAGGATTTTGAAGCTCTGCCTCACATACTTTGGGCATGTGGCTAAGAGGGACCAGTCCTTGGAAAAGGACATGATGCTTTCAAGGGTTAAGTGACAGCACAGGAGAGGAAGACTCCAGATGAAATAGATGGATTTACACAGTAACTGGGGTAATGGGGTTAGATGTGTTGGAGTCAGTGAGACTGACTCAGAATAGGGCAGGGCTCAGAGCTATTGTACAAAGTGTCACCATAAGAGTTGATCAATCAATCAAATTGTGAGAAAAGTAAAACAAAACACTTTAAAAAATACTCACCACACTTAAATTATTAAAATATGTATTTCACAAGTGTGACATAGAAGTAATAATGCTTGTTTAGAGAATATGTAAATTATTTTATCTGCCTTACTCAAGGTATGAAGGTGTGGTCTCTTTACACCAAAAGCAACACTTTTTTGTTTTAGATTTCAGAAGTCATATGTCTACCTACCTCTTTTTTGAGTTAACCTTTCTCCCTCTGACCTGATATTTAGATGTTGCACAAAATTGAACCATTTCTTCCTATTTTTTACTCTCTAAATTCACCTCAACCATTTCATTCTGTTCTATGCTATGTTACTCAGGATATGCAACTTTACAGATCATTGTAATTAATCCCTTATTTTCTGGCTTCTGATTCCTTTTGGTCAGGATTAAATATCAAAAAGAAATCAGTAATTATCAGCAAGAATTCAAAGTTGGAGGAATACCGATGCTAGGGGTATTTATTCTCCCTTACTGCTAACATATTGAGTGAAACAACTTCTGTCCATCAGCCTTCAATTTAACAATTATTTTCTTTTTATTTTTTTTGTATTTTTTATTGGCTTGCATACAATAATTCATATATATTATGTTTAATTCAGGTACATTGTTTTATACAATCTTTATATTGTTTTTCGTATAATCATATCATTTTTATTTTGTACAATTAATTACTATTAATGCAGCCTATTATTTTTACTGCATCTATTTAACTCTCCATTGAATCTTTCCTATTCCTTCACTCTCTCATCCTCTGAACAAACTGTGCTATCTCCATGATTTCCACCTTTCCTCATTTTCAGTCCCTTTCCCTTTTACCTTTTTGAACATTTATTTTACTAATTATTCTTATGTTTGTCCAGGAAATGTCTAATCCAGTATTTATCCTTATGAGATTGAATCCATGCAGCATAATGCTTTCTAGATATCCCCACGTTATATAGTATTTTACTACATTGTTCCTTAGTGCTGCATAGTATGCCATTGTGTGAATGTAGCACAAATTCTCTATTCATTAATTTGTTAATGAGCATTTGAGTTGTTTCCATTTTCTTGGTATTGTGAACAACACTGCTATGAATATAGATGTGCATATCTCCATAGAAATGTGTCTCAGTTCTTTTCTCCTTGGGGTATATTCCTGGCAGTAGATTACTTGATTCAAGCGAGATTTCTATGTAGTTGAACATTCTGTTTGCATTTCCAACTATTCCATCTTGCATTCACTATTTTAAATTGTATTGTGTTTTTAGTCTTCATTTTCTGACTGCTAATCCTTCTTCCTGATTCCCAACTTTCACATTCCAGTCACCCATTATTATTAATACATATCGGTTACATGTTCAATCAATTTCTGACTGTGACAGTTGGTAGAAATTGTCTATTTCCTTCTTTTTTGCCTCTGGTTGTTGACACACAAATGTGAATGATAGTGGTATTAACAGGTCTTCCTTGTTTGTATATGGATATTATCCCGTTACTCACACTATTGTATTTCAAGATAGATCTAGAAACTAACTCTATATCTGTGAAATTGACCCCGTTTTTTCTCACCTTTTAGTCGCCAGAGTAATAGATCATGATTATCTGACTCAAAATGTTCCAATGCAATCTGTCTCATTTCACTAATAACCAATACGTTAATATTTTTACATTCCATTTCTTCCTTAACAATGTCTACATTTCCTACATTCATGCTTTTCACATTCCACGTATCAATTACTAGTTTCTTCTTATAGCTGTACCTTCTCCTACGTGTTTCCAAATTTGAGGGCTCAGCTTCAGTTGCCATATCTGTTAGTCTACTATGCGTGTGCTCTGCAGTACATAGGGTTTTTGAAGGCCTGTTATAGTTCTGAAGTGAATGGCCAATTCTTCTTCCTAGTCTGCATTAATTTGGATGCTTAGTTTTAGAACAATATCTAACAGACATGCATTTTACCAAGCAGATGAAAAACACTTCCCTTACAGAAATAACTACTACATTCCCTGATCCCCACCCCCACCCCAAACACCTCAGGATGTATTTCTATGTGTGTTCACTTCTGGCCAATGAATGCATTCCTAAGTAATTCACTACTGACTCTGCTCCTTTCATACTCCTCTCCACACACCAATTTCATTAATGGTTTAACCAAGTAAACTTGCATTCATAGAAGCTTCTTTCATATTTCTACTCATTATCTCAGAGCAGAAATAAATTTACTAGGTCTGCAGTTCCTAAGATCTTGAACATACATTTTAAATCTCTCTCCTCTAAGCTACTGTTTTTAATACCAATAAAACATTCTAGACTTTCTCAGAATATTTTGTAAGTGTACTATGTTCTTCATCTTCTAATTTTGTATTACTTATTTTTCCCTCTGAGTCAATTCCTATTTGACAGCAATGATTTGAGCATCAAAGCTTGAAGATGGAACCCAGTCAGTGGTTTCATGAAAGAAAGGCCTGGGGATCTGCATCGGAAAAGATTACTCAACAACTCACCTCAACTTATTGCCTTCGAGTTGGAACTGACTCATAGATGACTTTCAGCAATTTTTAAGGTTTTAAATTGCAAGAAAAAAGATTATCTATCTTTTTTCCCCCCTCCGTGAAGCCCCAAAAGAATGAAAAACTCTATAGAGAGGTGGTGCCTTTGATTTGGCGATGCAACTCCCTGTAAAGATTAGAAACAAGGCAATTCTGCTGATCCTGCTATGTAATGCGTGCAGTTACAATGACTTGCGATTGACTCAATGACAGTAAGGTTTTAACACTTAAAAAAGTATATATCATTTGTATTTCTGTCACTTTACATTTCTAGTGAAAGGAAAGTAAAATATCACATCTTTTTGTTGTTCTCCAACAAAGTCGGGCAAACACACTTAGCTCTGATTCTGTGACATGTAAGTCCCAAGTTAGCCTCTTCTTATGTTTGTCTCTGGTCTTCTGCTTGAGCTACGACTGCCACTCATGTAGGCCCCAATCTGAAGGGCTCAAGAATGTTTGGTCCTGAAGGATACATACTGCTTGTCTGCTTCTTCTTTGCTCATTATCCTTGTTATGTATCTTCAAGTAAGAGCCCAGATTCATTCTTGGTCTTCCACATGGCAACAGAAAAGGTTAGGAAAGTCATTTTGGACAATCAACACTTAAGACTACACACTACCCCCGGGCCCTTCAACTCGTTAAATTTCACATTTGAGGAATTAACTTTCTCTTTACAATATACAATAGCTATACGTGTTTAAAGTATGCAAGCCAGCAACTTCATGACTCATGTCTTAGTTGTTCCATTGTAGATAACCCATATCAAATTTGCCCATCTCATCAAACCAGTACTCTGAAGAAACAAACATGTTCTTTTTTCCTGAAGAATCTTGTAGTTAGAAATTTTATCATCTGCATTCATAAGCAAAGTCCAATGCAGAACAAACCATCAGTTTGCAACCACCAAAATTAGCTCACAGCATGGAATATCTTATCTTCATCTATTTGGGTTCTGGTCAACACATCTCCAGCCATCTTTTGCTAGGTCCAAATTAACATCCGCTACAAACTCAGGTGTCCACACTTATTGTTGTGTTCCAGACCAACTGATCCCTTCATTCAGCCTCAGACTCCACATAGGGCCAACTCAACAAATCTGGGGTCCTCATGACCTCATGCTTCTCAACCTTTTTGGGATTATCCATTTATCAGTGCATGCTTGGTTAATAGTGCTGATGGAACACACCCAAATCCATCCTGCATTTTCATTGCTTCATACCTCCTACCTACGTCCACTTGCCAAGTGGATCCAGGTGGTCACCCTAAGGGAGCAAACTCCCCTCTTCCCCTCAACTTCAAATCCTGAAAGAGCGAGTCTTCTTATGAGAAAGAATTTTCTCCTGCCTCAGAAGCCAAACTGCTTGTTGCAATTTTATAACCTCCAGAAAACCGACTTTTCTAAAAACGTTCATTAAAATCACAATAAAAAATTTTGAAAAAATTCAGAATCTCTGTCTTGTCTTTCACCTTCCTTTCTTCCAAATGTAAATCTTTTCAATCAAAAGTCCAATGAACCAAATTCAAGCAGAAATGCACAGTCTGGAGAAGATTAAACTGATGAATGGAACCTTCTAAAGATTAAATCCCTGTGCCCACCAAAAACATTTTCCAACAGTAAAAAGAAAACCTACTCACTGGGAAAAAACATTTTGCTATACTGATTCGGACAAGGGTCTCATATCAGAAGTTACAGAATCTTACAAAAAGGCTGATAATACAAGTACAAAATGGGCAAAAGATGGAAACACTTGTCACAGAGGAAGATATTCAGATGGTCAACAGACACATGAAGAAATGCTCAAAATCACTGGCAATAAGAAAGATGCAAATCAAAACCACAAGGAGATACCATCTTACCCCAGAGCGGTGCAAAGGCCCAGTGTGAAAAACAAAGTATATGGACTTTATGAGCTTTGTATATAAACCAGTGTAAAACAAAATAAAATAAAAAATAAGTTTAACAGGAATGGAAAAAGCTCAAATGTCCAACCACAAGCAAAAGGATTGAGAAATTTTGGTACATCTGCAAGATACAATATTACACAGCACGCAGAAGCAATGATTTTAAAATTCACTAACTTGGAAGTGACAGGAGAGTGTTGTGCTACGTGAACTAAATCCCATAAAGACAAATACTCTATAAGATCATTATTGTAGAAATAGATAGCTGGATAATGTTGTTGTTGATTGTCTTTGAATCAAACATGATTCATAGCGACCCTATGACAAAAGACGTGAAGCCCCTCTACAATTATTAACATTTATCAAAGTTCATAGAGTTTCCAGAGGCATGCTATTTAAGGAGTGAATACCACTTCTGCTTCCAAAGAGGGGTGATACTAATATATAATTATCTACCAAATAAAAGGATTTTTTTTATTCCTTAATAAAAAAATGAGGTTCTGGTAATCATCCCAATGCAAAAGTCCTCAGATTCCTGCCTGGGACTTCATCTTCTCTAGGCTATCTACTACATCCAGCAAGTATGTTTCAAAGCAATTTTTTTTTCCTTTTAGTATATCCAATTGGCTAACTGGCCAAAAGCAGAAATTAAATACTTTTCAAATCTACAATATCCAGTATTCATTTATATCACACACCTTAACATTATTGCAGAAAAAAAATAAATTTTCTAGAAATGAAAATCAATGAGAATCTTAAGTATTTTTACACCATATTTTTGTATCATTCAAAGAAACAGTCATATTTCTAAAGTTAAATCAACAAAAACTTTAACACATCTACCTTTCAAGGAAGTCCCAGTTTCAATTTCATTTTTCACGCATACCCCTGTTTCATTCATATGCATATGGCCTCAGACTTTGTCTTTTGCCTTAGTTCAAAAGCAGCTTAATTTTTCTTTCCATTTCAGTAGCAACAATAGTAGCTATATTTCCCAACCTCCTAAATTCTTACTGTTTTCTTTTTTTATCATTTTCTTATTAATTTTAATGAAATTTTACAGAGACTTTGGATTTCCATTTATTCATTGTTGCACTTTTCTCCCTACCCACCTCCCCCCACCCCAGTATTCTCTTCTCTTTAAAAAGTAAAAGAAAAGTTCTCCCATTGTTTTATAATCCGTCCTCCCAGGTCCACTCCACTATGCAGCCTTCTTCCTGGATTCCTGCCATGACAATAATGCCTAATCACACATCCCTTTTAAAGAGTTTTATCCCTCATCTGTTTGAATGCATTATACATTATTTATCTCACAAAATCCCACACTTCCATGAGTCTAGCGCTATTGTGACAAACCTGGCTTCTGACACCAACTATAAACAGAAAAGGAGGATGGCCATATCTGAATTTACAACTCCACAATGAAGAATGGCCTCTGTTGACAGTTCCTAGGACACAAAACCAAGTCCCATAGGTCTGACGTGTCATGTTCCCACACCTCTTTCTACTCATCTAGAAATAATCTAACTGCTCACTGAGTCTGAAATCCCTAACGAGAGCTCACAGACTGCACAGAACTATACTGCAAAGTCAAAAGGCTGTAATTCTGATGGACAGCAGGTGCAATGATTTCTAAGACAAGACAACTTCTAAAATGTGCTCACAGGCACTTCAGCCTCACAGCTTTAAGCAAATGTCACAAAGTCCTTAGTCCTGACAATTCTGACTCTCCCTGCCTCCCAGTCCTAAAAACAACCTCTTGTCAATCCTACTTTAATTATGGCAGTTTCCTATTGCTGTACTGCTCCAAGCATTTTACAAACAATCTTAGGCACAATTTTACTTGCATAGGATACTAAAAACATTGGTCGATCATTTCCACACTGTCTTATGTGGACCTCTCCAGTTGACCACTTAGCAGCCTATCAAATTTCTTCATGTAGGCTAGTGAGTACATCCAAGGATACATCTGTTTGTTAAAACACTTCAATTTGTATGTCATCATTTTCTGTAATAATCTTACTTTTTGCCAATGCCTTCAGGACAACCTGAACTTCTTCCTTTATTACCATTTGTGCTTAATGATATGTTTCTTCCTGAAATGGTTCAGGGTTGACCAATTCTTTTTTGGTGCAATGATTCTGTATTTTGCTATACATCTATTTTTTTTAAATGCTCTTTGAATCGGTCAATATTTTGTCCATAGAATGTTTCTGTATTCCCAGTTGAAGCTTGCATTTGCATTTCATCTTAATACTTTGTTTTATTCTTGGCCTGCTGTTTGATATCATCTGCACAGCTTTCTTACTTTATTATTTTCCTCTTAGTTTTGATTTCCTTTATGTTCTAGTGCAAACTTCAGGATCTCTTCTGACATTCATTTTAAGTTTTTTTTTAAATTCCTTTTTGTAAAGACCTTTTGATTTCTTCATGGATAATATCCTTGATGCCATCCCACAACTCATCTGATCTTCTATTATTAGTGTTAACGGCATCAAATCTATATTTGAGATCATGCAGTTGGGAAAGAATCAAGATCATCTTGTGGCACTTGTAAGTTGTTTTCATTTTCTTCAGCTTCAATTCATTCATGTGTAATTTCAAATATTTGATGAAAAAACTCAGTATCAACAGTCAAAACAAAGCCAGGTACTGACAGATACTGAATATTTGCACAGATCTTGTGTATCTTATTACTGGGTAGTCAATCAAGGGAGTTGGATGTGTAAGTCACCATTTATGGTTATTTTTTTAATGTAATATTTTTTTATTTTTTACTCATTTACTTAGAGTTTGTACACATTGTTTTTTACATGAATTCTTTCCATTTCCTTAACCCACTGCACCCTCCACCCATCAAATTGTGCAGCCATCTGATTATGTCCTCACCCATCCTCCTCCTCTGCACGCCCCTCACCTTAGATCCCTATACTGTTTTACTAGTTATCTATTTCTACAATAATGGTCTTTTAGAGTATTTGTCCTTACGGGACTGAGTTAGTTCACTTAGCATAATGCTCTCCAGTCCCTCTCAAGTTAGGTAGTGATTTACAAAATCATTGTTCTTGTGTGTTGCATAGATCTTGTGAATATGCCATAATTTCTCAATCCATTCTATTGTAGTTGGGCATTTATGTTCTTTCCATCTTCTTGTGATGGTGAATTATGCTGCAAGAAACAATAATGTGGGAGAGAATGTGGAGAGATAGAAATTCTTTTGCACTATTGGTAGGATTGTAAAATAGTACAACCACTTTAAAGGAAGTTTGGCTTCTTCAGAAAGCTCAATATAGAAATTCCATATGACCCAGCTGTTCTACTGCTTGGAGTATACCCCGTGAAAATGAGAACTGAGGTACAAACTGACACTTGTGAACCAATAGCCATTCATGTTTTATGAAAATGATTTTTACAAGGAAGAAAATGGTCAGAAATGTAAGCAAGGTTAGAAAGAGGCCTGGTGGCCTAGGGGTAAGAGTTTGCATTAAAGTTTCAAAGGCGTATGGTTCAACTCCTTCAGCTGTTCCATGGGAGAAGAATGGGCAGTTTCCTTCCATGTGATTATTGCCTCTGGGAACCTGCTGGAAGGTCAGCTGTTGGTCAGTTCTGACTCAGTGGTACTCAACAACAAAAACAATAACAACGATATTGCTGATGTCAGCTAGGTATTTGCTGAAAGTAAATAATATGAACAACAAGTTTTCTCATGTTTTATTGACAATGCAAAGGCAATTGACTGTATGAATGATAATGAATTCCTGCTAACAATCACAAGAGTAGGAATCACAGAATGCTTGATTGCACTCATGTGAAACATATATAGGATTCAATAAGCAGTTGTCTAAACAGAACTAAATTGGTCTAAAATTAGAAAATAAATATTTGTCAGGAGCACTGCTTAATGAGACTAGTGCTGTTATACCTGGGGGACCATTCTACCACTTTGCACATCAGTCTTTGTCAATTTATGAAGTAACTTGGGTTTGCTGGGATGCTGAACCTTGTTCCATGGGGATATCAAATACCATAATGGTTTCCCATTGTGGGCAGTGGTTGGTGGAGTTCCCAGTTGTAAAACAGGTTTGGAAGCAGGAGAGGCATTCACTACCTAAATCACATGCCTCTAGAAACTCTATGAACTTATAGAAACGACGATAGCTATGGAAAGGCGTTAGATCTTTTGTTCATAGAGGTGCTATGATCGACCTCAACTCAACAGCAATCAACAACAACAACATTCTTTCTTTTATATTTACTTAGTTTCAATATTGAATAAGTCACTTGAGAAGCTGGACTATATGATAAATGTGGCTTTAAGAAGACTTAGCAGTAATATGCATTATGTCATATATATTACACAACCATGTTGGTTGAAAGTTATACTTGTAAGTCCCTATTTAAAGAAGATCAAAGATGATAGCTGCCATTAGGGATTGTTTCTCAACTTGAAGAAAACTAAAATTCTCACCATTGGATCAATTGACAACATCATGATAGATGGAGAGAAGATTGAAGTTGACAATATTTCGTATTAATAGTATTCACAACCCATCCCCAAATTAGAAACTGTCAAGAAATCCAAAGATGAGTTGCTTTGTAAAAAACTGTTGTCAAGGACTTATCCACAGTGCTAAAAAGCCACGATGCCAGTGTGAAAATCACGGTGCATCAACCCAAGTCATGATAGTCTCAATTGTTTTTTAAACTTAGTAAAGTTGGACAATGGATTAGGAAAACAGGAGAAAAAGTGGTGTCTTTGATTTGCAATGATCATGAAGAATGTTGACTATATCATGAACGTCCCAAAGAAAAGAAAACCAAAACCAAAACACATCAACTTTGGTTGAAAACTAACCACATTCTTCCTTAAAGGAAAGAGTAGTTAAACTTCATCTCTCATTATTAGGGTATATTACTGAGGCGGATGGAGTTTAATATATGAATAATCTTAGGGGGGAAAAACAGGACCAAAGAAATACAGGAATATTTTCCATGAGGTGTATTAGCACAGTAACTGAAACAATGGACTTAGTTCATGGTGGGAGTCATGAGAATTGTCCAGAAAAGTGCATGGTTCTGCTATGTTGTTTATGGTGTTGCTATGGGCTGTAATCGACTTGACTGAACATAATAATAATACCTACCACATGGAAAGAAATACATTTCAATTACAGCAAGAAAAAAGAACAGTCAAAATGATTTTTTTGTTGTCAGGTTCCTTGAGGTGAGTACAACTCAGGGCGGTCGATGAACAACAGATCTGAACCACGTCCTATCTTGAGCCGCCCTCATCATCTCTGGCATACTCGAGCCAATTGCATTGCTGTAGTCACTGTGTCAGTTCATCTTATTGGAGGTCTTCCTCTCTCAAGTTGACCCACCACCTTTCCAAAGATGATGTGCCTGTTCAAGAATTAGCTACTCCTAACAGCATGCTCCAAGTATATGAGGTGAAGTGTCACCATCTTTGCCTCCAAGAAAAGCTCTGGTTGCACTTCCTTCAAGATATATCCATTTGTTCTTTTAGCCATATATGGGATATTCAATAGTCTCCAACTTCATAACTTTCAGGCATCAGTTACTCTTCTGTCATCCTTATCCACAGTCCAGCTTGAAAATAGAAGATGATTTAAAATTCAATAGCTTCAATCAGACATACTTTGTTCTTTAAACTGACATGATTTCACATTAATATTTTGAAGTACTGAGGTCTCTTAAAGCAGACTTATGTTTCCTGGTCTCTTGACTACTGGTACCATGGGTGTTGATTTTGATTGAAATAAAATGAATTTGTCGACAACTTAAAATGTTTCTCCATCTATCATGAAATTAGCTGTTCATCCAGTGGTGAGAATTTGTGTCTTCTCAATGTTGAAACACAATCCATATTGAAGGCTCTAGTCCTTGAAATTCTGCAACAGGCATTTGAGGTCCTCCTTATTTTGAGCAAACAAGGTTATGTAATTTGCAGTCAGTAAGTAGATGATAATTTACTTATGTGTTGTTACTTCTTTTGTGGAATGGAAATGATAACAAATATGGATCTCTACCAGCAAGTCAGGCAGGCAGCTGTTCTTTAAATTTCCTGACATAGATTGGTTAACACATCAGTGTTGATTCTTTTAGTTAAAGCAAGTCAGCCAGGCAGTTCTTCTTTAAAGTTCCTGATATTAATTGGTGAACACAGTCAGGGTTGCATCTTTTAGTTGAACCATGCCAACTGGTTTCACTTCAATTCCTGGGGTCTTATTTTTTTGCAAATACTTTCAATATATCTTGAAGTTCTTGCTTCAATATCATTGACACATTTCTTTTATATTTCCTGAAGCATTCCTGTGTTGATTGATTATTTTTGGTACAATGACTGGGTAGTTCTTCCATCTTCTTTTAGTATTTTCTGAATCATTTGAACTTTGCCATAGTATCTCTCAGTATTACGACTCAGGGCTTATTTTTTAAGTTGTATGAGCTTAAGAAATGATGAATGGTTTGTTCCCTTTTTGTTCTCTGACTCCGGCTCTTTTCACATTTCATTATGCTATTGTGTTTTGTCTTCCTGAGCTGCCATTGGAAATCTTCCGTTCAGCATTCTTAATTCTGCATCTCTCCCTTTTGCTTTGACTTCTTGAGGCTGATTCAACAGAATGTGAAAATTGTTGAACAATTCCATGTGTGAGTAAACTATTGCTGACGATTATCTAAAAATGGCTGGAAGAGTACATTGTTAGGGAGCTGCTAGATGATCAAGCAGAGCTTAGAAGAGATTATGGCACCAGGGTAGCATTACCGAATTCAGATGAATCCTGGACAAAAGCAGAGAATGCAGATGTGTCGCTCACAACTAATTACTGCTAATGTCGAGAAAAATGGGAATCCCCTATGCTTATATGAAACCTATAACTAAACAAAGAAGATGCTTTCTAAATGGAAAAGAGAACCCCACATGGTTTAAAATTAGTAAGGTTGTCCACTGGGGTTCAGTCCTTTCTCCATATCTCCTCAATCTGTATGTTGTTGTTGTTGTTGTTAGGTGCCGTTGAGTCGTAGACAACTCATAGCGACCCTATGTATGGAAGACCTGAGCACTGTTCATAGAGTTTCCAGAGGCAAGCCATTTCGGAAGTGGATACCACTTCTGCTTCCAAGCTCGTTTTAATTGGGAAGCTCCACCAAACACTGTCATCAAGCTGGAGTCTAAGACGAGGAATGCAGCGTCAGTAAGACTAATAAGCTGCTTTATGAAATGACACAATCTTGCTTGCTGAAATGAATGAGACTTGAACTCTTGCTGTAGAAGATCAAGGATGATAACCTTCATTATAGACTGCATCTCAACATGAAGAAAACGAAAGCCCTCCTCACCCCTGGACCAATAAGCAACATCATGACAGACAGAGAAAGGATTGAAATTGTTCATGATTAAATGTAACTTGTCAATAACCAACACTCCTAGTAGAAGCAGTCAGGGCATCAAGAGTGTATTGCTTTGTACAAGCTCACTTTCAGAGATTTCTCAAACATAGTAATGAGCAATAATGTCAGTTTGAAGACTAGGGTGCACCTAATTCACACATGATCTTTTCAGTCACTTATTGTCCATCTGAGGGTTGGATAGTGAGTAAGGATGGCAGAAGTATTGATGCCTTCAAGTTCTCATGTTGGATAAGTGTACTGAATATCCTATGGACTGAAAAAACAACAACAATAAAAAGAAAACCAAAACATTAAACAAATATCTTGAAAAAAGATGCAGCTACAGTGCTCCTTAGATCCAAAGATGGTGAAGCTTCTAGGAGAGACTATTCTTTGGAAATGGACACTATGCTTGAAATTATCAAGGGTCAGTGAAAGAGAGGAGGATCTTCAAGAAGGCTCTGCACAGCAACTACTACAAGGGGCTCAAATGTGTTCGAGATGATAAGAACGGCACAGGATAAAACAGAATTCAAGTCTGTTGTTCATAGGTCCTTGTGTGTCCTAATCCACTTGAATGTACCCAACAAAAACAATACCAACTTATAGTTTAGATATGTATGTGCTTGTCTATTGGTTTGTTTTTTTTTTATAGGACAGAACCAGTCTGTCATTTTGCTGTACTGGTGTAACTCCCGTGATGCTGAAAGCTATTCCATCAGTGTTTCAAATATCAACAGAGCCATCGATGGTGGACATATTTTAGCGGAACTCCCACATTAAGGCAGACTGGCAAGCAGGACATCCTCACTCCTCGTCCAGCTCTTGGATGCATTACTAGTAACTGGAAAGATGACGGCCTGAATCAGATGTATTGTAGTCTTCAACTGATGTGATTACTCCTCAATAATTTGGAACGGTCCCTAACTGCAGATTTTCCCAGTGCAATGTGTCTTCTGATGTTAGATGGCTCTTAGCTAAAAGCAGGGAAAACCAGAGGAATGTATGTCTGTGTTTCATTGACTATGCAAAGGCGTTTGACTGTGTGGATCATAACAAACTGTGACTGACTCTCAGAAGAATGGAGAATACCAGAACACTTGATTGTGCTAATGAGAAAGCTATACTTGGACCAAGATGAAGTCATCAGAACAGAGCAAGGGAACCCTGCATGATTCAAAATTGGGAAGGGCATACAGCAGGGATGTGTCCTATCTCCATACCTTTTCAACCTGTATGCACAACAGATTATCCGGGAGGCTGGGCTCTGTGAGGAGAAATGTGGGGTCAGGATGGATGGAAGATCTATCAACAATCTGCGTTATGCAGATGACACAACCCTGCTTGTGGAAAGTGAGGAAGACCCGCAGAGGGTCAAGGACTGCAGCCTTGAGGTTCAATGTCAAGAAGATAGAGATTCTCACCACTGGTCCAATTGGTAGCATCAGGATGGATGGTGAAGAGATTAAGATTGTTCACAGCTTTAGTTTGCCTGGCTCCACAATCAACACTCTGGCACTAGTAGCCAGGAAATTAAAAGATGTATTGCCATGGGAAAGTCTGCTGTTAGGGACCTCTCCAAAGTACTGAAGAGCAATGGTGTCTCTCTGGAGATTAAGGTTTGTCTGATACAGGCCATGGTCTTTGCAATCACTTGTTATGCATCAGAGAGTTGGACAATGACCAATGAGGATAGAAGGAGAATTGATGCCTTTGAGCTGTGGTGCTGGAGAGGAGTATTGAGGGTACAATGAACTGCTAGGAAAACAAACAGATTCATTCTGGAAAGGGTTAAACCGGGTGGCTCCTTGGAGGCAAGGATTCTGAGGCTCCGTCTAACATACTTTGGACATGTTGTAAGGATAGACCGGTCCTTGGAACGGGACATCATGCTTGGGAGGGTGGAGGGACAGCACAGGAGGGGAAAGCCCTCTATGAGGTGGATTGATTCAGTGACTGGGATAATCGGGATGGGAGTGTCAGAGACCGTGAGATTGGCACAGGACAGAGCAGAGTTTAGGGCTGTTGTGCACAGGGTCGCTATGAGTCGCAAGCGACTTGAGGGCACATAACAACAACAACAACAATGTGTCTTCTTATTTCCTAATTGTTGGTACCAAGGGTGTTAACTGTGGATCCAACCAGTGATAGAACCTGCATATTACCGAGGTAAAGTTATTTGAAATTGGCAGATAACAATCAAAAGTCAGTCTGATTTCTTTTACATGACATTTACTTTCATGTAGCATTTACATGATTTCGATTTGTACCACTGAGGTTGCCTCAGCTCATTAGATCATGACTACGAGTTATTGATATAAAATGTCAGGAGGATAAACAAGAAAGAAATAAATGTGAGAAATTGAAATGATCAGCTTGTTCAACTTGGTTGTGTTTGTTAATGTGAAGGAAATAAAACAGGTTGCAGTTGCTGAATGTCATAAAGAAATGCTAGATAATTATTTTGGTGTTTTTCATTTCAATATTTTTTTTTCATTTTCTGTCTTATTTTTATTACCATGAAAATTAAAACTGAAATTGCATTGCAAGTTGTAGGCCATTTTAGTGATATTTCAGAAATATTACTTATTGCTTTATCACTGAAGCAGTAGAATGAAAGGGATTAGAAAACACATTTTATGGTTTTTATATATGTGTGTAAAGAAGAGTTTTCATGAATCTCTTTAAAACTTGAGATTCTTTTTCCTCATAACAAAATTAAATAATGTTGAGAGTGCTGTATTCACATGTCTTTTTATGAACTTATTTAAAGGGTTTTTTTTGGTGTGTGTTTTTTTGTTTGTTTTGGGTTTTTTGGTGTTTGGGTTTTTTTGTTTTTTTTTTTTTTACTACTAGAATAACAAATTACAGAACTTGGATCAACTTTCTTCTCTTTCCAAATTCAAGCAACTACCTATTGTCAAATTTCTGAGTTATCTTTAAAGAACTATAGCACTGACATTAAAATTGCACCCATTTAGGGCTTCTGATTAGTGATTGACAGTGTGTATATGTCTTCATGTGACAGAAATAAAGGGGAAAGTGAAAGTCTGAGCGGTAAGTTGGAAGCACTCCCATCGTGGCTCAAGGGAAATCAGGCAGGCAGAGAGTACTGAGGGCTTGTGAGGAGGTTATAATGCATGTCCTAAAACCTAAGTCATAACCTCGGTCCTGCACGATGCCTGGAGCAGGGGTTCAGCTGCCTGAGTGCACCTGCATGGAAGAAAGGCTAATACCCCCTGAAAAAGAAGGCAGGAGGCATTACTCTGTCATTCTCATATAAGCAATCTATTCAAAGGGACAACGCCTGTGCTTTTAAGAATTATCTGAATAATTTAAAAGTGATGTATGATAGGGTATTATGGTTATCACAAGAGTCCACAATTAAGGTTGCATAGTGGAATATACTTGGGGCGGTGGGAGAGGTGTGGGGGGAGGGGTGTATGTACCAGAGAGGGAGTCTTCCAGTTTTGAAAGAGAGGAGCGAACTGGGAGGGTCGGGGGAGAGGGCTGGGCGAGTAGAGAAATGCAGCAATGAATGAATGGAAATCCAAATTCTCTGTAAATTTTCACTAAAATTATTAACAAAAAAAATAATTATCTTAATGAATATAGTTAGAAATAGTAATTTTTTTAAAAGCCTCTTAATTTTAAAACTTTTTAGGGCTCTCTTTCTCTTTCTTCAATGTGGAAAGTAAAAAGCAAAAAAATGGGGAGAAATATAAATTTCAATCCAGATCCCCTGAATCTTTGTAATAGACAGTCTTTGATAAATAAAATTAGGTTCCCTTGAGCCAATATCAAATCAGGGCAACCCGTATACATCAGAGTAGAACTTCTTTAATGCTTTTCAATGAGTAATGTTTTGGAAATAGGTCACTAGACCTTTCTTTTGAATTATCTCTAGGTAGGCTTACATGAGTAACTTTTAAGAGCCTAGCATGTTAACCATTTGCACTTCTCAGTAAACCAGACAGGAAAAGAGTCTCTTTGGGGTCATTGTATTCTGTCCTGTTGGGTTCTGTGCATCAGAGTGGACATGGTAACAGTCTTTTTTATATTATTATTTATTTTACATTGGTTTACATAGAAGTTCGCATACACTGTATTTCACACTATTCTTCATTCACATTGGGTTTCATACGATCATTCCCATGTATATTTTATAGAATTGATCACCGTTGGACCTTGCCAATCATTACTCTGTCTTTTCAGGTCCCTGCTGAATCTTTCCCATTTTCTTGACCCCCTCTCTCCACCCACCAAAATGTACAATCCTGTGGTTTCACTCCCCTTCATCCTCACCCCTCTGCTCTCACACCTTACTCCCTTGGGTCCACATCCATGTTTTACTATTATCCTTCTAATTTTACAATAATGGTCTTATGCAGTATGCAATGATTTAAAAAATATTTCATACCTTAGGAGAGACTGGAGAGCATAACGCTGAGTGAACTAACTCAGTCTCATAAGGACAAATACTGCATAAGATAGTAATCTTTAATTAAGTATACACTGTCTCTCCTTTCCAAGTTAGGAGTTTGTGTTTTATTAGGAGAGCAGCCTTTGAGCATTTCTTTGCTTTCAACTTAGCTTCTCGAGCAAAGCTTCAGTTTTGAAATATAGGAAGATAGTAGTATGTATTAGACATTCTGCTTTATTTGGAAATATTTTCAGACTTCAGTTTTAATAGAAACATCTCTCTTGTGCTTTAATGTGCAAGTCAGTTTTCACCTGCCTAACAATACTATCTAAAGTGGAGAAGGAATCAATGAACACCTTTACCTGCAGTACAGGAGAAGTGCACTCAGCCAGCCATCACGCGTTTATTACAGGTAGTTGACGCTTATTGTTGAAGCTATTTTACTGCATTTCTCTTTCCTCTAAGTAAGCACTGTTTTCCTCGTTCACAAAGGGTTGTGCTTTCTGTCCACTACAACCTCTGTCAAATATGGAACAAGCTGATTTACAGTTTCTGATGTGCCGGATGATGGACTTTCTTGAGCCCTTTTTCATTCCCATCCGTCGCTGACTGAGATTCTTTCCAACAGTGGTAAGTAACTTTGCTCTGAAAATTTTCATTTGTCATTTACTGTACTATTTCTATTGATTCTATTGATGGGAAAGTGGTCTTCATTTTTAATAAAGGCAAGTTTAGCTATTCTTGTATTTTAGTGATTTATGAATTTATTATACAATGTCAAAAACATATTTTCATCATATTTTATATATGTTAAAATATATTTATTGTATTAAGTATTAGTTTACTAAAAAGACTTTTAATTCCTATGTAAATCTTGTCATCATGAAGATATTTAATTTTTTATTCCTATAATAACTAATCTTCAATTTACTGAGAAGCTCCGTCATTTTCAATCGTTCTGTCTTGCCAAGTGTGTTACATCGAAAACCTTTTTATGAATGTGTTCACTACATTTTCTTATTCATAATGACTTTGTAAAAAGACTGGGTTCTTAATTTTGTGTTATGATATAGCCCCTTGTTTTATTATTACATTATACCATGAATTCTCTTGGTAATAGTTCCTTTCCTTCTGTGTAATTCATTTGTCTTGTGGGTTCCATAAGGTACACATATAGAAGAAGACAAAGGGGCAATCAAATTTTATACTATAAGCCAGTAAGATGTCTTCTGTATTTCCCCTTTGGCTACAGAAGGCAATGTCTACATTTTATTGGTTGATTTAACTGTACCAAAAGAAGCTAGAAGAAAGTTAAATAAGTAACTTAAGAAAAATTTAAAAAAAACAACATTTAATCTCCTAATAAATAGATATAGCAGTCTTTTCCCTGTGTTATAGTTTGTTGTTTGTTGTTGTTAAGTGCTGTTGAGTCATAGATGACTCATAGAGACCCTATGAACAAAAGACCTGAACATTTGTACAACTTGCATTGTTTCTCCATGTTCATAGGGTTTCCAGAGGCAAGCTATTATGGAAGTGGATGCCACGTCTGCTTCCAAGCTTGTTTTAATCGGGGAGCTCCACCAAACACTGTCCACCATGGGTAACCATTATCACATTTGACACATCAGTGTCACAGTGTTCAGCATCACAGCAACCATGAGTTACCTCTGTACAGCAAATGGAAAGACCATTGCTATGCCATTTAGAAGAATGTTTGACCAAAATCAATTAAAACCAGGCCTGAAGGCCACAGGCTAAAATCACCCACCTTTGACTTGGTAGCATCACTTTCTGTCCATTAGGCCAACTGAGCTCTCTGTGTTGTTGTTGTTTTTGTTGTTGTTGTTAAGTGCCACAAATTTGTCAATGCAAGGCATTAGTTTCTTTCAAAGTTTCCAAGGTGACTTGTTAAGTGTCATAGAGTTGTCCATGACTTGCAGTGATTCTATGAGCAACTGTTCTGACTCATGCTCTATCCGATGCCAACTTCATCATCTTTGATATACTTGGGCCCCAATCCATCTAGTAAAATGTCTTCCTTTCACTAACTCTCAACCTTTCCAAGTATGACATCATTTCCCAAGTACTGGCCTCTCCTAAAAACATGCCTAAAGTATGTGACATGAAGTTTGTCATCGTTGCTTCTAAACAGGTTGCACTTTTCTCCAGGATATTTGTTTGTTATTTGGCAGCCCATGAAGTATTCAGTACACAAACACACACACACACACACACACACACACACACACAAATCAAAAGTATCAATTACTTTTCTGAAATTCTTAGTCATTTTTCCTCTTTCAGATACATAACAACCTCATCTTACTTAGATCCGCATTAACATCCTTGATACCAGCAGTCAGGAAATCAGGAGACATATTGCAGGGAAGTCTGCAGTTAGGGACCTCTCCAAATTAGTGAGGGAAAATGATGTCAGCTTGAGGACTAAGGCGTGTACGATTCAGACTATGGTCTTTATAGCCACTGGTTATGCTTCTGAGAACTGTATGATGTATAAGGATGACAGAAGAAGAATTGATTCCTTTGAGCAGTGTTGGAGAAGAGCACTGAACATCCCATGGACGGCCAAAAGAACACACAAATACGGCTTAGAGAGGGTGCAGCCAGAGTGCTCGTTGGAGGCAAAAATGACGAGGATTCGCCTTATATACTTTGGGTATGTTGCTAGGAGGAGCTATTCTTTGGAGAGGGACATAATACTTGGAAAGGCGAAGGGTTGGAGGAGGAGAGGAAGTCCCTTGACCAGGTGGATCGACATGGTGAGTGCTTCAATGCGATGTAGTGTATCAGGAGGTGTGATGATGGCAAAGGATAGGACAGAGTTCAAATCTCTTGTTCATAGGGTTACTATGCTCATACTTGACTCTATGGCACGTAACAATAAGTATATTATATATCATGCCTAGTATCTTTCTGCTTGGTTTGCAAATATGACCTCTTCAAACACAAGATCAAATCTGATTTTTATATACATTTTGTGCAATATTTCAAAAATACTTGTTAACCATTCATCCACTGATGCCCAGTGGTTTCTTACTATTTGCTGTTGTTAATATTGCTTCAGTAAACATGGATATGCGTGTTAGTTTCTACTGCTGCTCTCATTTCTTGTAGACTCACGTCTAGTAATGGGACTTCTTGATCATATGCTATTTCTATTCCCAATTTTCTAAGGAAATTCCAAACAGCTTTCCATAGTGATTATTCCATTCTGTATTCCCACTAGCAGCATACGTTTACGAGCTACATCTCTCTCTTGTGGAACAGCTAGTAAATTTTAGATTAACAGTCAAACACTTATATAAAAAGGTAGTTGGGCCCTTGGGCCTGCAGCCCTTAGGCCTGGGTTTCATTGTTTTCAGTCAAATATTCTTCTAAGTGGTATAGCACTGCTTTGTCAGTTTGCTGCACAGAGGTAACTCTTGGTTGCTGTGAAGGTAAACATTGAGATACTGATGTGCCAAATGCAGTAATGGTTACCCATGGTGGACAGTGTTTGGTGGAGAACTCAAAATAGATTTGCATGCAGGAGTAGCATCCACTTCTAAAGCAGATTGCTTCTGGAAACTGTGAACTTAGAGAAATGATGAAACTTATGTGTATGTAGAACTTTTGTTCATAGAATTGCTGAGTCATCTAGGACTCAACAGCACTTAACAACAATAGTCAAACAACCACTGTATCAATAAGACTCTAAAACTAGATTGATGGTATTGGTATTATTATGTCATCATTTCAACTAAGATTTCCAGTGACCCTATGAACAACAGATAAAAATCTCGCACTTTCCTTCACTTTCAACACAATTTTAGCCATGCTCAAGACCATTGTTGTAGTCAGGATATTAATCCATCTGGTTGTTAATCTTGCTCTATTCCACTCATCCGCTAGTTTTTCTAGCATACTATCTTTTTTCTAAAGACTGAATTCTTCTGACAATGTACCCATAATATGTAAAATCAAGTTGCAGCTTTCTTGCCTTTGTGGAGTGCCCTAGCTTCACTTTCTGTAAGACAAATTTGTTTTTTCTCATGGCAGTCCACTGCATTCAATATTTTTCCTCAACACCAAACTTCAAAGGCATTAATTCTTCTTGGGTATTCCTGGTTACTTGTCCAATAGAAGATGCTAGAAACCAGAAGGCAGGAATAATGGGTTGTAGAAGCCCAACTCAGAAAGAAATCACGTCAAGTAGTCATTTGATTATTCAAATGAAAATAGAAGGTCACAAAAATTTAAGGTCTTCAAAGCCCTCGCTAAAGATGTCATAGAAAAGGCAGAATGGCGTGACAATCTCCTGAGGTTTGGTTTTTCTATATGTATTGTATCTTTTAATAATAAAAATAATGTGGGATATTGCTCCCTACAAAGGACGCAACAAGGGAGCTCTGGTGGCCCAGTGGCAAGACGCTGCACTGCAATCCCAGAAGTACGTGGTTCAAATCCACCAGATGCTCTGCTGAAGAAGGAGGGGACAACCTCCTCCTGTACCAGTCAGATCTGATTTGATGGTACACGTAAAAGTAATACAATAAAAATGGGGAAAAAAAGAGCGCAACAGAAAAAAAAATATTCTGTTATTAAGGAACTGTCTGTGAGTAAGCTGGCTCAGGGATAATTTGTGTAAAACTCTGAAGGTTGATGTCAAAGTTGATATCAATAGGACATCTATAGATTCATAATTTAAGGTATATATTTTAATATGGATCTAGAAATATTGTTTTAACTATGAGTGTAACCTCATTTTCCTCACCTTTCTATTTCCTATGTAGTAGAACATAGTTTGATTCAAAATGTACCATGCCAATTCATCCCATTTTGCCATACCTAGTCCTGGAGAGGGTTAAACCGGGCTGTTCCTTGGAGGCAAGAATTCTGAGGCTTTGTCTGACATACTTTCGTCATATTGTAAGGAAAAACCCATCCTTGGAAAAGGACATCATGCTTGGGAGGGTGGAGGGTAGGCACAGGAGGGGAAGGCCCTCTAGGAGGTGGATTGATTCGGTGACTGAGTTAATCAGGATGGGTATATTGGAGACAGTGAGATTGGCACAGGGCAGAGCAGAGTTTAGGGCTGTTGTATACAGGGTCATTATGAGTCGTAAGAGACTTGACTGCACATAACAACAACAACAACAACAACAACAGTATGTCGATATTCTTAGAAGACAGTGTGTAATTTTTTGATCTATCTTGAAATACAATATTATGAGCCAAAAGATAATATCCATATGCGCACAAGGAAGAACCATTAATAGCACTATTATTCAAATACATACACTAAAACCAGAGCAAAGAGGAGGAATAGATGATTTTTACCAACTTTTGCAGACAGATATCAGTCGAACACACAACTGAGATGCATTCATAATAACGAGTGACTAGAATGCAAAAGTTGGGAACAAGGAAGAAGAATCAGTAGTTGGAAAACATGGACGTGATGACAGAAATGAGGCTAGAGATAGAATGATAGGATTGTGTACAGTGAATGGAAATTCATTCCTATTTTCTAAGAAACACAAATGGTAACTATACACATGGATCTCATCTGATGTCTTACAAAGGAATCAGATTGAGACATCATCTTACCCCAGAAGCAGTGGCACAGTTTCGTGGGGCAGCAAGTAATAAATGTTGGTGAGGATGTGGCAAGAAAAGAACTTTTATGCATTATAGGTGGGATTATAAAATGGTGCAACCACTCTGGAAGGCAGTTTGACATTGACTCAGAAAGCTCAACATAGAAATTCCCTATGACCCAGCTATTCCCTGCTTGGAATATACCCTGAGAAAATGAGAACTAAGGCACAAACAGAAACTCCAACATGAATATTCATGGCAACACTGTTGACCACAGCAAGGACATGGAAACAGCCCACATGTCCAACCACAATTGAATGGGTTAAGAAATTATGGTACTTTCACACAATGGAATACTACACAGTTTACAGGAACAGTGATTTTTGTATATTACTACCTAACTTGGGAGAGCCTGGAGAGCATTAAGCAGACTATTCAAGAGCATTTGATTTTATGGATCACAATAAATTGTGGCTAAACTTGAGAAGAATGGAATTCCAGGACACTTGATTGCAATCATGTGAAATCTATAATGGGACCAGAAAGCAATAGTAAGAATCAAGCATATAACTAGGAAAAGAGGGGATAAATAAAGTGCATGGCATTGGAACATAGGAAGGAAAAGACTGTTTAAAAGGAATACATGACTTTTGTCATTAAGTGCCGTTGAGACACTTGTGACTCAACAGCTCTGAACCCTGCTCTATCCTGGGCCAACCTCATAATCTCTGACACACTTACTTTCATTACTCCAGTCACTGAGTCAATTCATTTCGTCCAAGGTCTCCATCTCTTTGTACTGTCCCTCCATCTTCCAAGTATGACGTCCATCTCCAAGGACTGGTCCCTCCTTGCAACATGTCCAAAGTATAGCAAATAGAGCTTCAGAAACCTTGACTATTTCTTCTTCTAGCAGTCCATGGTATAGTCAATACTCTTTTCCATCCCTACAACTCAAAGGCATCAATTCTCCTTCTATCGTTCCTAATCATTATCCATCTTTCTGATGCATAGCAACTAATTGCAAAGACCGTGGCCTGGATTCGGTATACCATAGTCTACAGAATGATGTTGCTACTCTTCAGTACTCTAAAGAGGTTCCTGACAGCAGATTTTCCCCAATGCAGTTCATCTTTTCATTTCCTAATTGCTGGTGCCAAGAGTTTTGATCGTGGAACAAGAAAACAGAAGCTGTTAACAGTCTCAATCTCTTGACCCTCTGTAGTGATGCTGTCTAAAGGCCTGATGGTGATGTTGATAATTTTTATTTTCTTGATGTTGAGCTTCAATCTGTATTGATGTATGCAGTCCTTGACCTTCTTCAGCAAGCCTTCAGGTCCTTCTCCGTTTCAGTAGGCACAGTTATGTCGTCTGCATAACCCAAGTTGTTGATCATCTCTCTCCAATTTTAAGTATTATTTGTATGACAATAGTCTACAGTAAGAGGGACATTGCAAAGTGGACTGGAGGATGGGTGAGGGAAAAGGGAGGAAATTGTGCAACACTGAATGAATATGTTAAGAAAATGAACTGGGGGGGTAGGGAGAAAAAAATTGCAATAATGATTGAATGAAAATAAAAATTTTCTATAAACTCTTTTAAATCACAATAAAAGAAATATATATGTATATATATATATATGTGTGTTTATATATATATATGAATATAAATGTGTGTGTGTGTGTATATATATATGGAGGAGTGGCGTCCACTTCCATAATAGCTCGCCTCCGGAAACCCTATGAACCTGGAGAGAGGATGAAAGGCACCCAAGCATCGAGTACTCTCCTTCATAGGGTTGTTATGAGTCACCTGCGACTCGATGGCACTTAACAACACACACACACATATATAAAATGATGTTGCTGTTAAGTGCTGTCGAGTCACAGGCAACTCATAGCAACCCTATGAACGAAAGTCCTCGTCACTTTTGTGTCTTTCTTCCTTTCTCCAGGTTCATAGGGTTTCCGGAGGCAAGCTATTTCGGAAGTGGATGCCACTCCTGCTTCCAAAGTTGTTTTAATCGGGGAGCTCCACCAAACACTGTCCTCTGTGTGTGACCATTATCAAATTTGTCACAATCAGTGTCACAATGTTCAGCATCACAGCAACCATGAGTTACCTCTGTACAGCAGTGCACAGACCAGGGCTATACCACTTAGAAGAATATTTGACAAAAAAAAAATGCTTAAACCAGGCATGAGGGATGCAGATTAAAATCATCCACTTCAGGTTTGGTAACATAAAACATCATTGTCACAGTATTCAGCTTCACAGCAACCACAAGTTACCTCTGTACAGCAAGTGGACACACCAGGGCTATAGGACCTAGAAGAATGTTTGAACAAAAACAGTGAAAGACCGGCCCGAGGGCCGCAGATTGAAAGCTATCCACCTTTGGCTTGGTAGCATCGTCTTCTGTCCCCTGGGCCAGCTGATCGCTCTCTATGTTGATGTTATTGTTGTAAAGTGCCAATAAGTCGCAGGCGACTCATAGCAACCCTATGAATAAAAGTCCTCGACACTTGCGAGATTTTCGTACTTTCTCCAGATTCATAGGGTTTCCAGAGGCAAGCTGTTTATGGAAGTGGATGCCACTCCTACGGTATGGTTAAAAATCAGGAAAGGAATGTGTCGGAGATGAGTCCTATCTCTGCAAGTTTGGTGGGGTGTTGTTGTTGTTGTTTTTCATTGAGATTTTAATGAAAGTTTATAGAGAGCATTGATTTCCATTCATTCAGTGTTACACATTTTCCTCCTGCCAACCCCCCACCCCACCCCGTTCACCTTTCTTTTAGGAAAAAAAATCATGCAGCTCTTATTCTAGACTGTTGTCATGCAAATAATACCTAATCATATATTCCATTTAAGCATATCTCTTTCTCATCTCTGTGCAGTGTACATTATTTATCCCCTCTTTCCTGTGGAACATACCATGAAGGAGGCTGGACTTAACAAAAACCTACGTTAGGCAGATGACTTAACCTTGCTTTTCAAAACTGAGAAGAACCTGAAGCATTTGCTGCAGAACGTCAACAACTACAGTCTTCAATCTTTATTGAAACTCAACATAAAAAAATATTCTCATCACCGGGCCAGTTGGCAGCACTATGAGAATTAGAGAAGACATTGAGATTGTTAACAATTTCATCTTTCTCAGATTCACAGTCAATAATGTTTGAACCAGCAGCCGGGAAATAAAAAGTTGAATTTCATTGGGAAAATCTGTCGAGGGCCTCTTCAGAATGCTGAAGAACAAAGATTCCAGGCTAGAGATTAAGGTGCACGTGATCCAGGCCATCACCTTTGCAAATACTTGCTATACATCTGCGAGCTGCACAGTGACTGAAGATGACAGAAAAAATGATGCCTTTGAGGTGTGGTGTTGGAGAAGTGTATTAAACATACTATGAACAACCTAGAGAACAAGGAAGTCTTTCCTTGAGAGGGTGAAACCAAGTTGTTCCTTGGAAACAAGGATTTTGATGCACCATCTGATATATTTTGGATTTCTTGGCAGGAGAGATCAGAGCTTGGAGAAGGACATCATGCTTGGAAGGTGTGGGGGATGGGTACAGTGCAGGAGAGAAAGATCCTGAATGAGCTGGATTGACACTGTAAATGGGACAGCGGGGGTAGGTATGTTGGGGACAGTGAGACTAGCTCAGGATAGGGCAGGCGTTAAAGCTATTGTACATGGGATCGTTATGATTCACAGGTGACTCAATGGCACATAACAACAACAATTTTAATATTTACATAAATTTCGTTGTGGAAGTGTAACTAGAACCAGGCACTTGATTTATACTCAGAACATCTTTATTGTTCAGTTGCCTAATTTTATTTCTCCTTTAGTTCCTTAATTGCCTATAAAGACAATTGTTCACAGTATGTTTTATATTTTTGTCTACTTACCATTTCTAAAGATGTCTTTTTCAAAAGATTCTTTTCTCTAGCACTTACAGACTAGATGGAAACACGTAACTCATTGGTTGGTAGGGTTTCAGCATGTGCCATTTTTGCTTTTCTTTTCTTAAGATATTTTCAAAATACTTAGAAAGAACCTGGAAATTTGACAATAGAAACTTTTCCCATTCCAGATTTTGGTGCATCTTAAAATCTCTATTTCTGGCTAAAAGCTGGTCAAAAACAAGAAGAGACAAAATCAGCACATCTTTTTTTTTAGGATTTACACTTAATCACTGAAAAATAAAAAAGCTTCCAGGACTGTATTCAAATATAATAAGTCTCACAGGAAAGACTTTGGTGAGAGCTTTCTAAGGATATTCTCTAAATATCACAGCTTTTCAAAACTGCTCTAATCCTCTATGTAAGCTTGTAGTCTTTATATCTATCTTGGTTTCTTTTTGTTCTTGCTCTCTTTTTCTTTTTTGCTTTTTTGCTTGCTTTGATTTTTTTCATGTAACATTTATAAATAACATTCTTAGGGCTATTCTAAATTTTCTAAAAATTTATCTTTCTAACCTTTGGATAAGGTGGGTGACTCTAATCTGCGGCCCTCAGGCCTGCCTTTAGTTGTTTTTGGTGAAACATTCTTCTAGGTCGTGTAGCCCTGGTCTGTCCACTTGCTGTACAGAGGTAACTCGTGGTTCAAAATCGGGAAGGGTGTATGCCAGGGATATGTCCTATCTCCACACCTTTCCAATCTATATGCAGAACAGATGATCTGGGAAGCTGAGCTCTATGAGGAGGTATGTAATATAGGAAGACTAATCAATAATCTGTGTTACGCTGATGACACAACCCTGCTTCCTGAAAGCTGAGGAGGACCTGAACTGCTTGCTACAGAAGGTAAAGGACTGCATCTGAAATAGAGATTCAAGCTCGACTAAAGAGAATAAAGATTCTCACCGCTGGGCCGATTAGCATCATCATGATAGACAGTGAAGAGATTGAGATTGTTAATTGTATCAGTTTGCTTGGCTCCACAATCAACAACTCTTGGTACCAGCAGCAAGAAAATAAAAAACCAAATTGCATTGGGAATATCTACTGTCAAGGACCTCTCCAGAGTGCTGAAGAGTGTAGAGACCGAGGTGTGCCTGATCCAGGCCACGGTTTTCACAATCACTTGTTCTGTATCAGAAAACTGGACAATTCCTAGGGACGATAGAAGAAGAATCAATGTCTTTGAGCTGTGAACTCAAAATGTGGACTGCTAGGAGAACAAACAAGTTCACACTAAAGAGGGTTAAACCAGGTTGCTCCCTGAAGACAAGGATTCTGAAGCTCCAACTGACATACATTGGGCAATGTTGCAAGGATGCACCAGTCCTTGGAGAGGGATGTTTGGGGTGGTGGAGGCACAGCGCAAAAGAAGATCCTTGATGAGATGGGTTGATTCAGGGACTGGGGTAATGCTGGTAGGTGTGCCAGAGACAATAAGGTAGGCTCAGGACAGAGCAGGGTTCAGATCTGTACATGGGATTACTATGAGTTGCAAGTGACTCAGTGGTACATAACAGCAATAGGAAGAAGCTATAAAGAGCAGCGACATCCAAAACCACTTACTCAATACAAGAAAATTGCAAATAAATGATACACCAAGGCACAAACTTTAAGGAGGAGCAAACATATAACGGTGCAGATGGCTGGAGTTCCCACATCCACGATGCTGTGTGAGGTCCACAAGGAGGCCTGAAAGTTGCAGGTCCTCAGTTGGTGGGCACATAGCTTGCACACACCCTTCTCCCCTCCCCTCCATGAGAAAGCAAACAATGAGGTGAGGCAAGGACAATGGCTGTTAGACCTTCACAGTGGTGAGGTAGCATATCTGGTTGAAAGGATTAAGAGTGATATCACCAGAGTCCACAGTTAAGGTTGCATAGTGGAACGTACTTGGGGCGGTGGGATTGTGTAACAGGGAGAGAGTGTTTATTTTACTTTTCAAAGAGGAGCTAACTGGGTGGGGGGGTGGCTGGGTGGGGAGAGAAGTGCAGCAATGAATGAATGGAAATCCAAAATCTCTGTAAATGTTCATTAAAATTATTTTAAAAATCTAAAACAAACAAACAAACAAAAAAATGAGTGATACTTTTCTCTAACGATGACAGGACTCCAACCTGGAGGAAGAGGGGCACGTGATACTGCTGTTGAGAGTCCAGTCAAGGCTTCCTTCCCACAAGGTGACTCTACCCTTACCTTGGAAGAAATTCTCAGCCTTTTATTTTCCTTTTGTTTTTGTTTCTTTCATATATTGTTTGTGTTGTGATTTTAACAAAACTTTACAGAAACCTTGGATTTCCATTCATTCATTGTTGCACCTTTTCCTCCCTACTCTCCCACCGCACATAGCTTTTCTCTTTAAAAAAAAAAATCACTCATTGTTGCACGATTTCTTCCTTCCCTCTTACCCCAGCCCACTTTGCTGTATGCCTCTTATTCTGGGCGGTTGTCATGCAAATAATGCCTCTTCATATATCGCTTTCAAGCAGTTCTTTTCTTTTTGTTTTGATGTTGATTTGTGTCTGTTTGTTTTCACACGTAGTCCCATAACAAGGAGAATTAGTGTACCGCAACACAGCATTCTGCCTGTGGAAGCCCATTTTCTCTACTCACAGCCTTTGCTATTATGTATGAATATGAGGACAGGTTTTTTCTGGGGTTTGAAACTTTTCAATCTTGTCTGGTTGCCTTTTTCTGGCCTATTGGTGAAAGAAGGTAGAATTTACTGGATAGATAAACTTTCTCTGTTTCGACTGGCATTGTTGGTTACTGAGATTTTTCTCCTTCAAGTTTGTTTGTTGTTGTTGTTGTTGTTGTTAAGTGCCGTCGAGTCACAGGCGACTCATAGTGACCCCATGAAGGAAAGTCCTTGACGCTTGGGTTCCTCTCATCCTCTCTCCAGGTTCATAG
>NW_006399848.1:12122128-12124031 GCF_000299155.1 Elephantulus edwardii | reverse complement strand
CGACCTAGAGGAATGTCTGAACAAAAACGATCAAAGACTGCTCTGCCTTCAACCCAAGGCCAAGCGTGGCTTCCCTGGCTCCTGGAGGCAGAGTCGCCTTTCTCCAGAGACCACCACAGCACAACACCACACAACATAACACAACTCCCACATACAACACAGCACCTTCAAGTTTAAAAAATATAATTAAAAAAAAACAACGAAACAACAACCCAACACAATACAACTAATGAGCTCTCCATATGCTTTTTTGGGGATTCTGAGATGCCTAGTAATTCTGCCATCCTTCTTTCAGAGTCTTTTAGTGTTTTGGAAATGGTGTCCACTATTTTTACTTGTTTTTACTGGGATAAATGTTTAAATGTAAAATTCATCCATGAAACTGTCTATTAACTTTTTAAACATTATGAAGTCTCCTTCTTGAGGTATTTGATACAACCTCTATCTTCAAGATATACCCTTGTTAGTTTTTGAAAGAATGCATGGTTCTTTATTTTGTAATACATCATGCAACTTTCCTTCAATACTATTTTTAAACAGAAATACTTTACAAATAATGCTGAGAAAACCTTAACTTAGATTGACTTTATTCTATATGCTGAAAAAAGTGTTCAACTTGCTAGCTTTCTTTTATAATGTAAGAATAGCTGTATTTATTTATAGTCCATTATTCTCTAAAATCATTTAAGCACTAGAGGGTTAAGTGTTCACTGACTTCTAAGGGGCATCAACATAGTGTAATCGAATCAGGCAACTAAGATATTCCCTCCAGCCAGCAGAGTACATGAAACTGTTGACCTAAGGTTGAGAATAATTTCAGAGGAAATGACTTCCAATTAAATGTAATTCCTGCAACAGTGTAGGTGGAATCGGTATTGCACATGTACTTTTCTGCAATGCAAAACCAAAATTTAACAACAGGTAATCAAAGGCTCTAAAACCTCTATGACCTGGTAGTTTAGGGTTTGATTTTTTTTTCTTTTCTTCCCCTTTATCAGCTAGATTTTCATCTAAGACTGTTCTAATAAATTGGAAATAGCTTTAGTTCTGCTGTCTAAACTCCTAAACCTGGATGATGTACAGAATCAGCATAGAATCAGATATTCAAGACACTGGAAGGAAATTTTTCAGAGCCCAAAATACTTTGCGACCAATATTGTTCACATCATGGTTCCATAATAGTGACCAGCTGCACCTACCGAACAATCTTATTTGGCTTTTATTACTTCTTATTTTTAACTTTAGTGCTAAAGTGCTGAGGCAGCTAAGAACAGAGGCACTTTTTGAATACTAATCTGTTAGAGAGCATCTTCTCCTATGTGAAATACTTCTGTAATGGAAAAGAAAAATGAGAAAGCTTCAACAAGAACTTAAACTTAATTTAAAATTTACTTTTTTCCCCTTATAAGATGTAAATTTCCACTGCATTTTATTCATTTTTATTACCTTAGTTGGTCAAATGCCATTTGCATTTAACTCTTGATCTGCTACAAAATACAAAAATAGTAGTTACAACAAAAGCAAACAAATTCTGCCACTTTAATCATACTGACATATTTTATAGCTAGAGTATAAAGTTTTGTTGTTTTCTAATTTTTTTA
The DNA here is from genome assembly GCF_000299155.1 of Elephantulus edwardii. Lineage (NCBI taxonomy): Eukaryota > Metazoa > Chordata > Mammalia > Macroscelidea > Macroscelididae > Elephantulus > Elephantulus edwardii. The sequence continues at coordinate 12,122,430 of NW_006399848.1, read as the reverse complement.
ATTTAGTATTAATTTCAGTAAAAATTTACAGAGACTTTGGATTTCCATTCATTCATTGTTACACTTTCTCCCATCCCAACCCTCCCCCCTAGTACACTACTGTCTTGGAAAAGTAACACAAAAATGCTTTCATTGTTTTACAAACCCTCCCCCAGGTCTACTCCACCATGTAGTTGTTGCTTTAGACACCCGTCATGACAAAAATACCTAATCACATATCCCTTTTAAACAGTTTTCTCCCTCACCTGTTTCAACGAAATGTACATTATTGAACCCATCTTTCTCATTCTCCCCACAACTCC
>NW_006399848.1:12115955-12121464 GCF_000299155.1 Elephantulus edwardii | reverse complement strand
CTCATAGCGACCCTATGTACAACAGCCCTAAACCCTGCTCTATCCTGTGCCAATCTCACTGCCTCTGACACATCCATCCCGATTACCCCAGTCACTGAATCAATCCACCTCATAGAGGGTCTTCCCCTCCTGCACTGTCCCTCCACTCTGCCCAGCATAATAAACATAATAATTATACGTACACACACACACACACACACACACACACATAACAAAAGAATGTAATGATGGCTAAAGTATATATGTTCAGAAATTTAGAAAACATATTGTTATTCAAAATTAAATAAAAAGTGTTTAACTTTGGTAAGAAACAATATAAAACTGAAAAAAAAAATAGAAAAAATATCGCTTAGTATATGGCCATAAATGATACATACCTTAATGCTATTTTTTTAAAAAGGGGTATTTTTAAAAAATTGTGTCTTGTTAGTTCATTGCTTGAAATATACTCCAAGAAAATGAGAACCGAGGCTCGAATGGAGACATGTACACCAATGTTCTTAGGAGCGTTATTCACCATCTCAAAGGACATGGAAACAGCCTAGATGTCCAACCACTAAAGAATGAATTGAAAAGTTGCTGTAAATTTATAAAATGGAATACTATGCAGCACACAGGGATAATGATTTTGTATATTTCTGCCTAACTTGGGGGACTCTGAAAAGCATTATGCTGAGTGGCCTAACTCAGTCTCACAAGGACAAATTATGTACAAAACAGTTATTGTAGAATGAGTCTGAGGATACAAGGGGGGGCGGGGGGGGGGAAGGATGGGAAGATGGGCGGGGCACAGGGATGTTAATCATAAGGTTGCACAAATAGATGGGGGAGGGGTGAAGGAAATGCGAAGGATCTTGTGTGAAAAACAATATATTCAAACATTGCAAATAAATCAGCATAAAAGTTTATAAAAAATGTGTCTAACAGAACACCAGCAAGACTGGAGTTAACCTTATAAACCTCATGGTAAAGCTATTTTCTTCATTTGGCAATCTGACTGAAGTTAGTCACAAGTTAATTAATGTCTAAGCTATTAAAATACCAATTTAAATGCCCAATTATATTAATTATAAGTACTCATTACAGAGGACTCTGGCAATCTTTTCTCTATTAGCAAGAGTTGCGTAGATTTCCCAAGATATCTTATAGCTGAAATATCCCTGATGATTTGACCATTTTCTATTTAGATTGGTTATGTTACACTCTCTTTATGGTGGATGTCAGCATACAAATTAATTGTAACCAGTCAAACTCAATGTTTCTGTCAACAATTGATGCCATTTGATGACAAATTATATTATTAAGTAAAGATGAAAAATAAAAATCTAACAAGTATAACACTTTTAGCCGTTTTTTCATATCCAATTCATGACGACTCCGTGTGTTACATTAGATTTTTCTTAGCTGTAATCTTTACAGCCACAGAACATCAAAGCTTTTTCCATGGTACTTTGGGGAAAGTCAAACTACCAACCTCACTCTAGTTGTCAAAATGAAAGCATTGCACCACTCCGGCCTCTCTATCAAGTACAGATTGTTGCTTTGCGGCCATCTCCTTGAGGACTCGTACCTGAAAGATGATATAATTTTGTTCATATTAGCTTTGTATATCATCACGGATGTATTTTTAAAGAACATATTTTTATATCTGTTGTTGATTGCCTTTGAGTCGAGCACGACTCATAGTGACCCTATGAACAAAACGCCTTGAAACCCGTCTACAACTATTGACAGTTTTCAAAGTTCATAGTTTCCGGAAGCATGTTGTTTGGAAAGAGAAAATTGATTTTTGTGTATTATTAAGCAACGATGGTATATTTTTTATTAATCATAAAAATAATGGCACACTATGTAAAATTATTTTCAACATCATATTGTTGCTATTGTGAGGTGCTGTAAGGTTGACTACAACCCACAGTGATCTTATGAACAAGAGACTGGAGCCTTGACTGTTGTTGTTGTTGTTGTTGTTATGTGCCGTCGAGTCGCCTGAGACTCATAGCTACCCTATGTACAACAGCCCTAAACTCCGCTCTGTCCTGTGCCAATCGCACTGTCTCTGACACTCCCATCCCAATTACCCCAGTCACTGAATCAATCCACCTCATAGAGGGCCTTCCCCTCCTGCACTGTCCCTCCACCCTCCCAAGCATGATGTCCATCTCTAAGGACCGGTCTCTCCTCACAACATGTCCAAAGTAAGTTAGATGGGACCTCAGAATCCTTGCCTCCAAGGAGCCACCCGGTTTAACCCTTTCCAGGACAAATCTGTTTGTTTTCCTAGCAGTCCATGGTATTCTCAATACTCTTCTCCAGCACCACAGCTCAAAGGCATCAATTCTCCTTCTATCCTCCTTGGTCATTGTCCAACTCTCTGATGCATAACAGGTGGAGCCTTGACTATCCTGTGTTATTCCCACAATTGCTGTAATGTTCAAGCTCGTTGTTGCAGTCACTGTGTCATATCATAAACCAAACTATATTTTATAACTTAGCACTAATTGAATGGGGTTTGTCCCACTTTTTTAAAGTTTATTTTTATACTGGTTTACTTACAAAGTTCATATACATCGTTTTCCACATTGCATCGTTCCCCTTCCTTTTACCTACTCCTCCCTCCACCCGTCAAATCATGAGTCTAAATTTACTAGATTATATGTAATTTTAATATATAATTAAAATACGAAGATTCATACAATGTATAAAAATGTTCATATTGTTGTTGTTGTTGTGTGCCTTTGAGTCACCTGTGACTCATATCGACCCAATGTACAATAGCCCTGAACTCTGCTCTATTCTGAGTCAATCTTGTCATCTCTGACACACCTGCCCCCATTGCCAAGGTTGCTGGGTCATTCTACTTCACCTGGAGTCTTCCTTTTCTGCGCTGGCCTTCTACCCTTTCAAACACAATGCTCTTCTATAAGGACTAGTCCCTCTTGGCAACACACCTAGAGTATGTGAGATGGAAATTCAAAATCCTTGTCTTCAAGGAACAGTCTGGTTTCATTCTCTCCAACATAATGAACCTATTTTTTGTTTTTCTTTGTGTTTTTTTTTACACTCCACCATCTGTTCAATACTCTTGTCCAGCATCACAACTCAAAGGCATCAATTCTTCTTCTGTCAACCCTACTAAATGTCCACCTTTCTGATGTGAGACAAGTAATTGTGAAAACAATGCCCTGAATCAGACACACAGTGGTTTCTAGGTGGACATCGTTCCTCTTCAGCACTTTGAACAGCAGCTTTTCCAGAGCATTTAATCTATTGATTTATTGACTGCTGGCGCCAAGAGTGTTGATTGTAGAGCCAAGCAAACTGAAGCTATTAACAACCTCAAGCTCTACTCCATCTATCATAGTGCTACTAGTTGGCTCAGTGGTGAGAATCTTTGTCTTCTTGATGTTGAGCTTCAATCCATATTGAAGACTACAGTCCCTCACCTTCTGCAGCAAATACTTCAGGTCCTCCTCAGCTTTGACAAGCAAGGTTGTGTCATCTGCTTCCCCCAATCCTGATGCCACATTCCTCCCCACAAAGTCCAACCTTCAGAATTGTCTGTTTTGCAAATACACTGAAAAGCTATGGAGACAGGACCCATCCCTGACATACTCCTTTCCTCATGCAATGTTTCTTTGCTCTGTTCTTATTATTGCTTTTTGGGCCAAGCATAGGTTCTGCATGAGCCCAATCAAATACAGATATATTTTTATATATAAGTGTTTAAATTTTACTTATGCCATATCAGTGCTTTACTTCTTCTTGTTGTTGTTTTTGTTGTTGTTATGTGCCATCGAGTTGCTTACTACTCATAGCGACCCTATGTACAACAGCCCTAACTCTGCTCTGTCCTGTGCCAATCTCATTGTCTCCGACACACTCATCCCAATTACCCCAGTCACTGTATTAATCCACCTCCTAGAGGGCCTTCCCCTCCTGTGCCTGCTCTCCACCCTCCCAAGCACGATGTCCTTTTCCAAGGACCAGTCTCTCCTTACAACATGTCCAAAGTATGTTAGACTGAGCCTCAGAATCCTTGCCTCCAAGGAGCAGCCTAGTTTAACCCTCTTCAGGATGAATCTGTTTGTTTTCTTAGCAGTCCATGGTACATTCAATACTCTTCTCCAGCACCGCAGCTCAAAGGCATGAATTCTCCTTCTATCTTCCTTAGTCACTTTCCAATGCTCTGATGCATAACAAGTGATTGTAGACCATGGCCTGTATCAGATGCACCTTAGTCTCCAGAGATGTGCTTTACTTATGCCATATTAGTGAATTGTAATTTTCTCTTATTTTCTATACAACATAGGATCTCTGGTGACATGTTGTGTCAAGCATTAAGTAGCTGACTTAAAGATCAGCAGTTTGAGTGCAGTAGCCCACTTTACTAAAGGAAGCGAGGCTTCTTCTCTCATAAAAATTTATAGCCACAGATGCCTAATAGAAGGTAGTTGTGAGCTCAAATTGCTACCACAACAGTGAGGGTTTTTTCATTTGTTTGTTTTCATAATTGGTTTTAGTTTACATATATAATACCATTCTCACAAAATCAGTAATACTGAAGTTAATATGTATATTGACAAAAGTTTTAAAAATGGTTGCTAACACTGTAAAATTTTCTAAAAATGTAGATATTGTAATTTCAAAGAAGTTTGATTGTTTATTGGTATTAATGTGGTTTTTAATTTACTACTAGTTTCTAGATTCAGAAGAATCCAGAAATTCTTGTTAGGACAAGAAATGTTGTAGATCCTGACTGAAAGCAAAGAACACAAAAATATTTGGGTTTTGTGTATTTTTTCGACTATTGGAAGGCGTTTTACTGTGTTGCTCAAAATACAATTCTTATTAATTGAGAAAAACTGGAATATCAGAAAAACTGTGCTCTTAGAAAAGCTGAAATAGGCTAAGATGCAGTGAGTGGTTCAAACAGAAAAAAAACAAGGGATAGCACATACTTTTTTTAAAAAAATTTAAACTATGTATGAATGTTTTATTCCTTTTTCAAGCTTATCCAAACCATATACTGAGCAAATAATTTGTAAAGCTAGAATCTATGAAGAAAGTTGTGGTATCCAGATTGGAAGATGTTTCATCAATAACCTGCATTATTCTTACTGAAAAACCTTGCTTACTGAAAATGAAGAGGTCTTGAAGAACTTACTGAAAATCAAAGATGACAGCTTTCAATGTGAGCTACATTTCAACATGAAGTAAGCATTCTTCTACATTTCAACATGAAGTACAAAAAAAAATTCTATATTTCATCATGAAGTAAGCATTCTATATATTAACATGAAATAAACAAACATTCTCAACACTGAAACAATAGGCAATATCTTCATAGATAGAGAAAAGTTTGAAGTTGTCGGTGTTTTCCTTCTACTTAGATCCACAGTTAACACCCATTGCAGCATCAGTGAAGAACTCAAAAGATTAGCATTGAATAAATATCCAGTCAAGGACCTTTTTAGATTGCTAAAGTGCAATGATATCAGTTTGAAGA
>NW_006399848.1:12097236-12114960 GCF_000299155.1 Elephantulus edwardii | reverse complement strand
CCAATCCTGATGCCACATTCCTCTTCGTATAGCCCAGCATCTCGGATGATCTGTTCTGCATACAGATTGAAAAGGTATGGAGACAGAATACACCCCTGACAAACCCCCTTCTCCATTTTGAACCATGTAGTGTCTCCTTCCTCTGTTCTGACAACTGCCTCTTGGTCCAAGTATAAGTTTCGCATTAGCACAATCAAATGTTCTTGGATTCCCATTCTTCTCAGAGTCAGCCACAGCTTGTTGTGATCCACACAGTCAACAAACAGAGGTAAGAATAGTGAAATATTATCATTATATTGTCAGGAGGAATAAGGCCATTGAGAAAATGTATCATCCTTGGACAATAGAGAACTAGTGAATGTCGAGGTCTGATGGCTTAGTGGTAAAAATCTGTGTTGTCAACCAAAAGACCCTTGGTTCCAAGACACCAGTGGCTTTGGCAGGAGAAAGATGGGCAACCAATGCCCATGTGATTTACTGCCTCTGAAAACCCACTGGAGAATCAGGTATGAGTTGGTTTAACTCAGTTGCACACAACAACAACAAATGGATTGACATAGAGACTGCAATAATGGATTTGAACATATGGAGATTGTAGGGATGGAGTATAAAAGGACGACTTTTCCATCTGTTCAGAGGTGTGTACTCGTAGCGGGCAATGTGGCCGTACACAGTGTGCTTTCTGAATTTTAAGTGTGAGGATGTCCTCTCCTTGAAAGATATTTTATTAAAAATTTCCATCAATTAACTGCACAATTTGGAGTAGAAGTAGAAATAGCAGAAATGTGTGAATTGATATTCCTAGGCATTAAGTTTTAAATTTATTTTGGTTTTTAACTAATCTCAAACTTAGCAAAATATTACAAATTGAGAGTTATGATGTACTTCCAAGCCAGCTTCTCTACTCAGTGGAAGATAAAAAAATAGATACTAGAGAAACTCATGGAACGTGACTCTATCTTAGAGACAATGTTAACTTGAATCAATACTGCACAAGGTCAATTCTACATAGCTGAATTATGCTGCATGGTTTATTTGTTGTTGTTGATTGCACGACTCATAGTGACCCTATGAACAAAAGGCCTGAAGCCCCTTTACAGCTATCAACATTTATCAAAATTCATAGAGTTTCTGAAGTCGTTGTTTAGGAAGTGTTTGCCACTCCTGCTTGCAAACCTGTAATAGTATGCTATTGTTTTTATGTGTCATTGAGTCGCCTGTGATGTATAGAGACCCTATGTACAGCAGCTCTAAACCCTTCCCTGTCCTGAGCCGGTCTCACTAATTCCAACACACCAACCTCAATTGCCCCCGTTATTGTATCAGTGCATCTCATTGGGGGTCTTCCTCACATATATCTTTTTCTATGTTCACTAGTAATATTTAGGTTGTGCCTATTGACTTAAAATGGAAATTTAAATGGATATTAAAGCAAAATTAGTTTAAAATCCATTAACAGATAAGTAGATATTATAGTTGCGCACTATAGTTTCCACAGAACGGTAATTGCTTTCCTATTTTTTGTTCAATTATTACAGCATCTGTAGTCAAAGTGCATTCTGAGAACTAAAGAACATCCTATATGGTTACTATTAGCAACCTTTGAGTGTACATGGTTCTAACTAATTGCATTAATGATGGATTAATGATACTAAAGAACATAAATCTTCTATTTTTTAACTAACCTGCGTGTGTGTGTGTGTGTGTGTGTGTGTCCTTTACATAAATAAATGAGTCAGAATTGACTCGTAGCTGACTCTCCAGTGGGATTTTAGGGGACGTGTATACCTTGCTTACTAGCTGAAACAGAGAAAGAGAAGCCCAACATCAAGAAAACAAAGATTCTCACCACCAGGATGACTGGCAACATCATGATAGACAGTAAAGAACTCAGATTGCTAACACATTCAGTTTGCTTGGCTCCACAATCAACACTCTTGGTACCAGCAGCCAGGAAATGAAAAGGTATATTGCATTGGGAAAGTCTACTTTCAGGGAACTCTCCAGAATATTGAAAAGCAACAGTGTCAATCTAGAGACAAAGTTGCACCTAATCTAGGCCATGGACTTTTAAAATTTATTTTCTTTTATTTTATACTGGTTTACATACAAAGTTCATAAAGGTAATATATATTGTTTTTCACACAATGGAAAACTATGCAGCACACAGATGTATTATGCTGAGTGAACTAACTCAGTCTTATAAAGACAAATACTGTATTAGATCATAATTGTAGAACGAGTACAAGGATCCGTGGAAGGGAGTGGGGGTGTATGGAGTGTGTGTTAATTATAGGGTCACACAGTTTGTGATGGGAGGAGAGAGGAATTGGTAAAGGAAATAGGCCATGGTCTTTTCAATTACTTGTTAGACATCAGAGAGCTGGACAATGACTAAGAACAACAGAATAACCTATGTCTTTGGGTTGTGGTGGTGAAGAAGGGTCTTGAAAATACCATGGACAGCCAAGAAAACAAATAGTTCTGTCTTGCAGAGGGTAAAACCAAGTTTCAATCCAGACTGAAGATTGAAGTCCTTCACCTTCTGCAGCAAGAGCTCCGGGTCCTCCTCGGTTTCAGCAAGCAAGACTACGTCATCTGTGTAACAGAGGTTGTGGATGAGTCTTCCTCTAATCCTGAAGCCACATTCTTCCTTATAGAGCTCAGTCTCCCGGATTGTCTATTCTGCGTATAGATTAACAAGGTAAGGCCTTAGAAAACCCTATGCACAATAGAGCACACTTGACGTAGATCAACACATATGGCAACTGAGGCTGAACCCTCACATATGGAAACACAAGGAAGACAAGCAGGTGTAAGCAGACACTAGTGATTGGAACATGAAATGTGAGAAGCACGAAGGTAGGAAAATTGGACATTATTAAGAAAGAAATGGAATGCATAAATATCAACATACTAGGTATTAGTGAAATGAGATGGACAGGCATGGGAAATTTTGAGTGAGACAATCATATGACCTACAATGCCAGACATTAAAAAGTGAGGAAAAATGAGGTTGCTAAAAAAAAGAAGTCATTTCTAGATCTATCTTGAAATACAATGCTGTGTGTGACTGAATAATACCCATACATGTGCAAGGAAGTCTAGTTCGAGTCAACAAGACCTCGAGGAGGGCCTTTGTATTTAAAAGCTGGTTGTTGTTATATTTTGGAGGAACATTGTAAATGGCACAGGACTCTTCTGTCAATATGTTATATTGAGGTATCCTGGGATTGCTGTGATGCTGAACCTTGTGCCATTGGGGCTTAAAATAACATAACAGTTACCCATAGCAGACAGGGTTTGGTGGAGCTCCCAGTTTAAGACAGAGTTGGAATCAGGTGTGGCACCTACTTTCTAAACAACCTGCCTCTGGAAATTCTATGAACTTTGAGAAAAGATGATAGTTAAAATGCCTAAAACTTACACACACACCACACACACACTCCGCATTGGTCAAATTTATTGCCAGTGATCTCTTGAAAGATCTACAAGGCATGGATATCACCTTTAAAGACTAATGTGCACCTGACACAAGTCATAGAAAGTTGGAATCAATGAGGAAGATGAGGAAATATCAAAACCTTTGAATCATGGTGTTGGCAAAGAGTATTGAATATACTCTGGACCAAAAACAGGCCCTTCTGTTTGAAAGTGCAAAATAGTGACTCTTTAGAGGCAAGAATGGTGATTTTTTTTATTATGCAATCTGAGTTTATACTTAGGAGACACCAGTGTCTGGAAATGTACATGAAGTTTGGTAAAGAAAAGTGTTAGAAAGGTAAAATAAAACAACAAATGGATTGACAAAGATGATTGCAACAGGGGGCTTAAGCACAGCTGAGATTGTGAAAATGATACATGATCAGGCAGGTGTGTGTTCTGTTGTTCATAAGATCACTAAAAATCAAGCTATGAAGCAAGGCTGACTCAAAGGCTCTTAATAACTATATAACATGATAGATAGATAGATAATAGATAACTTTTCAATGCCATCTTTGGTTTTGTTATATAATTGTGCTATTTTCACTTGTCATCAGATCAATCCTAATTCAAAGGAACATCATTAACGCAAAGTAGAACTATTGCATAGTGTTTCCAAATGTTGGTCTTTCAAAAATAGCCAGAACTATGTTAAAAGACATCTGTAAATGAATTTGAACCACCAGTCTTTTGGTTAGTTGCTGAGTGTTTAATTGTTTGTGACACATGGAAATAACTTACTTTTAGACAAGATTTTAATTATATGAATTGCAAAAATTATTTTACCTAAATTAAAACAATTAGTCAAGAGCATTATGTTAATTTTAGTATCACCAATTTATTATTAATGCAATTAATTATACATATGTAAGATTAAAAGATGGTAAGAATAACCACCTTTACCTCTTTCTGTTTATTCTCCAAAGTTGTATGCCTGTATGGATCATAATATATAATGGATAATATTGCATAAAATAGAATTTCTTGGAAATTTATAACATTTTCACACTAGTAATATAAGCACAATACTGTTTTTCAAACCACACAAACCTCTAAACATTATTTTCATAAGTCTGTTATAATATTTTTTAAATGTTCCTAACTTCAATTGTGTGCTTTAAATCTATAAATATATTTAATATTACTAAGGAACCTGATCTCATGAAAACTTAAGCATATATTTTTTCCAACCAAGTGCAACCAATGATGAATCCAAGAGGTTCATAACGGAAATAGGGAATCATTTGAAAAACCACAATATAAATGAATATCTACATATTTGTAAGAAATCATCCTAGACCTACTATAACTACAAGATTGTTATTTCTTTCAAAAGTCTGAAATAAAAACATGATTTTTGTATCACCAGGCTTACTATCAGCAGAATGTTGGATGATTCAAGAAGGCATTTAAAGAAAATAGGAAGAATATACAGTCACTGTACCAAAAAGAATTGACAAAGAAGAATTTCAAGAATCCACATATGATCAAAAGGCAATGGTGATGAAGCAGAACATTTAGCTGCTCTGAAAGACTTGGCAAAAAGTAAAGCCCCAGGAATTGATGAAAAAACCAACTGACATATTTCAACAAAGAGATGTTGCCCTGGATGTGTTCATCATGTTGTGTGCCAAGAAATCTGGAGGACAACTCCATAGCCAACTCACTGGAAGAGATCCATATTTATTCCCATTCAAAAAAAAAAAAACAGCAAAAACAAACAAAAAAACCCCAAACAACACAACGGTGACCCAACAGAGTGTGGAAAGTTTCAAACAATATCACATACTAGAAGAATACAGCTGCAGATTGTACAGGAACTGTTGTAACAGTACATTGACAGAGAGCTACCAGAAATACACACTGGGTTTAGAGGAGGTTGTACCGCTAGAGACATTGTCTCCAATATCAGATAGATCTCGACAGAAAGCGAAGAATAACAGATGCATGTCTATCTTAGTTTCATTGACTATGCACAGGCATTTGACTGTGTGAATTACAACAAATTTTGGCTAACCTTAAGAAAAAATGGGAATCCCAGAACCCTTGACTGTGCTTATGTGAAACCACTTCTTGCACCAGGAATCAGTCCTCAGAACAGAGCAAGAAAACACTGCATGGTTCAAAATCAGGAAAAGAATCCATCAGGGATGCATCTTGTCTCCACACCTTTTCAATCTATACGCAGAACAGATCATTCAGGAAGTAGGGCTTTCTGAGGAGCACTGTGGCATCAGGATTGAAGAAAGACTCATCAATAACCTACATTATTCAGATGACACAACCTTATTTGCTGAAACTGAAGTGGAACTGAAGCACTTGCTTCAGAAGGTCAAGGACTGTAGTCTTCTATATAGATCGAAGCTCAACATCAAGAAGACAAACTTTCTCACCACTAGACCAATTGGTAGCACCATGATAGATGGAGAAGAGATTGAAGTTGTTAGCAATTGCAGCTTGCTTGGCTCCACAATGAACACTCTTAGCACCAGAAGTTAGGAAATCAAAAGATGAATTGCATTGGGAAAATCTTGGTCTGGAGACCAAGGTGCACCTATTCCAGGACATGGTCTTTGCAATTATGTGCTATGCATCAGAAAACTGGATAAAACAATGGCAAGGATGACAAAAGATTTGATGCCTTTTAATTGTGGTGCTGGAAGAGTCTTGAACATACTGTGGACTGCAAAGAAAACAAATAGGCCTCTCTTGGAGAGGATGAAACCAAATTTCTTCTTGGAGGCTAGGATTTTGAAGGTCCATCTCACATACTTTGGACATGTGGCCAGGAGAGACAGGTTCTTTCAGAAGGACATCATGCTCAGAAGGGTGAACAGACAGCGCAGGAGAGGATGACCCCAGATGAGATGGATTGATACAGTACCTGGAGCAGTGGGGATTGGTCTGGTGGGATTAGTGAGACTGGTCCAAGACAGGGCAGGGTTCAGAGCTCTGTACATACGGTCACTGTGTGTCACAGGCAACTTGATGACACACAACAACAACAACCGTCTGTAAATTGAAAGTCACAGAAATAATTGTATATTCATTATGAAATAAGACATTTCTGTTTCTTATCATTATCATCTGACTCCAAAACCTTTCAATATCTGATCTCTCACCACGTCATCATTAAAATATCTCAGAGCTGACTGAAGACAGTCCCCCATAACTTCTTAACCAAAGCCATTATTCAATGCCTTTGGTATTCCTGTTTTCAGGACCAAAATTGAGTGCTCACACTCAAACTCAACATTATGAAGCTGCAAACATTTTATGTGATTTCTAGAGTTACTTTTCTGTAAGTAAAGTCACCCACTTCGCAACTTCGGTACACTTGTGTTTCTTTGAGCACGTGACTAGGACGGACCAGCCCTAGTAAAGGACATCATGGTTGGAAGAGTGGAGGAACAGCACAGGAAAGGAAGACCCCATATGAGATGGGTTGACATAGTAACTGAAACCATGGGATTAGGTGTGTCATACTCAGTGAGATTGGCTCAGGCTTCAGAGCTCTTTATAAGTCACAGGTGACTCGATGGTGCATAACAACAAGAACAACAACAGATGCTGTCTTCCACTTCTGTTGTCTTAATGCAATGACTCATTAATCCCAGGTTGCTTTAATTCGTCATACTGTTTTCTCATAAAAATCCTGAATGAGTGGAGCTTTCAGGCACTGTTTACAATTTTGTTATATGATCAACAGTTAATCTAATCTAAACATAAATATAGAGATAGATATAGATGATAGAGATAGAGGTAGAGACAGAGATAGATAGATGATAGATGATAGATAGATAGATAGATAGATAGATAGATAGATAGATAGATAGATAGATAGAAAATATAATTTTTTTCCTTTATACTGGTTTACTTACAAAGTTTATGTGCATCAAATTGTGCAACCCTCTGAATAAACTCCCCCCCCATTCTCATCCTTCTGCTTCCCTCCCCACGTTAGATCTTCATACATGCTCTACAATAATGGTCTCATACAATATTTTCTTATGGGACTGAGTTACATCACTTTGCAAAATACTCTCCAGTCCCTCGCAAGTTAGGTAGAAATTTCCAAATCATTGCTCCTACAAGCTGCATGGTATTCCATTGTGTGAATGTACCATGATTTCTCAATAGATTCCATTGTGGTTGGGCATATGAGCTACTTGCTACCTTGTTAAGCTATGCCATTGCTACTGGGGTACGTTGGTATCTCATTGTGGTTTTGATTTGCATCTATCTTATTGCTGGTGTTTTTGACCATTTCTTCATGTGTCTGTTGGCATCCGAATATTATCTTCTAGAAAAAGTCATTCTATTGCCCATTTTGTAACTGTATTGTCAGTCTTTCTTGTGGAGGCCCAAGAGTATTCTGTAAACTTTTGTTATGCGACACTTGTCTGAGATGAAGTTACCAAATGTTTGCTCCCAGTCTGTAGGTTTTCTTTTCACCCTGTTGGAAAATGTTTTTGGTGGGGTTTTTTGGGGGGTTTTTGGATTTTTTTTAGGTCACCTTTTATTTTCTTCTTTTTTTATTATACTAGTTTATTTACAAAATTTGACTACATTATTTTCTAGAACTGATTCTTCCAATTTCCCTCCCTGCTACCCACCCAAGGAGTAATAGTATATAAAACCATTATTGTAGAATGCATATCTAGAAAACGTTTTTGAAGAGCATGGAGATTTCATATTTAGAATTTCCCATTCATCAATTTTACCCTCTTCAGATTGTGTCTTTCTGGCTATATTTGGCAGTGTCTTTATACCACATACTAGGCCTTCTAAACTTGAGCCCAGTTTGTCTCTTATGAACTTCATGGTTTGGGGCTTTAGTCCCTAGTCTCTGATGCACCTTAAGTTGACTTTGTGTATGGTGTGAGGTGGTGATCCTGTTTCAGCTTTCTGCAGGTACCAGTTCAGTTTTGCCTACACCATTTTGAATGCTGTTTTGCTTTGTTTCTGTAAGCTGCTATAACACTGAAGAATGGTAGACCTCTTAGAAAAGCCTCTCACCTAGTTAGTCCTGTAATATTTTATTGTTGTGGTAGTTTTGGTTGTTGTTGTTGTTGTTAGAGACCATATGAACAAGAGATCTAAACCTTGTCCTATCCTCTACCATCCTCATCATCTGACACACTTGAGCCTATTGCTACAAACACTATCAATTCGTCTTATTAAAGCTATTCCTCTCTTTCTCTGACTCTGCCCTTTTCCAAGAACGTCTTCCCTCTCCAAGAAATAGTATCTCCTAGCAACATGTCCAAAGTATGTAAGACTAATCTTGACATCCTTGATTCTAAGGAGCACTCTAGTTGAACTTTTTTCAAGATTTAACCATCTTTTCTTTCAGAAACCCATAGAATATTAAGCACTCTTCTGCAACACTACAACTCAAAGGCATTGATTCTTCTTCATGTGATCCTTTCTCATTGTTCCGTTCGCATTTGCATAGTTGATGATTGGAAAGACTATGACTTGAATCAGACACACTTTAGTCTTTAAACAGACATCATTGCTCTTCATGTTAGGGAGAGGCCCTTGACAGCAGATTTTCCCAGTAACATAGACTTTCAGACCTCCTGACCTCCAGTGTGTAACATTTATGTTTCCTTAATCATAGTCCCTCCATCCGTTCATAAACGAACAACTACACAGATGGTGGGAGGTTTTACATAGATCATGGTAATGCTCTTAAAAATCATGTGAGTTTTCATTGGAAATCACTCTCAGATCAACCAAAGATTATAGTGAAGGAACACTGTCGATTCAACAGCACCTGACAACAACAGCTGCAGATTTGTACCTAATGAAGTTATTATAACCCTGTTGGTTGAAATGTTGATGAGATTAAAACCTTATCCGTATTAGCTGCAATCTTTGAAAACATATTGATTTCCAACATTACTCTGGGATGGACTTGTAAAGGTAGAAAATGTCATGCTGTCAGTTATCTAAGTTTACAGTAATTCTCATTGCCATATAAAACTATTTGGCTTCATTAATTTAGAAATACAGGGGAACTTTGCCTTGAGATAGACAATTCCAGTTTCGTTTGGAGAAGTGTAGAGCTTTAGTCTGAATTGTGACATAATAGAGACAGTTTGAATATGTTCCCTTTGAGAAACAATTCACTAGTTCAAGTTGTCCAAGATATTGTTAGATGTTCTTTTTCTCCTCCTTATTTATTATCCTTTCTTCATCTTGAAACTAATAATTCTTAAACTTCAAATTCTTTTTGTCTACCCTATTGCTTGTTTCTTTGACTCTGTCACTGACTTCCCATTTGAAGTCAGTTTAATTGATTTAATTTGCATGATTTAATTTGCAATGAATTCCCAACATAATTTTAAAATGTTCTAAAATTTAGTTTTATGGACTAAAAAGAAAAAGAATATGATGTGCCATGTGTTCAATGATTTTGATTTTGGTAAAGATATAACAAATATAAGGTGTAACATGAACAAGGTCTTTTTATATGCTCTCCAGTATATGACTATAATGAATAAAAGTTAATGTTTAAAAAAACATTGGCACTTATGGAATATAATTAGACTATGAAATAGACATATTTAGCAGAGCTTCATAGTTTCCCTTAAGATGATTTAATAAGATTTTTGCTCTCTATGGTTGATTCAAGAGTGATTTTTGTGTCATTTTAGCTTTGTTTACTCCTGCAATTAGAAGTCAGACTTGAAAGATGACTGTGATAATTATGTCAATGCAAATTGAATTGAGATAATAGAAGCAGCAATTGAAAAACAAACCATTTATTGCACTGGGGAAATCTGTTTCAAAAGATCTTTTTAAAGTATTAGAAAGCAAAGGTGTAACTTTGAGGACTAAGATTTGCCTTACACAAGTCATAACATTTTCATTTGCATGTAGTTGCTGGACAATAAGGAAAACTTAGGGGGAATGTATGGCTTGTAATCATGGTATTGGAAAAAAATATGAACTATGCCTTAGACTTCCTTGAGAGTGAGCATTCTGTCTAGGAAGAACTACAACAACAAAGATTCACGGAAGAGAACATCTAGACTTTGTCTCATATTCTTTGGACACACAAATGAAAAATCTGTCTTAGAAGGATCTCAGAGAGATCAGCACATGACCCACCACTACGAGAAAGATGTTGTTGTTGTTGTTGTTCTTATGTGCCGTCGAGTCGCTTGTGACTCATAGCGACCCTATATACAACATCCCTAAACTCGGCTCTGTCCTGTGCCAATTGCACCGTCTCTGACACACCCATCCCGATTACCAAGGAAAAGGAAATAGACAATTTTTACCAACTTTTACAGTCAAAGATCGATTGAACATGCAATCAAGATGCATTGATAATAATGGGTGACTGGGATGCAAAAGTTGGGAATAGAGAAAAAGATACAGTAGTTGGAAAACGCAGAGTCAGTGACAGAAATGGAGCTGGAGAGATGATGATTGAATTTTGCATAATCAATGACTTATTCATTGCAAATACGTTTTTAAGAGACATAAATGCAGGTTATATACATGTATTTCACCTGATGGTATGCATAGGAATCTGTGGAAAGAACCACTGGAGAAGCTCAATACCAGCTGTGAAAACTAGGCCAGGAGCTGATTGTGGAACAGACCACCAACTACTCATATGCAAGTTCAAGAGAAAGATGTTAAGGGTGCTTAAATGTCAACTTTTTCCAAATTACTATACCACTCTATCATCTTTAGTATCAACTCTTTGTCTTAATATTCTCCTTTCCAAGTTCCCCACTGTGTTCAAGATATATCCAACTCTTGGCAACCTTCCATCAGGTTTTCTAGGATGTGATTGCAACAATGATCCAAGACATAATAGTTGTGAGAATGGCACAAGCTTTAACAGTATTGCATTCTATTACAGATAGGATGGCAATGTACAGCAGAACTGACATTTTAGAACTTGATCTCTAAATTAAGTATACTTGCAGGCATAATGGTTTAAACTTCATAGCTGGAGGCAAGGATTCTGGGGCTTCGTCTGACATACTTTGGACATGTTGCAAGGAGGGACAGGTCCTTGGAGAGGGACATCATGCTTGGTAAGGTGGAGGGACAGCGCAGGAGGGGAACACCCTCTATGAGGTGGATTGATTCAGTGACTGGGGTAATTGGGCTGGGTGTGTCAGAGGCAATGAGATTGGCACAGGATAGAGCAGGGTTTAGGGCTGTTGTACATAGGGTCGATATGAGTTGCAAATGAGTCGATGGCACATAACAACATAACAATGTGCTTAACTGCTACTCAAAAGTTTGATGGTTGAAACCAATCCAGTTACTTCACAAAATGAAGACTTGGTTGACTGCTTTCACGAAGAGTATTGCATGGAAAATCATAAAGGCTGGTTCCATTCTGTAGTCTCTGAGTCAGTAATTGACTCATGACACCCCAAAAATAGCAAGCTATTAATTTCTTTACTTGAAAACCTGTATGTCAAGAACAAATAATGATAAAACACTAGCAGGACACCCCAGAGACTTTACCTATAGGTTCTAGTTTATTTATTTATTTTTTTACCATATGTCTTGACACAAGATTTACCTTCATATATTTGTCGTCTCTAGTTTCCTCTTAGCCTTGAAAGTCCTTGCTTTTCTAACAGCTTTTCCACATTGTATTTTTCATCCCCTTATTGTAAACATCTCTTATTTGTTCTTTAATATTAGTTGGCTCATCATGCATTGCATTATGTTTAGCTGTATAATGTTGTCTCTCTGTTAGATCATGAGTGCTTTCAAGTGAGGGCCACCTAAACAATTTTGTACTCACAGAGAACAGCATCATTTCCTACAGCTAGCTGGATATTCGGCATACGGTAATTTTATTTCTTAATTAATTAATGTCATTAATAAATCAAGATTTCAGGTGACAATGGTTGTCCTATACAGTTCTTTAGGAACAAAGCATTTCTTTAAGGAATAAATTCACAGTAAGCCAAAGCTGGACTTTAACACATGTATGTAGAGACACTACCTGGAAGAACGGTAACATTCTGTTTGGTTTCTTCTGAGAAGAGTATTTACTCTTTTATGTTTAAAGGATTATTCTAGCAAAAAAGCATGCAATAACATAAGATAAATGCCGAAATGATAGCGTGGATGACTTAACTTGAAAGACTAATGGGGAAAGTCAATAACTTTGTTAGCAAGTTATGCACATGCAATTTTAATTTCTTAACTTATTATTTACTTTCATTCTCATATACTTTCTTTTTTAATCTTTTTTCCCTTATATTTTTAAATTTTTTTAAAAAAATAATTTTAATGAGCACTTACAGCGATTTTAGACTTCCATACATTCATTGTTGCATTTTTCTCCCTGCCCACCCCTCCCCCAGTTCACTCTTCTCTTTGAAAAGTAAAAGAAAAATTATTTCATTGGTAGAGAATTCCCCCATCTCGCCCCAAGTACATTCCACTATGCAACATTCATTCTGGACTCTTGTCATTACCATAATACCCAATCATATATCGCTTTCAAACACTTCTCTCCCTCATCTGTTTCAATGCAGTATACAGAATTTATCCGATCTTTCTCAGTCTCACCCCAATCCTGGTGTCAGTCTGGTTCTACAATAGTGGCACCACCCATTTTGAATAATATTGCATGAGTCTAACATACTTTCTATGGTAAAGATAGTATTCGTTTTTCCATGCAAGATAAAAAGATTTGCATAGAGACTATAATTGTCCTGATAAATTTTACTCCTTTTAAGATAAGAAGTCATAGAACTCAATAGCCAGTGATTTTCTATCAGGTTCTATATTGTTATCCTATACCACACAATTGAGCAAAAAAAGCACACACATTTAGAGCTGAAGGTGAAGAAAAAAAAAAAGACAATATCATTGTTCTAAGTGTCTAGGCAAAACAAGAGTATGAATTATTAAAACATCTTGAATTGCTAGAATTTTCTCTTTCTCTTTATTTTGGAATTTTTCAAGTCTTTCCTTGTCTTTCGTCTGTGGCTTTCTTTTTCTACAATATTATTTGTTTCTCATATTGAGGACTAAGGTCAAACAGTGTAATCCAGAATGTTAACTAACCTCAATGTTGAAAATGAAAATTGGCATACTTTTATGACTCTAAAACTGAAATTCTTGCATGTTGAATTCTGCTTTAGAAGGCCTTCCCTTTTACAAATGAACTCCTCCTCACAACCAGGTACCATGCTGAGACCTATTTTTCAGTGACTGAAAGATATTTCAACTCTGTGTGCACCTCCTAGGAAAGTGCTAATTTTCCTGGCAAATCGCAAATAGAACATCTGCTTCTATTGAATATCTATTTGAAAACAATAAGTAAAACTTGGTTTTCATTCTTTTTTTTTCAGCTGATGATATGATTGTAATGCCTTTTTCCATTTTAATAATTCTTGAGATGCATACTTGTTTGAATTTGAATGGACAAAAATGAAAATGAAGTGAATCTGAATTATAAAACAGAAATAAACCGTATATGCTAAATAAACACACACACACACACACACACACACACTCTCACATACATGATTTAATAGCAAAATGGATAAACATTGTAAAGGACATTATTCTTGTTCATAATCTTCTTTTTCTAGTTATATGACAGCTAATGTCATATTCATGATCAAATTTAGCTTTTCAGACCATCTGCTGTGTGCAAGATGTCATGCAATTAAAAGCTATTTTTCAACAAAGAAAGGAAAAAATATTCAGGCTATACCTCTATGTTGTGTTACTGGTTTCTTTGTCATCATCATTCATTATACATGCTTTGTGGGGTAAGAAAAAGGACCAGAAATAAAAATCTGATGTTTCAAAATGGAGATGTCTTTCAGAGCCATATCTGCTCAGTAAGGAATTTAGTGACAGATTGTAATTTGATTTGGCAAAACATTTTGCTATATCTTTAGTATGGATTGCATCTCAAGATGAAGTAAACAAAGATTCTTGGAGAATCCAGAAAATAACCCATCTATCTATAGTACACTGACATTAAGGGAAGTAAAACCTATCAAGTGGGGAAATGGTAATCTTTTCAATAAATGGTGCTGGCAAAACTGGACTACTACCTGCAGAAAGCTGAAACAAGATCCAAAACAGATGAGGGAGAGAACTGTTTAAAAGCGATATATGATTAGGTATTATTATTGTGACAGGAGTCCAGAACAAATGCTACACAGAGGAGTAGACTTGGGGGAAGGGAATGTATAACAGTAAAAGAATTTTTCTTTTACTTTTCAAAATGAAGGCTGCATAGTGGAATGGACTTGGGGCAGGGATGGTATAACAATGAAAGAATTTTTCTTTTACTTTTCAAAGAGAAGTGAAAACTGGGGGGTGGGGTAGGCAGGGAGAAAAGTGCAACAATTAATAAAAATCCAAAGTCTTTCATTAAAATTAATAAAATCCTATTAATTAAAATTAATAAAATCCTTACCTGTCACCATACAAAAGAATCAACTCAAGGTGGATCGGAGATCTAAGAGTAAAGATCAAAACCATTAAGATAATAAAAGACTAAGTGGACGAAGGTTAGAAGGCCATGCCCATGGTAGGAAAAAGGCTAACAAAAACAGGCAGAAATACACAACCAGGTGAGAATAAAATTGATGAATGTGACCTTCTAAAGATCAAATCCCTGTACACATCAACCTTTTTTCAACAGGATGAAAAGAATTTATGTATCCCTACTAACTGGGATAAAAGCATTTGATAATACCAAAGTTTACAACATCCTATAGGGCCTCCACAAGAAAAAGACTGTTAACCCATTACAAAGTGGGCCGAAGACTTAGAACAACTTTTCACAGAGTAAAACATATGAATGTCCAACAGGCACACGCCAAAATGCTCAAAATCACTGGCAGTAAGAGGGTTGCAAATCAAAACCACAATGAGATATCATCTCATCCCAGTAGCAGTGGCAAAGTTTAACAAGAAATAAATGTTAGGATGCAGAGAGATGGGAACACTCATATACCACAGATGGGGTTGTAAAATGGCACAACCACCCTGGGAGGTAGTTTGACATTTCCTTTTGAAGCTTCACATATACATTCTTTAAGACCCAACTTGCAGTGTACCCTGAGAATATTAGAACTGAGACATGAACAGAGCTTATACACCATTGTTCATAGTAGTGTTATTCACCATCACAAGAATATGAAGACAACCCAAATGTCTAACCACAAATGAGCAGATGACAAATCGTGGTACAGTCTCATGATGGAATACTACACAGCAGTCAGGAGCAACAATTTCAATACGACGTAACTTGGAATGCACTTGGGAGCATTATGCTGAGTGAAATAACTCAGTCTTATAAGGATAAATACTGCACTAAGACCGTTATTGTAAAAATAGAACTGATAACTAGTAAAACATGTAAAAGGATCCTAGGTAGGGAGTGTAGGAGCAGAAGGACAGAGGGGAAACCATGGGGTCATATAACTTGCAGGATAGAGGGAGGGATGGGAAAAGGAAATGGGAAAGATCTGGCAGAAATCTTGAAAGACAGGATAACGGTAGGCATAGTTAAATGATGATGAACTTTATAAAACATTATGAATGATTCTTGTATATGGTGTGAGATGTGGATCGTGTTTCAGTTTTCTTTAGGTGAAAGTCCAGTTTTGCCAGCACTATTTGTTGATGAGGTTATCATTTCTCCATTGGATAGCTTTGATTTTCTTATTGAATATCAGTTGACCATAAATAGCTGCATCTATTTCTGGGTTCTCATTTCTATTCCATTGGTCTCTGTGCCTGTCATTGTACCAGTACCATGTTCTTTTGGTTACTACTGCTGTGTAGTAGGTTTTGAGGTCTGGGAGTGCTATGCCTCCAGCCTCATTTTTGTTACTCAGAAGTGTTCTGTTTATTCAGGGTCACTTGCCTCTCCAAATAAATTTTGTAATTTCCCTTTCAATCTTCTTGAAAAATGAAATTGGTATCTGGGTTTGAATTGCATTAAACATGTAGATCGCTTTTTGAAGGATTGTCATTTTCACAATATTGAGTCTTCCTACCAATGAACAGGGAACATTTGTCACTTCACCCACTTTCCAAGATGGAGATCAGGGCTTGGCCTTAAATTCACTTTCCTCCAGGAGGTCTTGTTGACTCTAAAGAAGAAGCTTAAATAGAAACAAAACAAAACAAAACAAACAAACAAAAAACAACAACAACGAAACATTCCACACTGACCCTCAGCCAAGACAAGAGCATCATCTTCCAGAGTCCAGCCACTTCACCCAACTCCAAACTGGAGACAAGGGCTTGGTGTTGTATGTTGTTGCTGCTGTTGTTAAGTGCTGTCTTGTACCAACACTATAAACAAAACACCTTAATCCTGCTCTATTACTATTTTCCTCCCTCTAAGTTCATAGAGTTTCCACAGGCATATTTAGGAAGTGGATGCGACTCCTGCTTCCAAGTTTGTCCTTATCTGTGAGCTCTACCAAACATTGTCAACCTTGTGTAACCATTATGACATTTGACAGAACAATGGCACAGCATTCAATATCTCAGTAATCCCCCATTATGTAACAGATTTTACATATGATCAAAGCAGAAAATATAAAACCCCCAGGATAAACACAGCAAACTCCATTCCTCTACTCAAAACCCCCTCTCGCTGCCTTTAAATCAAAATGTTAAATGTCGTGATCTTCCTTCAGGTTTGTGAGGCTATGAATTTTAGTAACAGGAGACTGACACTCTAGCTCCCTAAGAGCTCAGTGGATTGGAATCATCAGAAAGAAACTGGAATTGTGTTAGTCACACAATTCCTTATAGACTACATTGCCACCAACACTAACAAAAAATTATTATACAGCTACAAAAACAGACTATGCTGGAACCCTCTGCTTTCAGCCAAGATCTAAATGGCATTGGCTGTGATGTCCCTTATCCCACGGCCTCTTCTTTAAACTTAGCTTGTTCTTCTGGCAGCTTTCTGATGATGTGCTCCTCCAGTCATTTTTTGGATAATTTTCCCAAGGATTTTGCTTGTGTGTAACAGAAACGATATTGTTCAATAACTTTTTCAATCTACATTTGGAACAGAATGCCTTTAACTTCCAGGAAGCTGGACCTTATGAGGAGGGATGTGGCATCAGGATTGAAGGAAGACTCTTCAACAAACTGCGCTACGTATATGGCATAACTTTATTTGCTAAAACTGAGGAGGCTTTGAATTGTTTGCTGCAGAAGGTAAAGGACTGCAGTATCCAA
>NW_006399848.1:12095373-12096891 GCF_000299155.1 Elephantulus edwardii | reverse complement strand
AACATACCATTGACTGTCAAGAGAACAAAAGTTCTGTGTTGAGGAGGGTGAAACCAAGTTGCTCCTTGGAGGCAAGGATTTTGAGACTCTGTTTCACATACTTTGTGTATGTTGTCAAGAGGGATCCGTCCTTAGAGAAAGACATCATGCTTGGAATGGTGGAGGAACAATATAGGATAGAAAGATCAGGAATGAGAAAGAGTGACACAGTAACTGGAGTAATGGGGGTAGGTGTATAGGAGACAATGATCCTGGCTCAGGGAGGCGAAACGGTCATAGCTATCATGAAGACGATCTGTCTGAGTCACAGGCGACTCAGTGCCACATTGTTGTTGTTGTTGTTGATTGCCTTTGATTTGAGCACAACTCATAGCGACCCTATGAGCGACCCTTTTAGGCCTGAAGCCCCTTTACAACTACTGACATTTATCAAAGTTCATAGTATTTCTGGATGCATGTTGTTTAGGAAGTGGGTGCCACTCCTGCTTCCAAACCTGTCATAGTATGGTATGGTTATGTACTGTTGAGTTGTCTGAGATGTATAATGACTGTATGTAGAGCCGCTCTGAACCCTTCTGTCCCGAGCCAGTCTCACTAACTCTGACACACCAACCCCCATCTCCCCATTCACTGTATCAATCCATTTCATTCAGGGTCTTCCTCTCCCATGATTCCATCCACCCTTCTGAGCATGATGTCCTTTTCCAAGGACTGATAGATCCTGGTCACGTGCCCAAAATAAGTGAGGCAGAGCTTCAAAGTCCTAGCCTCCAAGGAAAGACTTGGTTTCACGCTCTCCAAGACAGACCAGTTTGTTTTCTTGGCAGTTTAAGACTCGTCTCAAGTACCACAGCTCTAAGGCATCCATTCTTCTGTCATCCTTAGTCATTGCCCAACTTTCGAAAGCTTAGCAATTAATTGAGAAGACCATGACCTGGTTTAGTCACACCTTTGTATCTAGAGTGACATCGTTGCTCTTCAACACTCTGGAGTGGTCCTTGACAGCAGATTTTGCCAATGCAATTTGTCTTTTGATTTCCTGACTGCTTGTGTTAAGAGTGTTGATTGTGGATTTGAACAATTTGTAATTGTTAACAACCTCCATCTCTTCTCCATCTATTATGGTGCTGCCAATTGGCTTAATGGTAAGAATCTTTGTCTTCTTGAAGTTGAGCTTCAATACATATTGAAGACCACAGTCCTTGACCTTTTGTAGCAAGTGCTTCAGGTCTTCTTCAGTTTCAGCAAGCAAGGGTGTGTCATATGCATATCATAGGTTGTTAATGAGTCTTCCTCCAATCCTGATGCCACAAGTTTCTTCTTAATTATAAAAATTCATAGACTTTAACATTTTGATGACATTTTCCAAGTTCTGCTTTTCCTACCAATTTCCTTAAATTATTGTTGTTCTTGTTAAGTGCCAGGAAGTCTCAGGTGACTCATAGCGACCCTATGAAGGAGAGTCCTCAACGCTTGGGTGTCTTTCATCCCCTCTCCAGGTTCATAGGGTTTCCGGGG
>NW_006399848.1:12091885-12092448 GCF_000299155.1 Elephantulus edwardii | reverse complement strand
AAAGGAAGGGGGTGTAGGGCAGGGGGACATAAGTGGGGAAGGGAGAAAATCACTAGGATCACAGAGCCTGGTGGGCAGGGGTGGGAGCTTGTGGGGGAGGGGTCGAATGAAGGAATTAGGAAAGATCTAATGGGAGACCTGAAAGGACTAGGTCATAGTAACTATAGATCATTTGTGACAATGTGCATAAGTGATCATTGGAAACACAATGTGAATGTAAGAATGTGAAATGCAATGTATATGAATGATACACAGTGTATGCGAATTTTGTATGGAAACCAATGTGACATAAGAATAAAATACAGGGGGGGAACCAACAAAATCCTTAACTCCTAACAGGGTGTTATTGGTTTAAGATGAATCTAATGTTTTAAGGATATCTATATCCATAAAACAATGTATTATGAATAAATATTAAATAATAACATGTCTTCCATTTTTCTTTTGCAAAACAAAGCCTTCAAGTGTCTGTTTATATGTAACTTTTTTTTCTATATTTTATTAATTTTCATAAACATTTACAGAGATTTTGGGTTTCCATTCATTCCTTGTTGCACTATTCT
>NW_006399848.1:12088610-12090325 GCF_000299155.1 Elephantulus edwardii | reverse complement strand
ATTCCGGGGTCCTTTGTTGACCAGCCACTTCAAGCATGTAACTCTATTAATGATATATTTCAAGGTATATGATAAAGTCTTCCCAACCTTTTCTCTAAGGAACACTCTGGTTATCCTTTTTCTGAGACAGATTTGTTCAATCTGTTTGCTGTCCATTCTATATAAATATTTGTCAGCAATCTTTACAGTTGCTTAATTATTATTTAATTATAGGATTGTCTAACTATTTAAATCTTAGTTGACTATGGAAACATTTATAGTTTTTTTTGTTATGTGCTATTTAGTCACTTGTGGCTCATAGAGACCCAATGTATAATAGCTCTGAATTCTTCTCTATCTTGAGCCAATCTTAGTGTCTTTGACACACCTATGCCCAATAATCCAATTATTGTGTCAATCCATCTCACTGGGGGGGTCTTCCTCTCCTGCATTGTCCCTCCACCCTTCAGAGCATGATGTCTTTCTCCAAGGACTGTTCCCTCTTGCCTACATGCCCAAAAATATGTGAGACAGAGATTCAAAATTCTTGCCTCCAAGAAGAAATTTGTTTCACCCTCTCCAGGATAGATCTCTTTCTTCTCTTTGCAGTCCATGGTAGGTTCAATACTCTTCTCCAGAAACACAACTCAAAGGATTTGATTTTTCCTCTGTCATCCTTAGTCATTGTCCAGCTCTTTAATACATAGCAAGTAATTGTGAAGACCGTGGCTGGGATCAAGCACACCTTAGTCTCCAGACTGACAGTGTTGCTCTTCAGTACTCTACAGTGGTCCCTGACAGCTGACTTTTCCGCACATAATTCATCTTTTGATTTCTTGGCTGCTGGTACTAAGAATGTTGATTGAGGAGCCAATCAACCTGAAGCTATTAACCTCAATCTCTTCAACAATCATGATGCTATAAATTCACCGAGTGGTGAGAATCTGTTTCCTGATGTAAAGCTTCAATCCATATTGAAGTCTGCAGTTCTCAACCTTCTGCAGCAAATACTTCAGGTCCTTCTCGGTTTCAGTAAGCAAGGTTGTGTCATCTGCATAACGCAGTTTGTAGACGATTCCTCCTCCAATCCTGATGCCACATTCCTCCTTGTAATGTCAAGCCTACCAAATGATAATTTTTTTTTTTTTAATTTCTCAACCTACTTTGACTTTTCGGTATTCTAATGCAATATTCAGAGTCTCTTCTGACTTCCATCTTGGTCTTTTCTTCTCCCTCTTTTTTTGTAATGATCTTTTGCATTCTTCCTGTATGATATTCTTGATATCCTCCCACAACTCATCTTGTCTTCACTCGTTAATGTTCAAGGCCTCAAACCTGTTCCTGAGATGGTCTTTAAATTCAGGTCAAATTTCGGTTCTTGTGAAACTGATTTTATTTTCTTTAGCTTTAGTTGGAGTTTGCATTTGAGTAGCTGATAGTCTGTTCCACAATTAGCACCTGATCTAGTTTTCACAGCTGATTTGAGCTTCTCCAAAGAATTTTCCACAGATGCAGTCAATCTGATTCCTGTGTAGACCATTAGGTGAAGTTCTTATGTATTGTTGCCATTTTTGTTTCTTACAAAAGATGCTTGCAATGAATAAATCATTGACAGTACAGAATTGTTTTATTCTATTTCCAGACTCACTTCTATCTGTGTTTCATTGATTATGCAAAGGTGTTCAACTGTGTGGATCATAACAAACTGTGGCTGACTCTGAGAAGAATGGGAATCC
>NW_006399848.1:12085064-12087005 GCF_000299155.1 Elephantulus edwardii | reverse complement strand
CCCCAGATGAGGAGGTAGTCTTGGAGGTGACTCACTGTCTCCCAGATCTGCATAATAAAGTGCTTATGGATGATACTGCAATCTGTTTGTCTTATTGACGATTGATTATGGAAAGAACCTCTTGCGTTCAGTAATGTGTATGGATATTTTCCTGTTCCTCAGGTCGCATTCATAGTTACAAAGAACCATGTTTAGATCCATGTTGAAATACAATGTGACCTGATTCCCCCCACACACACACACACACTTTTTAATTTCCAGTGTAGTAGATCAAATGACTATCTGATTCAAAATGTTCTGGGCCAACCCATCTCATTTCATCAATGCCTAGTATGTCAATATTCATGTATTAGATTTCTTCCTAAAAAAAGTCTCCAGTTTCCCTACATTCATATTTCTCACTTTCCACATTCCACTCACTAGTGTCTGTAACTGTTCCTCCTCCTTGGTGATTCTCAGTATGAAGGTTCAGCCTCTGGTGCTGTATCTGCTAGTCTCATATAAGTGTGCTCTGTTATACGTAGGACTACTGATGTCTGTTCTTTCAGATGGCCAATGCTTCTCCCTAGTCCATCTTAATTCGGATGCTCAGCTTTAGAGTAATATATCACAGGTAAGCATTTTCCTCAAAAGAGCTGATGAGAGACCTTTCTCCATTACACCGTTAGAAGAGCAGATACTGCTTCCATCCGTCCTCACATAGGCACACGCTTTGTGTCCCCACCTCCACTCCCCACCCCTGCCAGCATCCAGCTCAGTTCCCTCTTCTACACCTCTGCCCACCCATTTCCTCTCCACTTCGCTGTGCGAGCAGGCCTACTCCAGCAGTGTTCGTCCTGGGAGCCCTTCTGGCGGCAGTGCTTGCGTGGGAGCTTATGGGACAGTGTTAATTCTGTGTTGTTTCATATATTTGATTAGTGTTCCTTCTATTCTCAACAGCTTGATTCCTATACAACCATAGAACAGCTTTCTTTACATTGTCCTATGTTAATATTCTTTAGAAAAGAAATAAATTGGCTTATAAACTTTTTCTTTAACCGGAAATATAAAGCAGTAATTCTGAAACCCAAACCAATAGAGCTCTGGGTGGCCTAGTTTTAAGACTCTGTGCTGCAATCCAAAAGACATACGATACAAATCCACTGCTGGAGAAGTAAACAATATCCTTTGGTTTGATTTACAGCTTCTGAAAACCTGCTGGAGGGTCAGCTATGGGTTGGTTCTTACCTGATGGCACAAAACAACAAACTAATACTAGAATTGATTATGGGAGCTGGGGAGTAGGGAGGTGAATAATATACCAGGTGCTAAAGCTCCAACAACGAGATAGTAATTAGTTTTTTTTAAAGACTTAGACACTGAATTTTTGCTTCTTATGCTTCTGAAAGCTGAACAATGAATAAGAAAGATCAAAGAAGAATCAGTGCCTTTGAATTGTAGTGTTAGCAAAAGTACTGTGTATCTCATGGACTGTAAAAAGAGCAAGGAAATCTTGATAAAGTGCAACCAAAGTTCTCCTTAGAGGCAAGGAGAATGCAACTTTGTCTCACTTACTTTGGGAATTTTTTTAGGAAGAACCAGTCATTAGAGAGAGACATTATGCTGAGAAAGGTAAGTGAGAGAGAGAAAGACCCTCAAGGGCATAGGTGTCTACAATGACTTCCACAATGGGCTTCAGTGAGTGAGAGATACTGGGAATAATATAAGCCTAAGGGCAAGTTTCAAATCGGTTGTTCAAAGAATCACTATGAATTGCAGATGACTTGATGACACTTAACAACAACAATAAGTCGTTTTAATACAAAAGCAAAGCTCACTGTTAGAACCTCTCCTTGGAATATTATTGCTTTTAATTTTTGACTCATGTACTTTTAACTTGTTAGTTAAATTTGTGTCTTCTAGGCTGCAACACTTCCATGATACATCTTCAAGGATATGAAC
>NW_006399848.1:12062356-12084868 GCF_000299155.1 Elephantulus edwardii | reverse complement strand
CAGGGAGGAGTGATAGGGAATGGCAAAGGACACACTGACAAAGGAGATTAATCAGAACTGGCTTTGACAAGCACTGTGGCAATGGGACAATGAAAACCAAGTTTCAAAGGGGGGGGAAAGAGGAATGAACTTGGGGGAGGGTAAAAAAAATAGTGCAACAATGAATGAATGGAAACCCCAAATCTCTGTACATGTTCATTAAAATTAATAAAATTTAATTTTAAAAAACCCAACAACACAAAGGCAAAGCTAACAACTGCCACTTCAAGGACACAAAGAGAAATCAGAATATATGTGAGATCATTTGATCATTTGGACAAGTCAGATCTCAAGCCAGAAGCTTTTGGTACAATTTCCATTGTTAATTGAGCTATTAATTACATGGTTGTTTTAATGATTTTACTAGTTTATTAAAGTCTAAATGCAAAATAATTTGAGTGATTACAGAAGGTATCACTTGTCCCCTGAGTAGGTGTTACAGGATGTCATCCCCTTCGCTTACTTCAAATATGTTTTATTTCCAGCATCGCACTACATAGTGTGCCTCGTGCCAAAAATATGTCCACTGCTTTTCCTCATTTTAATTTATCCTAGGATATATTTCCTAATTTATACAGAAATAAAACAAGGCCTATCCACCAAGAGTTTCTGGATCGTATCCGTCATTCATATTTAAAACCCTCAAAAAACCAATATGCACTCATTGAAAATAGCCACAACATAAATGCCTTAAATTATGACTAATTTGCATCCTAAACCTCTGTAACAGTAAATGGACATTAGAGGAAGGAGCTGTAGCTGCATTTTTTCTCCTTTCTTTTTATGTGTACTAAAAAGAACCTTTCCTATTTCCAAAATGTTTAAATGTATCATTTACAGACTTTGAATTTCATATATTACCTTACCAATTTGCAACTAACCAATGTCTATGGTGAACTGGCAGTTTTCCTTAGATAGTCCACTTATTAATAATTTTATTGCTAATGCCGCACCTCGGTCACTTGTGGTTGCTGTGAGGCTGAACACTGTGACACTGATGAGTCAAATGAGTTAATGGTTGGTTGGCTACCCAATGTGGATAGAGAGTGGGGTGGAGCTCCCCGATTAAAACAAGCTTGGAAGCAGGAGTGGCATCCACTTCCATACTAGCTTGCCTCCGGGAACCCTATGAACCTGGAGAGGGGATGAAAGACACCCAAGTGTCAAGGACTCTCCTTTACAGGGTCACTATGAGTCGCCTCGACTCGATTGCACTTAACAACAACAACAACAATAACTACTAATGATATTATTTTGCTTTCTGTATCATTTTACAAGTGATCTACTTGAAAGTACTCCTCTCTAGGAGTTCTTAAACTGGCTATACTTTCTTTATCAATTTTATTTTACCATTGCCTTTTCTTAGCCTTTTAAAAAATACTTTTCTTGCTGTCAGTTTGGAAAGATGACTCTAAAACACCAAATGTATTTTTTAATAAAATTTTAACTTCATATTGGTTTACTTACAAAATTCATATACCTTGTTTTTCACGAAATGTTGTATTTTAAACATCATAACCAAATTGAACTTAAGATATATAGTAGACTTTTCTTAAAATATAGAATATCAATTCCCTTTCATCACGGATTTTCATATTATTTGCCTCATTTTCTTTATTAATTAGGACCAGGATGTGTAAAGTAGTGACTTGATGCAGAAGCTGCAGAATCTGCTGTCCTCTAACTCCAAATGTGTGAACTGTTTCATTAGGCAGCACCCGTAAGCACAAACCAATGTCAATGTCTACAAGATCAGATAAACCTACATCCTTCTACACCTAATTCTGCCAGATCTACTATTCACCTTCCCTCCCAGAGACCTCACTGCTCCACTGTTGAATACAGTAATCAGTCACAGTGAGAGATCTCACAGAACCAGATTCATGATTGTGGGTTTTTCATAGTGAAGTTAACAAACTACAATTCAGAGTGACAACAAGGCACTATTTTTCAGCTAGAATGGATTGGCACAGTGGCTGTAACAATAGGTTCAAGCTTATCAGAGTTCATGAGGACAGCATAAGAAAGGGGACATTTCTAATCTGTAGTTCATCGATCATGATGTGTTAGAGTCATTTCTATAGCATGTAAAACAACAGCTATACAGCGATGTGCTGAATATCAAAAGCAATGGGCTAGGAAAGTTATTATGTAAAATAAACCCACCATAGCACAAGGTGTTAGAGTTTTAATTATTTAAAAGCAGAATAAAATCTGTGACTGTTGTTGAAATTTCAGCAAAAATTAGATGCCTTTGTCTCATTATCTTGGTCTTTGGAAAGAATTTATAACAAAGAGACTACTTTGTTTCTCTTTGTTTTGTAATTATTTAGGTTATACCCACCCGGTTTTATTTAGGTTAGTGTGAGTTGACAAAAATGAAGGAGCACAAATGTGAAGTTCCCAACAGAGAGACTCTCTCTGGAAGACCATGGCCTATAGGTATCTGGTCATTCTTTCTAGGAAGAATGACAGCTCCTCTCAACTTCTCTTATATCAAAGAGCTCAATAAATGAGTGAAAGGATGAATATATGATATGAGACTACTATTGGAACTGAGAGAGTCTGAAAAGATTTGAATAAAAGAGAAAGAGTAGATGTTATAACATTTCACTAACTGTTGCCCCGATAGAATCTTCTCATTTTCTATCTACTAAAGTTTTGACATTTGGTGCATTAATAGTGTAGCTAGGCTAAGTTTCCATAAGACAAAAATAAAAACAACTGTATAATAAAGTAGTCCTGAATATTAATAAAAAGAAAAGATAAATATGCTATTACCTATTAACATCATATATACACATGGTCTAGTTTAAAGGTAAAGACACAAAACAGGATGAAAATGTATTGTGTCACAATAAAAGATATACTTTACAATAGAAGATAAGATAGACTCAACATGTGTGAAACTAACAGCATCAGCTAAACTTATGGAAGGAAAAATCATTAGGAATGCAATGAAGACAGTTCTAAAGACTGACTTCAATAGAACAGAGGGAAGGAGGCAGAGAATGTGGAGTTTCCCTGAGGGACCAGCAGCTGATGTGTAAAGAATCCCAGAGGCTCCATTACAGCAAGAGAGCAAGCAGTCAAGATAATCTGCCAGTTCGGATAATCAGTATGAAATCCTCTGCATAAAATCACTTTAGTGCTGATGGAAATAGAAAGCCAAGACGCTGAATACAAAGTTGCACTGCATGCAGAGTGGAGAGATAGAGCCCTGGCAGGAAATGAGGTTAGCTCTGCTGTTTCCATGTAGAGAAACATTATCCTTTAAACATCACGAAGAGTAACCTGCATCCTTTTAATGTGTGCTGACTGGAGAATTACTGTATACGCCTATTGGGGTGAAACAAAACATGAAATCCTTTTAAAACAATATCAATTTTCTTACCATATAGCAAAATTTACACTAAAACCTTACACCTTTATTTAGTATGTACTGGATATTTTACTAAAGAAATGCAATATAAACAGTGGCATATATGGTGTTAAGAAAGAAGAGAATGTTGGAGAGAAGGAATTAGAGTGAAGGAAAGACAGAAAGGAAAGAAATGTCTTTCATGGCCAAACAAAATAGCTATGATATGTTCTCCAGTGTCCTCTGCACCTAGTTCTAGAACAGGAACATTCTATGAACAGAGAGTGTTCATCAGGGAGGTCTTGTGACCTAGTGGGCAAGGAATTGTGCTGGAAGCCCAGAGATAAGTGATTTGAGCCCACAAGCTGCTCCACAAGAAAAAAATTCTCATTTTTCCCCATGAGCTTTATTGTTGTTATGTGCCGTCAGGTCCCTAGTGATTCATAGCGACCCTATGTTCAAGAGCCCTAAACCCTGTTCACATAGCAACTACTTAATCTTGATATGTTTCACATAAACACAATTAAGTGTTCTGAGATTCCTATTCTTTCCAATGTTAACCATGGTATGTTGTTATCCACACAGTCAAATGCCTTTGCATAGTCAACAAAGCACAAATATAATCTGATAATCTCAGCTTTCAGCCAAGATCCAACTCACTTTAGTAATACCATGATGTCTTCTAAAATCATCTTGAAATTCTGGTAGTTCTCTGGCTATGTACTATTCTAACCCTTTGTAGCTGATTTTTAGCAATATTTTGCTTGCATATAATATCAGTTATATTGTTCTATAATTTCTGTTGTATCATCTTTCTTGGAAATGAGAACAAATATGAATCTTTTCTAGTCAGTTGGCCATGCAGCTCTTCTCCAAATTTCCTGGCATAAACCAATGAATATGTCCAGGGTTGTAACTGTTAAATGAAATATTTCAATTGCTATCCCATCAATTCCTTGGGGACTTATATTCTGCCAATGCCTTCTGTGCAACTTCAACTTGTTCCTTCATTAACACTGACTCTTGATAATATACAGTACTCTCTGAAATATTTCAGTATCAGCCAATTCCTTTTGGTATATCAACTGTGTATTTCCTCCATATTATTTCAGTGTTTTCTGAATCGTTCCAATATTTTACCCATAGCATCATTCACTATTGCAACTCAAGGCTTAAATTCGTTTTTCAGTACTTTTAATTGAGAAATGCCAAACGACTTATTCCTTTTTTTATTCTCTAATTCTAGCTCTGTGTATTTCCAATATAAGACTTTGCTTCGTCTTCTCAATCTGCCCTTTAAAATAAGTTCCCTTTGTTTTGTCTTTTTGGTGCCCTAGTGTAATTGTTAGAGTCTTTTCTGATATCCACTCAAAGGCATTTGCTTTGACATCATCCCATTTGGGCCCCAGGGCCACAAGCCCTAGAGCCTTTTGTGGAGTACCAGCATCGAAGATTCTACCCACCTATTTCCGTGGTTTTAATATCATGCAGGATGTTAGCCCGCTGGCCACCCTTGCTCTTCACCTTCTGCTATGGACTCACCTGAGCACTGCACCATGATATTCATGTGCCTGATTTGCTAGAGGTTTGATTTGCCTGATTTGTTAGAGGTACATCTCTTCTGCAGGTTTATCGCAGGAAATGGTTTGCACATTGCTAATTATTGTAAGCCTATGTGTATAACTCATGGGTGCTGTGATGCTAAACACTGTAACACTGATCCATCAAATGTGATAATGGTTACCCATAGTGCACAGTGTTTGGTGGAGCTCCCCAATTAAAACAAGCTTGGAAGCAGGAGTGGCATCCACTTCCAAAATAGCTTTCTTCTGTAAACTCTATGAACTTGGAGAAAAGATGGAAGTTTTACAATTGTTCAGATCTTTCATTCATACGGTCACTATGAATCGTCTATGAATCGATAGCACTTAGCAACAACAACATGGGTGTATGTGTTTGTTTTTTTAAATTTACTTTTATTAATGTAGCAATTGTCTGTCCCCTTGCTGTAACTTGTCTCCTATTTTGACACTAACAGTTAGTAAACCATTGCGTCAAATGCCGGAATGATCAACTATGGTCAGCAGGTCTCAGCAGAACTTCTAGAATACAATAGGAAAGGATGCAGAAGTGACCATCCACTGCTGAAATATATGTCTTTGAAAACCCTGCACACAATAGAAGAGCATAGGTAAATAGAGTATAAGAGATAAAACACAGACTGAATATCAATCAAAATGAGGAGAAATGACTTCAAATATCTTTCAATATTTGAAACATGGAATGTAGAAAGTACAAATGTTGGCAAACTAGAATTATGGAATATGAAAATGGAAGGCATGAACATCTACATTCTAGACACTGGTGAGATGAGGTGGACGGACACTGGTCACTTTGAATCAGATAATTACATTATATACTATGCTGATAATGAAAATTAGAGCAAGAATGGTGTTGATTTCATAGTTCAAAAAGACAATTTAATGTTCTATCCTGGGGAGAGGGGGAAGTTCTATCTTGAAGTAGGTAATTGTAAAGACTGTGGCCTGGATCAGACATACCTTAGTCTCAAGACAGACATTGTTGCTCTTCAGTATTCTGGAGAGGTACCTGACAGCAGACTTTCCCAGTGCAATTCATCCAGCCTGATACCAAGAGTGTTAACTGTGGATCCAAGGCAACTAAAGTTGTTAACAGTCTCAATCCTTTCACTGTCTATCATGATACTGCCAACTATCGCAGTGCTGAGAATCTTTGTTTTCTTGATACTGATCTTCAATCTATATTTAAGGCTCAAGTAATTGACCTTCTGCAGCAAGTGTTTCAGGTACTTGTCAGTTTCAGCAAGCAGAGTTGTATCATCTGTGTAATGCAGATTGTTGATGAGTCTTCCTCCAATCCTGATTCCACATTCCTTCTCATAGAGCCCAGCCTCACGGATGATCTGTTCTGCATATAGATTAAGTATGGACAAAGGACACATTCCTGGCAAGCACCCTTGCTGATTTTGAACCATGATCCAGACCATAGTCTTTGCAAGTACTTGCTATGCATCACAAAGCTAGACAATGACTAGGGATGATGGAAGGGAATTGATGCCTTTGAACTTAGTGCCGGAGAAGAGTGTTGAATATACCATGGATTACTACAAGAACAGACAGGTACATCCTTTGGAGGGTGAAACCAGGCAGCTCCTTGGAGTCAAGGATTCTGAAGCTTTGTCTGACATACTTTGGTCAGGTTGCAAGGAGGGACTAGTCCTTAGAGAGGGACATCATGCTTAGGAGGGTAGAGGGACAGTACAAGAGAGAAAGACTCTCAACGAGATGGATTGATTCAGTGACTGGGGTAATAGGGCTAGGTTTGTCATTAACAATAAGATTGGCACAGGACAGAGCAGGGTTTAGGGCTGTTGTACACAGGGTTCTTTCTGAGTTGCAAGCAATTCGATGGCACGTAACAACAAAAATCTTGAAGTACAATATTGTGAGTGATCGGATACTATTCATAGATATAAAGGGAAGACCTGATAATATGACTATTTTTTAAAAATATAGACCAATAGCCAAAGACAAGAAGGAGGAAATTGAAGATATTTAGAAAATTTAGGTAAGGATTTTGAAGCAACGCTCCGTCTCACATATTTTGGGCATGAGGCTAGAAGGGACCAGTCCTTGGAGAAGGACATTATGCTTAGAAGGGTGGAGGGACAGTGCAGGAGAGGAAGACCCCAGATAAAATGGATTGACACTGTAACTCAGGCAATTAAGTGTGTCAGAGAGTGAGACTGGCTCAGGATAGGGCAGGGTTCAGAGCTGTTGTACATAGGGTCGACCTATGGACAGCAGATCTAAACTCTGTCTTATTTCATGTCATCCTCACAATCTCCGACACACTGAATCCCATTGCTGTAGTCCCTGTGTCAATCCTCTGGGTTGAGGGGTTTTCTCTCTTTGCCATCCTTCCAAGTATAATGTCTTTCTCCAAGGAATAGCCTTTGCCAGCAACATGCCCTTGGGCTTGGCTATGTGAGATGAAGTTTCTTCATCTTCGCCTGCATGCAGCACTCTGGCTGGACCTCCAAGACAAATCTGTTTGTTTTCTTGACAATCCATGAGGTTTTCAGTATTCTTTACCAACACCACAGGTCAAAGCCGTCAATTCTTCTTCTGTCATCTTTGTCCACTGTCCTGCTCTCAGGTGTATATTAAATAACTGAAAAGATCTTGGTCTGAATCAGGTGAACTATAGTAGTTCTCAAACTGATGCCATTACTCCTCAATAATTAGAAGAAATCCCTGACTTTAGACTTTCCCATCTCCTGATCTCCTAACTGCTGGCATCAAGTGTAGTGATTGTGGATCTAAGTAAAATGAAGTTGTTGACATTTTCAGTCTTTGTTCCATCTATCAAGATGTTGTCTATTGGTCCAGAGAGGATAGGGGTTTTTTTTGTTTTGTTTTGTTCTTTTATCCTCTTGACGTAGAGTTGCAATTCCTACTGAAAATTATTTTTTTTTTATCTTCTGCAGTAAGCATTTCAAGTTCTCCTTATTTTCAACAAGTTGTATCAACTGTATCACAAAAGGTGTTAGTGAGTCTTTTGCCAATCCTGATTCCATTTTTATCCATAGATTCCAGATATTGGAGTAATTTTCTTAGCATACAGAATAAATATGTATAGGGAAGCGATACAGCCCTGCCACACCCCTTTCTTAATTTTAAACCATGTAAGTCGGTAGATAGATATGCTAAAACTGTTCCTAAGAGTCATAGGAACATATTAGAAAATAATGTTATTCTTAATGTTATATAATTTAAGGAGTTCTGGTGACCTAGTGACCAAAAGCTGTGCTACAATCCCTAAGGGGTTCAGGCAATCAGCTGCTCAGTGGGGGAAGGATGGGCTATCTCCTCCTGTGAGATTACCTGCCTCTGAAAATATGCTAGAGTATCAGCTATAGGTCAGTTCTGACTCTCTGGTACACAGTAACCACAATAACATTGTTAAACAGACTTATAAGGCAGTCCAATTATGCTGAAATGCTGCTAGGAACAAGCCAAAGGTAAGTGTGCACCGAGGTAAATTGGAAGAAACATCAGTACATAGCCAGATTGTATGGTATAACTGACAAGCTTGTTGAATTAATTGAAATTGGGAGAAAATGGAATGAAATTACTTATGTCTGGTGCTGACTTACTTGGTTTTTAAGACATTGTAATGCACATATTAGATATTGTGAAGCTCCCTTGTATTTTATCCATTATTCTTCCCAGAAGTTGTGAGAACCAATTAAACGAGTTGATACTGCATTCTCAGGCTCAACCCCAAAGATCTAGATTGTGCATATTTCGAAAATGTCAGTCGAAGCTCTCTCTACCTAACTAAATAAATTAAAGCACACTGTTGAGATAAGAAGCAGCTAAAAGAATTCTATTTTCCCATTAATAACATTTAGCCTGAAACATACTAGAACAAGGGAAACAAAGGTACAGAAAATAGTAACAAGTATTTATATCTAGTCAAATGGAATTCTTTTTAGTGAGTCTTTCACTGATTAAAAAAAAATACTCCCTCGTTTCTTTTTCAAGAGTATAAAAGGAGCAATAACATTATTGAACACAATTTTATTTATTTAGCTTTGTTGTAAAAGAACATATGGATAACATCAGTAAACAGAAATTACCTTTCTCACAGTATCGAATGCTTATAGAATACATTGTTGTAAAGTGTCATCGAATGGAGAACAATTCACAGCAACCCTATAAACAAACAATATGAACCCTGTTCTATCCTGCACCGTCCTTACACTTCCTGGCACCCAAGAGACCATTGTGGCAGTCACCATGTCAATCCACCTTGGGGAGCACCTTCCTCTCGGTCGCTGACCCTACACCCTTTGCAGAATCATATCCCTTTCCAGGGAATAGCAACTCCTAGCAACATGCCCAAAGTAAATGAGGCAAAGCCTCATCATTCTTGCCTCCAAAGAGCCTTCTGGCTGCACTCTCTCCATGATATAGCTGTTAATTCTCTTGACTGTCCATGTGATGTTTAGTGCTCTTCTCCAACACTACAACCCAAAGACATAAATTAGTTTTCTGTCATCCTTATTCATTGTCTAGTTCTCAGTTACATAGTTAGTATTGGAAAGAGCATAGCATGAATCAGACATACCTTAGTCTTCAAACTGACATCACTACTCCTCAGTAGTTTGTAAAGGTCCCTAACTGCAGATTTTCCCAGTGCATTGTGTCTTCTTATTTTCTGACTGCTTCTATCAAGAGTGTTAATTGTGGATCCAAGCAAGATGAGGCTGTTGACAGTTTCAATCTCCATTATGATGGTCTATTGGTCCAGTGATAAGAATATTTGTTTTCGTGAAATTGAGATGCAATCCATACCAAAGGCTTCATTTTTTTTATCTTCTGCAACAAGTGTTTCAAGCCTTCCTCACTTTCAACAAGCAAGGTTGTGTCATATGCGTAATGCAGGTTATTGATAAGTCTCCCTTCAAACCTGATGCCACACTTCTCCTCATAGAGTCCAGCTTCTTGGATAATTTGCTCAGCATATAAATTGAATAGGTATGGAGAGAGACTATAACCCTGGCACACTCCCTTCCCCATTTCCAAACCATGCAGTGCTCCCCTACTCTGTTTACACAACAGCCTCCTGATACATGAATAGGTTCCACATGAGCACAGTCAAGTGCTCTGGGATTCCCGTTCTTCTCAATGGCAGCTACTACTTGTCACGATCCATAGTCAAATGCCTTTGCATAATCAGTAACGCACCGATAAACATTATTCAGGGATTTCTTACATTCAGCCAGGATCCATCTGAAATCAGCAATGAGGTGCCTGGTGCTACAGCCTCTTCTAAATCCTACTTGAGCTTCTGTCAGTTCCTTATCTATGTCCTGTTCTAGCTGGTTTTGAATGATCTGTAGCGGTAATTTGCTTGTATGTGATATCAATGATACGGACTGATTTTTGACAAGGAGATGAAATCAGTTAAGTGGGGAAATGACAGCCTTTCTTACAAATGGTGTTGACAAAATTAGAAAACTCAAGCAAGATCCACACCTCACATCATTTACAAAAACCAACTCAAAGTAGATCAAGGATCTAGGACTAAAACCAAGGACTATAAATTTCCTTAGAGAAAAGCTTGGAAGAATTCTAGAAGCCCTAATCCACAACATGAACAGTCTTCCAAACATCTTGAAAAACCTACAACCAGGAGAGGATAAAATAGATGAATGAGACCTTCTAAGAATCAAAACAAATGCACATCCAAAAACTTCTCCAACAGGGTAAAAAGTGAAGCCACAGTCTGGGAAAAATATTTGGTAATGATATGTCTGATAATGTTTGGTAATGATATATCTGATGTGTCTAGAATTTATAGAATACCGGAGCACCATAACAAGTTAAACAACCCAATTGCGAAATGGGCACAGGATATGAACAGACACTTCACCAAAGAAGACATTCAGATGGCGAACAAATAAAAAAAGAAGTTTTGAAAATCCCTAGCTCTAAGAGAGATGCAAATCAAAACAGCTGAGATATCATCTCACCCCTGTAAGAATAGCAAAATTTAACAGAACAGCAAGAAATATATGTTGGTGAGGTTGTGGAGAAACTGGAACCCTTATTCACTGTTGGTGGGACTGTAAAATGGTGCAACCACTCTGGAAAGCAGTATGGTGTTTTCCCGAAAAATTGGAAATAGAAATACTATTAGACTTAGCATTTCCACTACTGGGAATATACCCTAAAGAAACCAGAACTGTCACCCAAGCAGATATATGCACACCCATGTTTATTGCTGAGTTGTTCACAATTGCAAAGAATTGGAAACAACCCAAGTACCTATCAACAAACAAATGGATAGAGAAGCTGTGGTATATTCACACAATGGAATACTATGCTGCACTGAAAAACAAGTAACTCATGAAATATTTTACAAAATGGGTGACCCTGGAGGACATAATGTTGAGTGAAATATCTCAGTCAAATAAAGAACAAATACTGCATAGTGTCATTGTTGTAAAATAAGACTGACATCACGGTTGGGGGAAACCTAAGAAAAGAGGGGATAAATAATGTATACTGTGTTGAGACAGATGAGGGAGAGAACAGCTTAAAAGGAATATATGATTAAATATTATTTTCATGACAAGAGTCCAGAATAAGAGCTGCATAGTAAAGTGGACTGGGGGGAAGGGGAATTGTATAACAATAAAAGATTTTTTTTCCCTTTTCTTATTGCTAGTGATTTTGAGCATTTCTTCATGAGTCTGTTGACCATCCAAATATCTTCCTCTGTGAAAGGTCTTTCCATTTCTTTTGCACATTTTGTAATTGGATTATATGGTATTTCTTGTGGAGGCCCTGCCGGATATTGTAATCTTCTGATATGAGACCCTTGTCTGAAATGGTATTGCCATATTTTTTCACCAGTCAGTAGGTATTCTTTTCACTCTGTTAGAAATGTTTTTAATGTGCACAGGGATTTAATCTTTAGGCTCCATTCATCAATTTTATCCCCTCATGAATGTGTATGTCTGGCTGTATTTGACAATGATTTTGAAAACTGCTTATCAATTGGGAGGGACTGGAGAGCATCATGCTAAGTGAACTATCTCAGTCCCATAAATACTGGTTACGACCATTAGTGTAAAAATAAAAAGATAACTAGTGAAACGTTACGAGGCTCCAAGGTGAGAGGGTAAGAGCAAAGGGGTTAGGATGGGCAGGAAGGTAATCATAGGGTCATACAACTTGGTAGGTAGAGGAAGAGGTGGGTAAAGGATATAGAAAGGTCCACTGTAAAAAACAATGCACACAAACTTTATAACTAAATCAGTGTAAAATAAACATTTTCTTTTTTAAGAATTATTTATCAGAAGTTAGTTAACAATTTCAATGGTTTCTCTATCTATCTCAACGTTAGTTATTAATCCAATGATGAGAATTTCTACTCTTTTTGTAATTGAGGTGTAATCCATATTGAAGTCTATATTCTTGCAGTAAGTGCTTCAGGTCTTTACTTTCAGCAGGCAGTGAGTGCTATGTAATTTGCATGGACAGGTAGTTGATATCAAATTTATTTTCACAGAATTGTTCAGACAATAAAACTTCTTGAATTATTTGATAAGTGTACAGATTGAAAAGGTATAGTAAATATAACCCTGACATATAACTCTTTTATTTTTAAACTTGGCAGTGTTTCCTTGTTATGTTCAGACAAGTGCTTCTTGGTCTTTATGTATAGTTTTCACTTGAGCACAATCAATTGTTCTGGAATTTCTATTCTTCTCAGTGTGATTCATGATGTGTTATGATCCACACAGTCAAAAGCCTTTGCACAGTCAATGAAAGCCAAGGAAACATGTTTCTAGTATTGTCTGCTTTCAATCACTATCCGTTTGACATCAGTAGTATCCTTCCTAATTCCACAACCACATCCGAATCTAGTTTGAATTTTTGGCAGTTGCTTGTCAATGCTCTGTTCCAGCCATTATTTTTATAATAATCTTCAACAAGATTTTTCTTAAATGTACTATTATGATATTTTCCAATACATTCCACTCTATTTTTGTATTACATTTTTCTTTGGAATGGGTAAAAATACAAATTTATTTTATTCAGTTGGCCACACAACTGTCTTCCAATTTTCTTGATGCAGGCTAGTGTCCAGGGTTGTATCTTTTTACTGAAACACAACAATTGGCACATCCTCAGTTCCTGGGGTCTTGTTTTTTGCCAATGCCTTCAGTGCAGCTTGAACTTCTTTCTTCAGTGCAGTGGGATCGTCTTCCTCCTTCATTACCATTGG
Source organism: Elephantulus edwardii (assembly GCF_000299155.1). Taxonomy (NCBI): domain Eukaryota; kingdom Metazoa; phylum Chordata; class Mammalia; order Macroscelidea; family Macroscelididae; genus Elephantulus; species Elephantulus edwardii. Next base: position 12,071,619 of record NW_006399848.1, on the reverse strand, counting down.
CCCCTGATCATATGTTACTTCCTGTAATGGTTCAGAATTGACAAATTAATTTTAGTACAATAACGCTGTTCCTTCCTTCTTCTTCTTTTAATCGTTCCTGTATCATTCCATATGTTGTCCATAGAATCCATCAGTCTCATAATTTCAGGCTTAAATTTATTCTTCAGTTCTTTCAGCTTAAGAAATGTCACATTGTGCTCTTCCCTTTTAGTTTCCAGCTTTTTGCATATTTTGTGATAATACTGTTTTATCGATATTTGTTCCTATCCCAAAGAAAGGTGACCCAACAGGATGTGGAAACTACAGAACAATCTCACTGATTTCACATGAAAGCAAGATTTTACTGAAGATTATCCAAAAATAACTGGAACAGCACATCAACAGAGAACTACCAGAAGTCCAGACTGGGTTTAGAAGGGGTCGTGGTACTAGAGATATTGTAGCTGATGTTAGATGGACCTTGGCTGAAAGCAGGGAATACCAGAGGAATGTCTATCTGTGTTTCATTGACTATGCAAAGGCATTTGACTGTGTAGATCATAACAAACTATGGCTGACTCTGAGAAGAATGGGAATCCCAGAACACTTGATCGTTCTAATGTGAAACTTATACTTGGACCAGGAGGCAGTCGTCAGAACAGAGCAAGGGAACACTGCATGGTTCAAAATTGGGAAGGGCGTATGCCAGGGATGCATCCTATCTCCATACCTTTTCAACCTATATGCAGAACAGATTATCCGGGAGGCTGGGCTCTATGAGGAGAAATGTGGGGTCAAGATTTGTCGACAATTTATCAACAATCTACGTTATGCGGATGACACAACCCTGCTTGCTGAAACTGAAGAGGACCTGAAGCGCCTGCTGCGGAGTGTCAAGGACTGCAGCCTACGATATGGATTGAGGCTCAATGTCAAGAAGTCAAAGATTCTCACCACTGGACCAATTGGCAGCATCAGGATGGGTGGTGAAGAGATTGAGATTGTACACAGCTTTAGTTTGCTTGGCTCCATAGTCAACAGTCTTGGCACCAGCAGCCAGGAAATTAAAAAGCACATTGCCATGGGAAAGTCTGCTGTTAGGGACCTCTCCAAAGTACTGAAGAGCAATGGTGCCTCTCTGGAGACTAAGGTGTGTCTGATACAGGCCATGGTCTTCGCAATCACTTGCTATGCATCAGAGAGTTGGACAACGACCAAGGAGGATAGAAGGAGAATTGATGCCTTTGAGCTGTGGTGGTGGAGAAGAGTATTGAGTATACCATGGACTGTTAGGAAAACAAACAGATTTGTCCTGGAAAGGGTTAAACCGGGTGGCTCCTTGGAGGCTAGGATTCTGCGGCTCCGTCTAACATACTCTGGACATGTTGTGAGGAGAGACTGGTCCTTAGAGAGGGACATCATGCTTGGAAGTGTGGAGTGACGGCGCAGGAGGGGAAGGCCCTCTATGAGGTGGATTGATTCGGTGACTGGGATAATCGGGATGGGAGTGTCGGAGACAGTGCGATTGGCACAGATCAGAGTGGAGGTTAGGGCTGTTGTACATAGGGTCTCTATGAGTCGCAAGCGACTCAACGGCACATAACAACAACAACAACTGTTTTATCTTCTTGAACTGCTGTTTGAAATCTTCTATTCATTTCTTTTGCTTCAATATTTCTCCCTTTTCTAGTATACATGTTAGTGTCTCTTCTCACATCTATTTTGATGTCTTATTTTTTTTCCTGTCTGTGTAATAGTCTTTTGCTTTCCTCATGAATGATGTCCTTGATGTCATCTTACAACTCTTCTGGTCTTCATTCATTAGTTTTTCATTGTGTCAAATCTATTCTTGAGAGAGTTTTTACGTTCAGTTGAGATAGACTAAAGGTAGCATTTTGGTTCTTGTGGTCTTATTTTAATTTCCTCCACCTTCATTTTGAACTTTCACATACTTAGTTCATGGTTTCTTTGCCTGCTAATATAAAATTTCTCCAAATCATCTTTCCACAGATACTGTCAATCTTATTTTTGGGTTTACCATTAGATGAGGTTCCCATGTATACTCACTATTTATGCTTACTTTTTTTCTTGAAAGATGTATTTCAATTAACAAATCTTCTTACAAAATTCTGACACTCAATATCCAGTGTTATTTTAGTTTCTAAAGCCTTATTTTCCAATATTTCATCTTTCTCCTTTATTTCTAGTTGTTATTTCAGTCAGAAGTTATTATTAATGCAATTGTATTGCATATTTGGTTTATGTTTTTCTTGTAGAGTTAGTGATAAAGACCAGATTAAGTATTTAACTTGCTTTAAGTATCAAAAATTGTTCATAAATAATCTGTAATTGAACCTGTTTTCTGTCTACTGTGGTAGCAAATGCTTATTTACTAGTATTTTGCATCAGTGCTGCTTTTGTAAGCTCTGCCCAGAAAAATTCATACTAGATCCACTAGAGAAAAGGACTTTCTGTTTATTCACTAAAGGTGCTTACACATTTTCAATAGGTATTTTTTGAATGGATACATTGAGAAGGTTATTCAATCATGGGATTTTCAAATATTATTATATAAACATTTTAACTTCTAGGATTAAGTACTAACTATTCCTTCAACTCTAAGGTTTTATTATAAAACAAAAACTCAGTACTGTAGCATTGTAACTGACCAATAGTTAATCCTACATTGGGTTTTCAGAGGCTGTAAATTACACAGGAAAAGATTGTTCTGCTGAATTTGAATGGTTAGAGAGGCACAGCCTTCCAAACTATGCTACCAAAGCTTCCTAAGGTTTTCTAAATCTGTGTCCAAAACTATAGAAACAGTCAGAAAATCAGTAGTATTTGATATATCCAAAATAATATTTGAGTATGTTTATAAGTCAGTTTTATCATGATATGTTTTACCAAACTAAATAAAGAAAATAATGAAAAACAAATATCTATAAAATATATCAATACATATAAAGCATGCATATTTATGGTAATTGTCAATAATTAAAAATCCAAGTTAATATATTCCAAGAGAGGCTATTTAAATTTGTTATCTGCCATAAAGTCAGCTCTTGATTCATGACAAATTATGTCTTACAGAGTAGAACAGCAATATAAAGTCTTCTTGGCTATTATGAAAGCAGATCACCAGGGCTTCCAAGTCAATAACCTTTAGATTGATTGGCAATTCTAAGCCTGAAAATGACATTTTAATCATGCAGCCTCAGAAACATAATGTTACCATATGTCATTGGTATTGTTCATTCCTACTTATCATGAAGATTAAAGTCTTTAACTACCTTAGTATTAAATTTAAGATAAAGTATAGAATCAATGTGAAGTTTCACTTGTGATAAAAGACAAAATATGTCTGTTGAATTCACTGGGTCATTATTCTGATTACTCTAACAATTATATAATGAGGAAATTTGAAATTCATATAATGATGACATTTGGCAACTGCCTTTACGACATTTATCAGTTATATAATTTGGCAGTTACATAATCGAGTCATCATCACCTGCTTTTCAAAATGATGTGGTCATCCTTCATATTTTGTATGATGCTGATTCTCTTTTCCACTTGATAACTTTCTCTTTGAAACCCAACCATTTGCAGTTAAAGAAGTGATCTAAATAGAAAGACAGAGAGAAGATATATATGCTGTTGTTTTTAAGTGTCATTAAATTAGTTCTGAATTATAATGACCATATGACAGCATATTAAATAATCCCTTGGCAAATTGCCATCCTAACAATCATTGCTGTTTGAGGTGCATACATGGTATAGAGTTAAGGAGTTCCATTGGCAACACAAACATACATGGTTTGATCCAACAGTTGTTTCACTGGAGAAAGATAGGCAGGAGTCTCCCTTTCAATCAACTGTCTCTGAAAATTGCCGTAGTGCTGTTCAGACTTGAAGGTACACAACAACAATGATAGATACAGAAATAGAGATAGAGACATAGAGACAGAAATGGAAGTGGAGATATATCTGATGCCTTCAAACTACTAGGAGTTGCCCTTCCAGTTAAAAGCCAAGCAGTTTGGAACCACCAGCTGTTTCATGGAAGGAAGATAAACAGTTTCCTCTGAGGAGATTTATAGCCTCAGAAAACCTACTGGAGGGTCCATTATTGTATCCATATCTCAGATTCTAAAAGGTCCATACTTGTTCCCATTCCTAAGAAAGGTGAGCCAACTCAATGTGGAAACTATCGAACAATATCATTGATATCCCATGCAAGCAAAATACTGCTGAAGACCATTAAAAACAGGGTCGGGACAGTACATAGATCGGGAATTCCCAGAAGTTCAAGCAGATTTAGAAGAGGGTGTGGCACCAGAGATATCATTGCTGGTGTCAGATGGATCTTGGCTGAAAGTAAGGAATATCAGAAGAATGTCCATTAGTGATTTATTGACTATGCAAAAGCATTTGACTGTGTAGATCATGTTAAGTTGTGGCTGATATTAAGGCGAATGGAAATCTGAGAACACTCACTTGATTGTACTCATGAGGAACCTATACCTGGACCAGGAGGCTGTTGTTTGAATGGAAAAGGGGAGCACTGCATGGTTTATAATGTAGCATCAGGATTAGAGAGATAACTATCAATAAACTGCATTATATAGATGACACAACCTTACTTGATGAAAGAAAGGAGGACGTGAAGCACTTGTTGCAGAAGAGGAAGGACTGCAGCCTTCAGTATGGATTGACTCTCAATATAAAGAAAACAAAGATTCTTACCACTGGACCAATAGGTCGTGTCATGATGAATGGAGAGGAGATTGAAACTATCAACAGCTTCATCTTGCTTGAATCCATAATTAACACTCTTGGTATGAACAGTCAGGAAATAAGGAGACACATTGCACTGGGAAAATCTGCATTTCGGGAGCTTTCCATATTATTGAGGAGTAGTGATGTCACTTTGAGGACTAACGTGATTCAGGTCATAGTCTTTCCAATTACTAGCTATGCGACTGAGACCTGGACAAAGAATAAAGATGATGGAAAAAGAATTGACGACTTTGAGCTGTGCTGTTGGAGAAGAGCACTGAACATCCCATTGATGGTCAAGAGAACAAACAGATACGTCTTGGAGATGGTGAGCCGTAAATGCTCTTTGGAGGCAAGAATGATGAGGCATCACCTCACATACTTTGGATGTTTCTAGGAAGTGCTATTCTTTGTAGAGGGACACAATGTTAAAGAAGGTGGAGAGCTGGAAAAGGAGAAGATCCTTAACCAGGTAGATTGACACAGTGATTGCTGCAATGGGCTATTGTATGTCAGGAAGAGTAAGGATGGTGAAGGACAGGGCTTGGTTCAGAACTTCCATTCATAGGGTCACTATGAGTCGTGCTCGAAGTGACGGCATATTATATCTATCTATCTATCTATCTATCTATCTATCTATCTATCTATCTATCTATTTCTATATCTATATCTGAAAGAGAGAGAGAGGAGAGGATATGTTGTTGTTGTTCTGTGCCATTAAGTCACCTGCAACTCATAGCAACCCTATGTACCACAGCCCTAAAGCCTGCTCTATCCCTTGCCAATCTGATTGTCTCTGACACAACTATCCCCATTATCCCAGTGACTGAATCAGTCCATCTCATCGAGGGTTTCCTCTTCTGCACTGTCCCTCCACCCTCCCAATCATGACATCCCTCTCCAAGGACTGGTCCCTCCTTGCAACATGTCTAAAGTATGTCAGATGAAGCTTCAGAATCCTTGCCTCCAAGGAGCAGCCTGGCTTCACACTCTCTAGGCAGAACTCGTTTGTTCCATGGTATATTCAATACTCTTTTCAAACACCACAGCGTAAATGCATTAGTTCTCCTCTATCATGCCTAGTCATTCCAACTCTCTGAGGCATAGCAAGTATTACAAAGGTCATGGTCTGTACCAGGTGAACCTTACTCTCCAGGCTGGCATCACTTCTCTTCAGTTCTTTGGAGAGGTCCCTAACAGCAGACTTTCTCATCACAATACATCTTTTAATCTCCTGGCTGCTGGTACCAAGAGTGTTGATTTTAGAGCCAAGCAAACTGAAGCTGTTAACAATCTCAGTCTCTTCATCATCTTTGATGATGCTTCCAATTAGCCCAGTGGTGAGAATCTTAGATAGATGATAGATGATAGATGGATAGATGGATAGATGGATAGATAGATAGATAGATAGATAGATAGATAGATAGATATAAATAAAGATAAATATCTATAAATGCATGTAGAGATAGTCTTTGTTTTAAAGGTAATAGAATAAATATTATCTAGAAACTACTTTCAAAGGCATAGGAATATATTGTGATGCCTGTTTTTCTTTTATTGTTTTGACATTAAAGAAAGTAAAAGCTGTTTCCCTATCATTCTCAAAAAGGGCAATCAAATGCACTTCAAAGAATTCTGGTATCTTTTTTGCTTTGTTCCAAGTGACACTGACAACAGCTGCTATGTAAACTAGATAAATACCTTGGACTTTAGACAGGAGGCTGGAAAAAACATATCCCTGGGGTTATTTTATTTGTTGGCTGCCTTACTGATTATCTGCTACGCTGAAGACACATCTTTAATAATTGATATTCCTGAGACGGGTTTGTTCTTGTGCAGGATCATAAATGCAAATAGAACTAAAGCTCAAATACTTGCATATTCACTTATTTGGATCCCAGAGCCCAGTAGAGTATTAGATAGTTAATGAAATCTGTAATTTATGAATCCTTACATAGTGTATTTTCTAAAGTTTGTGAAGAAACAATAAAACCTAACTTACAGGAACTGAGGTAATAGACTCAAACAACTACAGAAACAGACTTTTCATAAAACACTATTAAGCCAAAACCTTTAAATTTTTAAGCTTTATTTTAAAAGTACAAGATGGAATTTTTTAAGAAACAGTTTAACATTTCCTGAAATTATAAAAAGATAAATACTATCATGACATGAACTTCTATCTGGTACTATAGAAATTAATATTAGTTACACAGCAATAATGTAACTACTTATTGAAAACATTGGTTTTAATATGCAAGCCATAAGACAACTTTAGTAATTTTCCAGTCTTTTCGAATCTACCCTTTAGCTTGGCTTTATTTCCAAATTAATTCATGGGTAGGTCCTCTGATTTTTCCAAGCCCAGTAAGAGTCCCTTTTAATGAGATAAAATAGCTTGCCTAATAATGAAACTCTGAAATTCAAATAAATCAAAGCTTCTTCACTTTTCCTCTGAAAGCTACTTCAAGACAGAAACCTTCAGTATGATAATAAAAAACCAAAAAAACTTCCTCTTCCTATATTTTTACTATCAATTCCATCATCACTCCCTTGTTTCATCTGAGCTCTGCCCCATCTACAATTCATCTAAAGGAGAGGGGTTTGGAGTAAAAGGGGCTGTTGTTGTTGTTGTTTAATGCCATCGAGTTGCAGACGACTCATAACGACCCTATGAACGAACAGCCTGAACACTGTTCGTGCATAGAGTTTCCAGAGGCAAGCCATTTCGGAAGTGGATGCCGCTCCTGCTTCCAGGCTTGATTTAGTCGGGAAGCTCCAGCCAACACTGTCCACCATGGGTGCCCATTACCACGATTGGCACATCACTGTCACAGGCTTGCAGTCTAATTTTATTTGTATTTAATATTGGCTTTCTCTCAAATTGCTCTTTCTTTCTTGGAATTATTTCCTTTGTGTTTTTCACTGACTCCTTCCCCTGAGAAATTCCAACTGCTGAAACTTTTTTTTTTTAATTGGCATTTCCAGTTGGCCTTTTAACATCATCTCTCTTCTTGAACTCTGTTATTCCTGACTTAGCTTCTACCTTAACTGACATCTGTGCAGTCTATTCAATCCTAGTCCACCCAGAAAGAGCTCATTTTGGACCTGGAATATGTTTCTTTTTTCAAAGGCTTTATTATATTTTTGTTTGTTGTTGTACATTTCATTTCTCCCCCTAGCAATGCATCATCCCTGGTTCAAGACTGTTGTTGTAAATATAACGCCTAACTATATATTCCTTTCAAACAGTTCTTCCCTCATCTGACATAATGCAGTATTCATTACCCATCCACTCTTTTTCCATACTATCCCCAACCTCCCCACATTCATTATATTTTATAACTGTAATGTTATAAAGTGTTTGTCCTTCCTGACTGAGATATTCCACTCAGCATAATGTCCTCTAGGCTCTCCCATGATGTGTAATGTTTTACAAGTCCAATCTTTTTCAATGCTGCATAATATTCCACTGTGTAAATGTACCATACTTTTTCTTATTCATTTATGTCGATGTGTATGAGTCGGTGTTTTTTTGTTTGTTTGATTGGTTGGTTTGGTGGTATGGCGTTTTGGTTTTTTTATTTGTTTAGGGTTTTTTGTGGTTTGTTTGTTGTTAGTTGTTTGGTGGTCTTTTTTTTTTTTCAGTCTATGACTTTCCTAAAGAGGGTGGAAGCAGGCTGCTTCTTGGAGGCAAGAATTCTGAAAATGTGTATAATCTACTTTGGGCATGTTGCTGAAGGCATCAGTCCTTGGAGAAGGACAGATGGTGGAGGGATAGCACAAGACAGGAAAACTCTTGATGAGCTGGGTTGATTCAGTGACTAGGGTAATGGGCTTGGTGTGTCAGAGACGGAGAGATTGGCACAGGATAGAGCAGGGTTTACATAGGGCTGTTATGAGTCAGAGATGACTTTACAGAATGTAACAACGACAAAATGACTGGCTCAAGGAAACTAAATGTCTTTTGTCTATTCTCTGTCTTGCTATGTTGTGGTTATGTTCCATCGAGTTGCCTACGACTCACAGCAACCGTAGGTTGAGAAATAGGAAAGATCTTGGTACTGAAGCCTATAAATTCAGATATATTCACTTCACAAACAACAACAGAAGAAAATTGATTTATCTTTCTAGTACATAAAAAGAGTTGCATTGATTTACCTCCATTTATTTCCAACTAAAAAGTCTGGTTTTAGTTTTCATTTCCAATCTTTTTAAAAAGAATTCTATAAAATCGAATCAATTTTTTTAGAAACAAGGATAAAAACAAGCAACTCCTTCACTCACTGCTTTATTTCAGACCCACAGTTGAACTATAACTGTAAAAATACTTGGGAGGAGACTACCTATCTTTCTGTCTTGGAGAGGTTGGTGAATTTGAACCCTGTGCAAAACTCCACCTTTGGTATGTCAGTTGAATTTTCTACAGTCTGGACCATTTTACGCTTCCCAGCCTTGTCCAAGGCCTGCAGACTCCTCCTTGTTCCGCGCCTGGACTTCTG